>NC_058519.1:401267410-401569389 GCF_904849725.1 Hordeum vulgare subsp. vulgare | reverse complement strand
GCAAGTCGGTCTACCAACGTGGTATGACACGAGTTCCAGACCGATTGGAGTTGCAGCACATGGCGTTCATTAAGCCAGATGGCGAGAAGTAAGTTGATATATATTGTGTACCTTATATCATTATATTTCACCAAGTATCTAATGTCTTTGCCTTATCATTATGTAGGGGGTGGGATTACCCGCAGAATACCCGGAATCCAAACTGTCTCCTTGGTGCTTTACTTAGGGAGCACTTCCCCCGGGATAGTGCAGTTGCCCGGTGAGGGTATGGTTCCCGAGCCAGGACTCAAGTGGGAGCACTACCAAGCCGCTCTGCTCCCGGAAAACACACATGTCAATGGTGTTGTTTGCGTGAGCGTGGTCGACAAGGTGTTGGCTGATTTTTGGGTAACTATTATTTTACCCAATAAAAAGTATACAATGTTATATATTGTTATTTCCTTCCAAATCATTTCACTATTCATCTGTGCATCTATTTGGCATAATTGTAGAGTTACTTTAGGTTCGAGGAGGGGACGGAGGAGGCGGCCAAGAAGAACCTCGTGAAAGAGTGCAAGAGTTTATTGAATAACACGAGGCACGATCTGCGTGTTCAGGCTGTTCGAGATTGGTACACCAAGCAAGGGGAGCCAAAGACAAAGACTGAATGTCGAAAGATTTTCCTTGATAAGACCGAGTACATGGAGGTATGTACATTCCAAAGATCAATTCTTAGGGCTAGTTAGGTCTATTTAGTTATAATACTTAGTTTCATTCTTCATTAACTTACATTCATAGGTGCCCCCGAGATGGTTGGCCGATAAGATGGGTTGTTGGGAGATGATAGTGGACAGGTGGTGCACAGTGGCTTGGTTGAGCACCCACACTATGGCCAAGGACCGTCGTGCCCAATTGGTTGGTGTGCCACACCACCAAGGCAATGCCAACATCAAGCAATACGCCAAAAAATGGGTATGTGTGCCTTGTTTTGGTTCATCAATAATTCATTCGTTCATGATTTTTGTTGTACTAATTCTTTGTCTTTTCGTGTAGGCCAAACACAATAACCAGCCCGAGCCTGAGGGATACGCCGCGTTTAGCATGGCCCATAAGGGCTCGTACAAGACGGTGAAGGCATATTCTGAGGGGGACAGGTCGTCGGCGTACACAAGCCTATCCGCCTACAACAAGATGACGTCTTATTCTGAGGTGGTCAAAGAGCTGCGCGGGCCTGACTTTGACCCGAGCCAGAATCCTATCGATCCAGAGGCGTTAATGATCTCTGTTGGCGGTAAGAGTCATGGCACGCTGGCCATGTGTGATGGCTTCGTCCCTATCACTGAGACTCTATCTCAGATCAAGTCGAGGAAAACGAGCTCCGCTCCTGTAATACGGCAACGCACGAGGCCAGTTGATCTTGCCATCGAGGTTAGTTTTCTTCATTATTTCTTTCCTTCTTTTGTCCCTGGATGGATGATGAAAATTGCTTTTGAGGAGTGGTTGCAGGCCGCACTTATGAAGGAGAGGGAGGCCACCAGGCTCTTGTTGGAGGAGAGGGACCGGAATACGCAGAGGTTGCTTGACGAGGAGAGGGCACGCAATAATACCCATGCGAAGGCCATGCACGACTTCGTTGCGGTAAGTCAGTTGTGTGAGAAGCAAGGCTATGTGTGAGACGCAACAAGGCTATTTCTTTGACTCCTTGAAAACTAATTTGCAGGCTATGTGTGAGAAGCAAGGTTTGCCGCCCCCTCCGCCGATGCCTTCTCCGGTGGGAACGGTGAGTTCCCTTTCAATGACCAACCTTGCACGGTCTTATACCATTGTCTGTCGCCGTGTTAACCACATATTTTAACTCTTGCCTTGTTGTAGCATCATTCCAGAGTTGAATCCCACGATCCCTTTACTTCTCCTGGTGAGAGCCCTAGCAACCCAGCGACCAACGGAGATGCAGCTTCTCCTTCGTTTCTTGGCATTCGGTAAGTTATTCCTCTCCTTCTTATTCTTCTTATTGTTTAGATCAACTTAGAATATGCCAGGCTTTTGTTAGCTTAGTAAATTCTAGTTGATATTAGCCATGTTTAGTTAGCTTAGTAAATTCTAGTTTATATTAGAGCTCAAAAATGACATAATTAGTTTAGAAAGTTTTAAAAGAAACCAGAAGAGAAGAACAAACAAGAGATGAAGAAATAAGAGAAGAAGAAAGAGGAGAAAAAGATAACTTCTCTTCTTTCTTTTTCTCTATCTTCTTCTTCTTCTTCTTCCACTTCTTCTTCTTATTCTTCTTCTTCTTATTCTTCCACTTCTTCTTCTAATTGCTTAGCTTAATTTAGATAACTTATTTCTTATTGTATTCTTCTTCTAACTTCTTTCTCATTATGCAGCTTTTGATAAAGCAGCATGGCATATGGATGGATGCTCGAGGGACTTTGTAATGCACTTGTGTAGTCTTAGATGAACTTTGTAATGCAATTGTATTTGTGGATGCACTTGTGATGCTTTGTAATACTTTGTGATCTTGTTTGCACTTTAATTACATATATTCGTGTTGTTTGCACTTGTGTTGTGTTGTTTGTACTTTGTGATGCACTTGTGGTGCTGTTTAGGGGCTGGGCAAATATATATATGTTGTTGTTTGTATCTACGTTTTGCAAACGCAGGGAATTAACAGAAAACAAATATGAAAAAAAGCAGAGAGGGTCTTTGCCTACAGCTTACTGACGGCAAAGAAGACACGTGGCGGTAGCCTGTGTATCCTCACTACTCTGGGAATACCAAATTTTCCCAGATTTTCGGCTTTGCCGTCAGCTGTGCTCCAGCTGTCGGCGAAGAGGCGACCAACGGGACCTAGGGGTTTTGGCTTTGCCGTCAGCTTTGCTACGGCTGTGGGCAAAGCCTGCCGTTAACCTTCTAACGGAGCTCGGCCTGCGCCGTTGCCGCCACTGCTCTTTGCCGTCAGCCCGTGCCACAAAGCTGATGGCAAAGTATTTGCCGTCGGTCGACCTTCAGCTGACGGCAAAGAAGGTGATTGCCGATAAAATATTGGTCGGTACCTTTGCCGACAGCACACTGAAGGCAAAGCCTTTGCCATTAGTTAAACTGTCCTTTGCCGTCAGCTCTGGCTGTCGGCAAACCAGCAGATTCCAGTAGTGTAGATATTCTTCCGGAGTTATGGTATTGATAATATTTCTTTCAACATTTATGGGAGTACCTGAGATATAATGCTTGATTCTCTGCCCATTTACCACTCTCGGACAATTACCTTCCGTGTTGTTTATCTTGATATCACCGGAACGATATACTTCCTCTACAACATAGGGACCTTCCCATTTAGAGAGAAGCTTGCCTGCAAAGAATCTTAAACGAGAGTTATATAGCAAGACATAATCACCTACATTGAACTCACGCTTTTGTATCCTCTTATCATGCCACCTCTTAACCTTCTCTTTGAAAAGCTTGGCATTCTCATATGCCTGAGTTCTCCACTCATCAAGCGAGCTAATGTCAAATAACCTCTTCTCACCGGCAAGTTTAAAATCAAAGTTGAGCTATTTGATTGCCCAATAAGCTTTACCGTACACCATTTTGTACGGAGACATGCCCATGGGATTCTTATAGGCAGTTCTATAAGCCCACAGTGCATCATCGAGCTTCTTAGACCAATTCTTTCTAGACCTGTTGACACTCTTTTGCAGAATCAGTTTAATCTCTGTATTTCTCAGCTCTACTTGACCACTGGAATGAGGGTGATAAGGAGGCGCAATTCTATGGTTGACATCGTACTTAGCAAGCATTTTACGGAAAGCACCATGAATGAAGTGTGAACCACCGTCGGTCAATAGATATCTAGGGACTCCAAATCTAGGGAAGATGACTTCTTTCAGCATCTTGATAGAGGTGTTGTTGTAGGGTAACGTAGCATAAATTCATAATTTTCCTACGTATATTCAGATCTTCCTATGGAGAGACCAGCAACGAGAGAGGGGTAAGAGCATCTTCATACCTTTGAAGATCACTAAGCGGAAGCATTACTAGAACACGGTTGATGGAGTCGTACTCGCAGCGATTCGGATCACAGTGTGATTCCGATCTAGTGCCGAACTACGGCACCTCCGCGTTCAACACACGTGCAGCCCGGTGACGTCTCCCGCACCTTGATCCAGCAAGGAGGAGGGAGAGGTTGGGGAAGAACTCCAGCAGCACGACGGTGTGGTGTCGATGGAGAGACGAGGTCTCCCGGCAGGGCTTCGCCAAGCACCGGCAGAGAGGAGGAGAAAGAAGGGCAGGGCTGCACCGAGGGAGAGGGAGAAGTCTGTCTCCCAAGGGCCAAAACCCCTCTCTATTTATAGGAGGCGGGGAGGGGGGTGCACCACCCCTAGGGTTTCCCCCTAGGTGGTGCGACAGCCACCAGATGGAGGGGGGCGGCGGCCAGGGCAGGGAAAGGGGGGGCGCGCCCTAGGTGGGCCTTGGGCCTCCCCTGCGCCTAGGGTTTCCCCCCTTCCCCCTTCTCTGGTGCGCATGGGCTGGGTGGGGGCGCACCAGCCCACCTAGGGGCTGGTTCCCTTCCCCACTTAGCCCATCTAGCCTCCCGGGGTCGTTGCCCCCTTCGGTGGACCCCCGGGGCCACCTCCGGTGGTCCCGGTGGTCCCGGTACATTACCGGTGACGCCTGAAACACTTCCGGTGTCCAAAACCATCCGTCCTATATATATCAATCTTTACCTCCAGACCATTCCAGAG
Source organism: Hordeum vulgare subsp. vulgare (assembly GCF_904849725.1). Classification (NCBI taxonomy): domain Eukaryota; kingdom Viridiplantae; phylum Streptophyta; class Magnoliopsida; order Poales; family Poaceae; genus Hordeum; species Hordeum vulgare. The sequence continues at coordinate 401,564,671 of NC_058519.1, read as the reverse complement.
CTCCTCGTGACGTCGGGGATCTCATCCGGGACTCCGAACAACTTTCAGTAACCTCGTATTGTACAATTTCCTATAACCCTAGCGTCACCAAACCTTAAGTGTGTAGACCCTACGGGTTCGGGAGACAGGCAGACATGACCGAGATACCTCTCTGGCCAATAACCATCAGCGGGGTCTGGATACCCATGGTGGCTCCCACTTGCTCCACGATGATCTCATCGGATGAACCACGATGTCAAGGATTCAATCAATCCCGTATACGATTCCCTTTGTTTGTCGGTATAGAACTTGCCCGAGATTCGATCGTCGGTATACCAACACCTTGTTCAATCTCATTACCGGTAAGTCTCTTTACTCGTTCCGTAGCACGTCATCATGTGACTAACTCTTTAGTCACATTGAGCTCATGATGATGTTCTACCGAGTGGGCCCAGAGATACCTCTCCGTCACAGGGAGTGACAAATCCCGATCTCGATTCGTACGAACCCAACAGACACTTTCGAAGGTACCCGTAGTGCACCTTTATAGTCACCCAGTTACATTGTGACGTTTGATACACCCAAAGCACTCCTACGGTATCCGGGAGTTGCACAATCTCACGGTCGAAGGAAAAGATACTTGACATTAGAAAAGCTTTAGCATACGAACAATACGAGCTAGTGCTATGCTTCGGATTGGGTCTTGTCCATCACATAATTCTCCCAATGATGTGATCCCGTTATCAATGACATCTAATGCCCATGATCAGGAAACCATGATCATCTATTGACTAACGAGCTAGCCAACTAGAGGCTTGCTAGGGACACATTGTGATCTATTTATTCACAGATGTATTACTGTTTCCTGTTAATACAATTATAGCATGAACAATAGACGATTATCATGAACAAGGAAATATGATAATAACCATTTTATTATTGCCTCTAGGGCATATTTCCAACAGTCTCCTACTTGCACTAGAGTCAATAATCTATTTACATTGTGATGTATCGAACACCCATAGCATTATGGTGTTGATCATGTTTTGCTCGTGGAAGAGGTTTAGTCAATGGGTCTGCAATATTCAGATCCGTGTGTACTTGACAAATATATATCACTCCACTCTGGACATGGTCCTGGATGGAGTTGTAGCGGTGTTTGATGTGCTTCGTCTTCCGGTGAAACCTGGGCTCCTTGGCTATGGCAATGGCCCCAGTGTTATCACAGAAGCGTGTCATTGGACCCGACGCGCTTGGAACCACTCCAAGGTCGGTGATGAGCTCCTTCATCCAAATTCCTTCATGAGCTGCTTCTGAAGCGGCCATGTACTCCGCTTCACATGTAGATGCTGCCACGACTTCTTGCTTGCTGCTGCACCAGCTCACTGCCCCACCATTCAACACATATACGTATCCGGTTTGTGACTTAGAGTCATCCGGATCTGTGTCGAAGCTAGCGTCGACGTAACCCTTTACGACGAGCTCTTCGTCACCTCCATAAACGAGAAACATTTCCTTAGTCCTTTTCAGGTACTTAAGGATATTCTTGACCGCTGTCAAGTGTTCCATACCGGGATCACTTTGGTACCTCCCTACCAAACTTATGGAAAGGTTTATATCAAGTCTGGTACACAGCATGGCATACATTAGAGAACCCACGGCTGAAGCGTAGGGGGCATAACTCATCTTCTCTCTATCTGCTGCCGTGGTCGGCGACTGAGTCTTACTCAATCTCATACCTTGCAAAACTGGCAAGAACCCTTTCTTTGAGTTTTCCATATTGAACTTCTTGAATATCTTGTCAAGGTATGTACTTTGCGAAAGACCTATGAGGCGTCTTGATCTATCTCTAGAGATCTTGATGCCTAATATGTATGCAGCTGCTCCAAGGTCCTTCATTGAAAAACTTTTGTTCAAATAGGCCTTTATGCTCTCCGGCATCTCTATATTATTCCCCATCAATAATATGTCATCCACAGACAGTATGAGGAAAGCTACAGAGCTCCCACTCACTTTCTTGTACAGACAGGATTCTCCGTAAACCTGTATGAACCCAAACGCTTTAATCACCTCATTAAAGCGAATGTTCCAACTCCGAGATGCTTGCACCAGCCCATAGATGGAGCGCTAGAGCTTGCACACCTTGGTTGCACCCTTAGGGTCGACAAAACCTTCTGGTTGCATCATATACAACTCTTCGTTAAGATTCCCGTTAAGGAACGCTATTTTGACGTCCATTTGCCAAATTTCATAATCATAAAAGGCGGCAATTGCTAACATGATTCAGACTGATTTCAGCTTCGCTACGGGAGAGAAAGTCTCTTCGTAGTCAACTCCTTGAATTTGTCGAAAGCCCTTTGCGACAAGTCGAGCTTTGTAAATGGTTACATTACCGTTTACATCAGTCTTCTTCTTGAAGATCCATTTATTTTCCATGGCTCACCGGTCATCGGGCAAGTCCACCAAAGTCCATACTTTGTTCTCATACATGGATCCTATCTCAGATTTCATAGCCTCAAGCCATCTGTTGGAATCCGGTCCCGCCATTGCTTCTTCATAGTTGGAAGGTTCACCGTTGTCTAACAACATGATTTCCATCACAGGGTTGCCGTACCACTCTGGTGCGGAGCGTGCCCTTGTGGACCTTCGCGGTTCAGTAGTAACTTGATCCGAAGCTTCATGGTCATCATCATTAACTTCCTCTTCAGTTGGTGTAGGCGCCACAGGAACAACTTCCCGTGCTGCGCTACTATCCTGTTCGAGAGGGGGTGTAATTACCTCATCATGTTCTACCTTCCTCCCACTTACTTCTTTCGAGAGAAACTCTTTCTCTAGAAAGGATCCGTTCTGGGCAACAAAGGTCTTACATTTGGATCTAAGATAGAAGGTATACCCAATAGTTTCCTTAGGGTATCCTATGAACACGCATTTCTCCGCTTTGGGTTTGAGCTTTTCTGCTTGAAGTTTCTTCACATAAGCATCGCAGCCCCAAACTTTAAGAAACGACAACTTAGGTTTCTTCCAAACTATAGTTCATGCGGTGTCGTCTCAACGGATTTAGACGGTGCCCTATTTAAAGTGAACACTATAATTTCTAATGCGTATCCCCAAAATGATAGCGGTAGGTCGGTAAGAGACATCATAGATCGTACCATATCTAATAAAGTGTGATTACGACGTTCAGACACTCCGTTGCGTTGCGGTGTGCCAGGCGGCGTTAGTTGTGAAACGATTCCACACTTCCTTAGGTGTGTGCCAAACTCGTGACTCAAATATTCCCCTCCACGATCAGATCATAGACATTTAATTTTTCTGTCACGTTGATTCTCAACCTCCCTCTGAAATTCCTTGAACTTTTCAAACGTCTCAGATTTGTGCTTCATTAAGTAGATATACCCATACCTACTCAAATCATTGGTGAGAGTGAGAACATAACAATAGTCACCGCGAGCTTCAACGTTCATTGGACCACACACATCAGTATGTATTATTTCCAATAAGTCGATTGCTCTCTCCATTATTCCTGAGAATGGAGTCTTAGTCATCTTGCCCATGAGGCACGGTTCGCATGTGTCAAATGATTCAAAGTCAAGAGACTCTAATAGTGTAACATCCCAAAATTATAAATTTTGGAATGTTAATATAATTATTAGATTTGCTTGTTTGTTTGTTTGCTGAGTGATTGAAACTTGCGTGAAATTGAAACTTTTTCGAAACTTCTGAAAGAGAGGGAATAAAATGACTTTCCCCTTCTCCGGTGAATTCAAATTCAAGCTTTTAAAAGCAACGAGAGAAGATGACATGACTTCTTCGGTTATAAAGAATTTGAACGGAGATACTTGCATTGATTTCTTTTGCATTTCCTCGTGCGAGGAAAGCCCGGAGAAAAATACTCTCTTGCACGCAAGAGAGAGAGAGCGGAGGAAAATGACACTCCAAAACTGCGGGCAATTTATTGGAGTGGAGATAATATGACTTCTCCCCTGTCGAATTAAAGTGCATAATGTTTCGAATATTATTTGGAGCTATCTCACTGGGTTTGGAAACTTTATAATCTTTCAAATTATTGTTAGTGGGGGTTTTTTTTTAAATGCGCTTTGTGTGGCCTATTGCATAAAAACTATTTTTAAAAGTTGCATTAGGTGGAACTAGGGTTCCTATATGTATTATATGTATATTAGTACCTACTTTTGTTAGCTAGGAACATATATATTTTTGTTTTTTTGACGGTTTTGTTTTCTTTCTTTTCTTTTTTTTACTGTTGTTAGTTTTTTTTTTAAAAATAGAACTGCCAGGCCGAGCCACAAGGGCTCAGCCCAGCCCCATGCATGCACGCATGCACCTTCCATGCATGCACTCCCTCCCCACGTCTCCTCCTTTCCTATTTTCTCTCCCTCCCCAAGCCCCTCCCCCACGTCCCAATCTCTCTTCTCTTCCCCACGTGAGTCCTCCCTCCCCTTTCCTTATTTCTCCCCTTCCTTCTTTCTCTCCCTCCTTTTCCTTTTACTCCGCACGTTCACCTCTCCCTCTCTTTCCTATTTTCTCTCCCGTGATTTCCTTCCCAAAGTTCTCCCTCTCCTTCCTTTTACTCTCCTTCCCTAAGCCTATATACCCCCCCCACCGTGACCTCTCCCCAACCCTAGCCGCTGTCTCTCCACCGCCGCCTCCACAAGCCGCCGCCGGCGCCTCACCCCACCGCCGCCCTAGCCGCCGCCGCGAGCAGCGGCAGCAGCCCGAAAGCTGCTGCACCTCGGCCTCGCCGCGGAGGAGGAGCCCTCCCCGAACTCTCTCTCCACCGCCGCCTCTTCCCCGAGGAGGAGAAGCACCCCACCGCCGCCGCCCGACGTCTCCACGCCCCGGAGCTCCCCTCTCCCCCTCGCCGGCGACACCCTCTTCTTCCTCGCCGGTGCAAGCACTGCCAGCCATGGTCAACCAAGTTAGTCTCTCCCTCCAACTCTCTGTTAATTGCATGATATCTCTTTTAGCCCTTAGATCTTCATGCAACGGCCAGGATTAGATCATCTATACCCTTTCGGTTTAGTTCAGTAAACCGCGGTTTATTTTTCCCACTTAAAATTTAGCCAGCCCTTTTACTATCCTTAGGACGTTTGCTCCAAAACAAGAAACAAACACCCCTCCGCAGCTTGCCACGTGTTAGTACTAGATAGCTGCAGTTTTTCTGTCAAAATAGCAAAAACAGAAACTTTCAATTTTGTTTTGGCCACAACTTTTAATCCCGAAGTCCAATGACTTTGATTCTTTTTCCAGTAGCTCACAAATTTCCTCTAGTTTTCAAAAACATATATATGTTAGGGCACATTTGGTTTAAACACTGTTTTGCCTATTCCAGGAGTTTAAAAATAATTTTTTATTTGATTCCTTTTGGTACTGATCACTAGTGATCTTAAGTATCAGTGGTAAAAATTTCAGATTTGTTTGAGTATTTTAACTCATTATTGCATGTGAAACAGTTTCTGTTTCACCGCTTTTCGGTTTTCGGCTAATTCATTTTCTACTTTTGTTTTAAAATACTTTCTTTATTATTTTCAGAAAGATTATTATTGTTTGTTTATGTTAGTTAACAGTAGTTTTGCAACAAGTTCTTATTTTAGTTTTATTTGTTTTTATGAAAACAATTCTAGCTCCGTAGTAACGTGCAATTGTTTTCACCGCTGTTTCAAATCCCATTTGGGAATACTTTCAAAAGATTTTGTGAAAAACACTTTATTTTATCTTAGTTAGATTTATATATTAGTTCTTTGTTATTATTTTCTGTTAGACAAAATTATTTAGTGGTTGACGTAGTAGAAGACTCTTTATTTCTATTTGATGTTTCTTTCGGTTTCTTATTCGCACTCGCACTTTTGTTTTGATTGTTAGAATGATTGCTAGTATGAGTGCTTATGTGAATGCTATGTTTGCTATATATTTTTTCATCGGAGAGTGACGAGTAGTCTATCAAATTATTTTCTCGAGGAATTCTTCTTCGTCAACATCACAGGCAAGTCACTTTGATCATACTTTCACCTATGTTTTATGCATTGTAGTTCTACCATCCTATGCCCAATTGCATGCTGCCTAGGTACTTGGAAACTATATTCTAGTTGTAGTATCATGTGGTAGGAACACAACAACCCCGATACTTGGCCCCGGGACGACAATTTCTTAATGCTATGCTTGAGTAGACGGGTTATCGGTTGAGTGTATACCACGAGTGATGCGAGATTGATATAATAATCAAGACCGGACTAAGACAAGACTTTCAAGACCTCGGACGCAATGCAACACCGGGTGAAGGACGGTTGACCGGCTCCCTGGAAAACCCAGTGGTTGCCCGGGATGCTGGAGAGGCCATGTCATCCTGCGGAAAGCTTCACCCAGGCCCAAAGAGACGGATGGATATTTTCAAGACCCAAGGCTTACCTGCACAGCCACAAGTCATTATGGGCTCTGGCTTGGTTGGACAACGCGGCGACTCTGGACAGGCGGTGCTAGCAGATGTAGACGAACGGTAGGAATGGATGGGCACCGACAGGGATTCAGAGGGACCCGTTAAAAGACCATGTTTTGATCATCCGGTCTTCAAACACCCTGAAGTGCGAGGACATACACGGAGGCGATCAAATCTTGTGGGGAACGTGTGCAAAACTCTGCAGAGTACTCAAACCTAATCGATTAGCCGTGTCCACGGTCATGGACAACTTGAGCCAAAGGAACTGAAGTTATCTGGATTTCTCAACACCATTATATATGTATTTGATGAGGGTAACTATTGACAACTCGGGTACGAGAAGTGGTTGGCGGAACCATCTCGTTAACAACAAACCTTGTAGTAACATTTTGCTTTCAACCCCTCTTGTTGTAGGATAAAACTGGCTTTATGCAAAACTTAGCTCCACCGACCAGATATGCATGTAGAGATAGTTGATTATTACTTTACCCCTCTCTTATGTGACTTGCCGGCATATTCAATATGCTGACCTACACGGCTGCAACGTCTTATGTTGCAGATATTTTTCTTCGACGAGTAAGAGTACGATTCAGGGTTACGGTCTACACTCAACTTGCTGTTGGTGTTTATTGGGACTCCACTCCCTTGACCGCTTCCGCTGAGATATTTAAGGTATATATCAGTTTTACGCTATTTTACATGTGATTGCACTTTGATATATACATTGATGTACTGTGTGTGCCAGCATACTGATCCAGGGATGGCACAGAAACACAGAGGCTTGACTCGTCTTGAGTCGGGTCGCTACAAATAGTCCATCAGTATGGAGCTTCTTCATGCGCTTGACGCCGATATGACCAAGGCGGCAGTGCCACAAGTATGTGGGACTATCATTATCAACTTTACATCTTTTGGTACTCACACTATGAATATGTGTAACATCACGGTCGAGATTCATCAAGAATAAACCATTCACCAGCGGAGCATGACCATAAAACATATCACTCATATAAATAGAACAACCATTATTCTCTGACTTAAATGAGTAGCCGTCTCGCATTAAGCAAGACCCTGATACGATATTCATGCTCAAAGCTGGTACTAAATAACAATTATTAAGGTTTAAAACTAATCGCGACGGTAGATGTAGAGGTAGCATGCCGACGGCGATCACATTGACTTTGGAACCATTCCCCACGTGCATCGTCACCTCGTCCTTGGCCAGTCTCCGCTTATTCCGCAGTTCCTTCTTTGAGTTGCAAATGTGAGCAACAGCACCGGTATCAAATACCCAGGAGCTACTACGAGCGCTGGTAAGGTACACATCAATTACATGTATATCACATATACCTTTAACGTTGCCGGCCTTCTTGTCCGCTAAGTATTTGGGGCAGTTCCGCTTCCAGTGACCTTTTCCCTTGCAATAGAAGCACTCAGTCTCAGGCTTGGGTCCATTCTTTTTCTTCTTCCCGGCATCTGGCTTACCGGGCGCGGCAACAACTTTGCCGTCTTTCTTGAAGTTCTTCTTACCCTTGCCTTTCTTGAAACTAGTGGTCTTGTTGACCATCAACACTTTATGCTCTTTCTTGATTTCTACTTCTGCAGACTTGAGCATCGAGTACAACTCGGGAATGGTCTTTTCCATCCCTTGCATGTTGTAGTTAAGCACAAAGCCTTTGTAGCTTGGTGGGAGAGAATGGAGGATTCTGTCAATTATAGCATCATCCGAAAGTCCGACTCCAAGTGAAGTCAGACGACCATGTAACCCAGACATTTTGAGTATGTTCTCACTGACAGAACTGTTCTCCTCCATCTTACAGCTAAAGAACTTGTCGGAGACTTCATATCTCTCGACACAGGCATGAGCTTGAAAAACTAGCTTCAGCTCCTGGAACATCTCATATGCCCCGTGTTGCTCAAAACGCCTTTGGAGCCCCGTTTCTAAACTGTATAACATGCCACACCTAACCAGAGAGTAGTCATCACTTCGCGTTTGCCAGACGTTCAGAATGTCCTGGGCTGCTGCTGGAGCGGGAGGGTCACCTAGCGGCGCATCAAGGACATAAGCCTTTTTAGCTGCTTCAAGGATGAGCTTCAAGTTGCGAACCCAGTCTGCATAGTTGCTACCATCATCTTTCAGCTTGTTTTTCTCTAGGAATGCGTTGAAATTGAGGTTGATGTTGGCCATCTACAATATTTATAAAGAAAACTTTTAGACTAATTTCATGACAATTAAGTTCATTTAATCAAATTAAGTATGAACTGCCACTTAAATCGACATCCCTCTAGTCATCTAAGTGATACATGATCCATGTTGACTAACCCGTGTCCGATCATCACGTGAGACGGACTAGCCACCATGGTGAGCAACTTCATGCTGATCGTATTCAACGATACGACTCATGATCGACCTTTCAGTCTCTTGTATTCGAGGTCATGTCTGTACATGCTAAGCTCGTCGGGTCAACGTAGGTGTTTCGCGTGTGTAATTCTGGCTTACACCCGTTGTATGCGAACGTTAGAATCTATCACACCCGATCATCACGTGGTGCTTCGAGACAACGAACCTTCGCAGCGGTGCACACTTAGGGGAATACGTCCTCGAAATTTTAAGAGGGATCATATTATTATGCTACCGTCGTTCTAAGCAATAAGATGTAAAACATGGTAAACATCACAATGCAATCATATAGTGACATGATATGGCCATTATCATCTTTGCTCTTTCGATCTCCATCTTCAGGCATCGCATGATCATCATCGTCACTGGCATGACACCATGATCTCCATCATCGTGTCTCCGTGAAGTCGTCACGCCAACTACTACTATCACTACTACTATAGCTAACCGTTAGCAATGAAGTAAAAGTAGTAAGCACATGGCGTTGCATCTCATACAATAAATTAAGACAACTCCTATGGCTCCTGCCGGTTGTCATACTCATCGACATGCAAGTCGTGAAACCTATTACAATAACATGATCATCTCATACATCATACATGCAACATCACAACTTTGGCCATATCACATCACATGTCAAACCCTGCAAAAACAAGTTAGACGTCCTGTAATTGTTGTTGCAAGTTTTACGTGGCTGATTTGGGTTTCTAGCAAGAACGCCTTCTTACCTACGTGACAGCCACAATGATGATATGCCAAAGCTATTTACCCTTCATAAGGACCCTTTTCATCAAATCCAATCCGACTAGAGTAGGCGAGACAGACACCCGCTAGGCACCTTTATGCACGGTGTGCATGTCTGTCGGTGGAACCAGTCTCACGTAAGCGTACGTGTAAAGTCGGTCCGGGCCGCTTCATCCCACAATACCGCCGGAAAAGAAAAAGACTAGTAGCGGGAAGCAAATTGACAAATCATCTCCCACAACTTTTGTGTTCTACTCGTGAATAGAATCTACGCATAGAAAACCTCGCTCGGATGCCACTCTAGGGTAACGTAGCATAAATTCAAAATTTTCCTACGCATATTCAGATCTTCCTATGCAGAGACCAGCAATGAGAGAGGGTTAAGAGCATCTTCATACCTTTGAAGATTGCTAAGCGGAAGCGTTACTAGAACGCGGTTGATGGAGTCGTACTCGCAGCGATTTGGATCGCGGTGTGATTCCGATCTAGTGCCGAACTACGGCACCTCCGCGTTCAACACACGTGCAGCTCGGTGACGTCTCCCGCACCTTGATTTAGCAAGGAGGAGGGAGAGGTTGGGGAAGAACTCCAGCAGCACGACGACGTGGTGTCGATAGAGAGACGAGGTCTCCCGGCAGGGCTTCGCCAAGCACCGGTAGAGAGGAGGAGAAAGAAGGGCAGGGCTGCGCCGAGGGAGAGGGAGAAGTCTGTCTCCCAAGGGCCAAAACCCCTCTCTATTTATAGGAGGACGGGAGGGGGTGCGCCACCCCTAAGGTTTCCCCCTAGGTGGTGCGGCAGCCACCAGATGGGAGGGGGCGGCGGCCAAGGCAGGGAAAGGGGGGCGCACCCTAGGTGGGCCTTGGGCCTCCCCTGCGCCTAGGGTTTCCCACCTTCCCCCTTCTCTGGTGCGCATGGGCTGGGTGGGGGCGCACCAGCCCACCTAGGGGCTGGTTCCCTTCCCCACTTAGCCCATCTAGCCTCCCGGGGTCGTTGCCCCCCTTCGGTGGACCCCCGGGGCCACCTCCTGTGGTCCCGGTGGTCCCAGTACGTTACCGGTGACGCCCGAAACACTTCCGGTGTCCAAAACCATCCGTCCTATATATCAATATTTACCTCCAGACCATTCCGGAGATCCTCGTGACGTTCGGGATCTCATCCGGGACTCCGAACAACTTTCAGTAACCTCGTATAACAATTCCCTATAACCCTAGCGTCACCGAACCTTAAGTGTGTAGACCCTACGGGTTCGGGAGACAGGCAGACATGACCGAGACACCTCTCTGGCCAATAACCATCAGCGGGGTCTGGATACCCATGGTGGTTCCCACTTGCTCCACGATGATATCATCGGATGAACCACGATGTCAAGTATTCAATCAATCCCGTATACGATTCCCTTTGTTTGTCGGTATAGAACTTGCCCGAGATTCGATCGTCGGTATACCAATACCTTGTTCAATCTCGTTACCGGTAAGTCTCTTTACTCGTTCCGTAGCACGTTATCGTGTGACTAACCCCTTAGTCACATTGAGCTCATGATGATGTTCTACCGAGTGGGCCCAGAGATACCTCTCCGTCACACGGAGTGACAAATCCCGATCTCGATTCGTACCAACCCAACAGACACTTTCAGAGGTACCCATAGTGCACCTATATAGTCACCCAGTTACGTTGTGACGTTTCATACACCCAAAGCACTCCTACGGTATCCGGGAGTTGCACAATCTCACGGTCGAAGGAAAAGATACTTGACATTAGAAAAGCTTTAGCATACGAACAATACGATCTAGTGCTATGCTTAGGATTGGGTCTTATCCATCACATCATTCTCCCAATGATGTGATCCCGTTATCAATGACATCTAATGCCCATGATCAGGAAACCATGATCATATATTGACTAACGAGCTAGCCAACTAGAGGCTTGCTAGGGACACATTGTGATCTATTTATTCACACATGTATTACTGTTTCCTGTTAATACAATTATAGCATGAACAATAGACGATTATCATGAACAAGGAAATATGATAATATGATCCTCTAGGGCATATTTCCAACAGTTGTGATCAACTACTAGGGCATATTTCCCACTTAGTGACGTAATCACCAACAACTAGGATATGAGTATACCCATTGGATTTTGGAAAAGGTCCCATATAATCAAAGCGCCAAACATCAAATGGTTCAATGACAAGTGAATAGTTCATAGGCATTTCCTGACGTTTGCTAATATTACCTATTCTTTGACATTCGTCACAAGACAAGACAAACTTACAGGCATCCTTGAAGAGAGTGGGCCAATAGAAACCTGATTGCAATACCTTGTGTGCAGTTCTATCTCCCGCATGGTGTACTCCATAGGCCTCGGAGTGACACTTCTGTAGGATCTGTCCCTATTCATGTTCAGGTACACAATGTCTACTAACACCATCTACTCCTTCCTTATAAAGGTGAGGATCATCCCAAAAGTAATGTCTCAAATCAGAGAAGAATTTATTCTTTTGCCGCTACGTGAAACTTGGTGGTATGTATTTGGCAACGATATGGTTTGCATAATCGGCATACCACGGTCCACTATGTGAAGCGTTGATGACATTCAATTGCTCATCAGGGAAGCTATCATCAATAGGTTGTGGGTCATCAAGAACATTCTCCAACCTAGACAAGTTATCTGCTACTTGGTTATCAGCACCCTTTCTGTCGACATAGTGCAAATCAAATTCTTGTAGTTAGAGAACCCATCTGATAAGTCTAGGGTTAGCGTCCTTCTTGCCCACGAGGTACTTAATAGCAGCATGATCAGTGTGAGTAGTGACTTTGGAATCAACTATGTAAGACCTAAACTTTTCACATGCAAACACAACTGCTAAAAATTCCTTCTCCGTAGTAGCATAGTTTCTCTGGGCACTGTCTAGAGTTTTACTAGCATAGTGAATAACATTCAACTTCTTATCAACTCTTTGCCCTAGAATAGCACCAACAACATAATCACTAGCATCACACATGATCTCAAAAGGTAAGTTCTAATCAGGTGGTTGAACAATAGGTGCAGTTATCAAAGCTCTCTTAAGTATTTCGAAGGCTTCCTCACAATCATCGTCAAAAACAAAAGGAATATACTTTTGCAAGAGATTGGTAAGAGGCCTAGAAATCTTAGAGAAGTCTTTAATGAACCTTCTATAGAAACCAGTATGACCAAGGAAACTTCTTCATACCTTTGATATCTATGGGGTATGGCATTTTCTCGATTGCATCAACCTTAGCCTTATCGACTTCAATACCTCTTTCAGAAATTTTATATCCTATGACGATGCCTTCATTAACCATAAAGTGGCACTTCTCCCAATTCCAGACAAGATTGGTTTCTTTACATCTCTGCAAGACTCGATCAAGGTTGCTGAGGCAATCATCAAAGGAAGACCCATAAACGGGGAAGTCATCCATGAAAACCTCAACAATCTTTTCACAAAAGTCAGAGAATATAACCATCATACATCTTTGAAAGGTGACAGGTGCATTGCATAAGCCAAAAGGCATACGTCTATAAGCAAAGGTACCGAAAGGGCAGGTGAAAGTGGTTTTCTCCTGATCAAATTGTGCAACTGGTATTTGGGAGAAACCAGAATAACCGTCTAGAAAGCAGAAGTGTGTGTGTTTGGATAGTCTATCTAGCATTTGGTCAATAAAAGGCAGATGGTAATGATCTTTCCTAGTGGCCTTATTCAACTTCCTAAAATCAATCACCATCCTATAGCCAGTAATAATCCTCTGTGGGATCAATTCATCCTTATCAATAGGGACAACGGTAATGCCTCCCTTCTTAGGAACGCAATGCACCGGACTCACCCAATCGCTATGAGCAACATGATAGATAATACCTGGTTCTAGGAGCTTTAGTATTTCTTTTCTTACTACTTCTTTCATCTTAGGATTCAATCTCCTTTGATGATCAGCAACTGGTTTGAAATCAGGATCAGTTTTGATTTTGTGCTGGCATAGAGTGGGACTAATGCCCTTAAGATCATCAAGAGTATATCCAATAGCAGCACGGTGCTTCATCAGAGTTTTTTGTAACTTATTTTCTTCATGCTCCGAGAGGCTAGCACTAATAATGACAGGATATATCTTTTTTTCATCAAGATAGGCATACTTAAGAGTATCAGGCAACTGTTTAAGCTCGAACACCGGATCACTCTTTGGTGGAGGTGGATCCCCAAGCAGTTCAACAGGCAGATTATTCTTAAGGATAGGATATTGTTCTAAGACAACTCTATCTATTTCATCCCTTTCATCCATATGCATATCATTTTCATGCTCAAGCAAGTATTGCTCTAAGGGATCAGTAGGAGGCACGGCAATAGAGGCTAAGACAATACTTTCATCCCTACTAGGCAACTCCTTTTCATGAGGTTCTCTACCAAACTTAGAGAAATTGAACTCATGTGACACACCTTCGAAGCCAACAGTGACAGTTTGCTTCTCACAATCAATTTGAGCATTGACAGTATTGAGAAAGGGTCTACCAAATATGATGGGAAAAAAGCTATCTTGTGCGGTAGCATGAACGAGGAAATCAGCAGGATACTTCGTTTTACCACACAAGACTTCAACATCCCTAACAATTCCCACAGGGCAGATAGTATCTCTATTGGCAAGCTGAATAGTGACATCAATAGGTTATATCTCAACAGGTGCAATCTCATCTTTGATTTCATCATATAAGGATCGAGGTATTGCACTAACACTAGCACCCACGTCACATAAGCCATGATAACAATGATCTCCTATCTTAACAGAAACCACAGGCATGCCAACAACAAGCCTATGTTTGTCTCTAACGTGAGATTTAGCAATTCTAGCAGCATCTTCACAGAAGTGAATATTATGTCCCTGAACTTCTTCAGACAGAAGATCTTTGATAATAACAATGCTAGGTTCAACTCTAATTTGCTCGCGGGGTGTAGGTGTTCTAATATAGCCTCTACGTATGATAGTTGAAGCTTTAGAATGATCCTTTATCCTAACAGGGAAAGGTGGTTTTTCAATGTAAGCACTGGGAACCACAGGATCATTATAGGCAATGACTTTCTCTTCAACTGGAGTGGGTTTAACGACATTGACTTCTAAAGGAGGATGATATTTAAACCACTTCTCTTTGGGGAGATCAATATGAGCAGCAAAGGATTCACACAATGAAGGTACTATCTCAGAGTCAAGTCCATACTTAGCGCTAAAGTCACAAAAAGTATTTGTCTCAACAAAGGATTTAACGCAATCAAAAGTGAAATGCATACCTGACTCCTTACCTTCTTCAAGCTCCCAATCTTCAGAGTTGCGTTTGATTCTCTCCAATAAATTCCATTTGAAGTCAATATCTCACTTCATAAAAGAATCGGTACAAGAAGTGTCAAGCATGGTGCGATCATCATGAGAAAGCCGAGCATAGAAGTTCTGAATGATAATTTCTCTCGAGAGCTCATGATTGGGGCATGAATATAACATTGATTTAAGCCTCCCCAAGCTTGAGAGATGCTTTCTCTATCACGAGGCCAAAAATTGTAAATATAATTCCGATCACCATGTACTAAATGCATAGGATAAAACTTTTGATGAAATTCCAATTTCAACCGATTGTAGTCCCATGATCCAATATCACCACATAGCCTATACCATGTCAACGCCTTATCCTTCAAAGATAAAGGCAAGACCTTCTTCTTTACCTCATCCTCGGGCACACCTGCAAGCTTAAATAAACCACTAACATCATCTACATAGATTAGATGCAAGTATAGATGTGATGTTCCATCTCCTGCAAAAGGATTAGCCAGCAGTTTCTTAAGCATACCCGAAGGAAATTCAAAGAAAATATTTTCAGTAGGTGCAGCAGGTTGAGGAGCAACTATTTGTGCTTTCGTTCGAGGTGAAGATACCCCGAACAAGCCCAGTATCCATAGTGCTAAGTTCCACTTACCAAAGGCGCTTCACTCCCCGGCAACGGCGCCAGAAAAGAGTCTTGATGACCCACAAGTATAGGGGTTAATCATAGTCCTTTCGATAAGTAAGAGTGCCGAACCCAATGAGGAGCAAAACAATCTGACAAGTGGTTTTGAGCAACGAAAAATCTGCAAGCACTGAAATTGTCGGTAACAAGTGATTGTGTGGTGAGATGATTCGTAGCAAGCAACAAGTAACAAAAGTAGCAACGGTGCAGCAAAGTGGCCCAATCCCTTTTGTAGCAAAGGACAAGCCTGGAAAAAGTCTTATAAGAGCAAAAACGCTCCCGAGGACACACGGGAATTTCTGTGATGCTAGTTTCATCATGTTCATATGAATCGCGTTCGTTACTTTGATAGTTTGATATGTGGGTGGACCGACGCTTGGGTACTGCCCTTACTTGGACAAGTATCCCACTTATGATTAACCCCTCTCGCAAGCATCCGCAACTACGAAAGAAGAATTAAGACAAAGTCTAACCATAGCATTAAACTAGTGGATCCAAATCAGCCCCTTACAAAGTAACACATGAACTAGGGTTTAAGATTCTGTCACTCTAGCAACCCATCATCTACTTACTACTTCCCAATGCCTTCCTCTAGGCCCAAATAATGGTGAAGTGTTATGTAGTCAACGTTCACATAACACCACTAGAGGAAAAACAACATACAACATATCAAATTACCGAACGAGTACCAAATTCACATGACTACTATTAGCATGACTTATCCCATGTCCTCAGGAACAAAAGTAACTACTCACGAAGCAAAATCATATTCATGACCAGAGACGTAATGAGTAGCATCAAGGATCTGAACATAATCTCTTCCACCAAATAATCCAACTAGCATCAACTACAAAGAGTAATCAACACTACTAGCAACCTTACAAGTACCAATCAGACTCGCGAGATGGAGATTGGTTACAAGAGATGAACTAGGGTTTGGAGACGAGATGGTGCTAATGAAGATGTTGATGGTGACGAGTACCCTCCGATGTGAGGAGTGTTGGTGATGACGATGGCGATGATTTCCCCCTCCGGGAGGGAAGTTTCCCCGGCAGGATCATCCTGCCGGAGCTCTAGATTGGTTCTGCTCAAGTTCGACCTCATGGCGGCGGCGAAACCACGAAAAACCTCCTCTGTGATTTTTTCCTGGACGAAACCCTCCATATAGCAAAAGAGGGGGCCCAGTGGGCTGCCCACAAGCCCCCATGGCACGGCCTGGGGGGTGAACGCGCCGTGCAGGCTTGTGGGCACCCCCTGCTGCCCCTCTGGCACTTCTTCGGCCCAGTATTTTTGATAAATTGGGAAAAATCCCCGTTGATTTTCACGGCATTTGGAGTTGCGCAGAATAGGTATCTCAACTTTGCTCCACTTTCAGGCCAGAATTCCAGTTGCCGGTATTCTCCCTCTTCATGTAAACCTTGCAAAATAAGAGAGAAAAGGCATAAGAATTGTACCGTGAAGTGAAATAACAGACAAAGAAGCGATAAATATCAACATGAAAACATGATGCAAAATGGACGTATCAGTGACCGATGAGGCCGCAGTCCCGTAGCCAGTGTCCTGTTTTTGTTGTCTGCAATTTTCTTGTCAGTCCAACAGTTCCACCCACTGGGGGTGTAATGAACATCGGCCGTGGACGATGCATTTTGAATGTATGTATTCAGCATTATATTCGTACTGCCATGCGTGTTGTTTTATATCTTTATATTTTGATTCCTGGTTGTCTTCTTTTTCTCCAATCCCTATATTACCAAGTTTCCACCCCGCCAGCCCGACAGCCGGGAGCCGGTATGTGACTGGGTCGAGGTTTCTGGCCTTAGAATACAAGACTTAGATTTTTCGAAGCCATCAAGACTTAAAGATTCAGACATAAACCAGCAAAGGCCGGCTTGAATGAGATCATAAAATAGATCAAGCCAACCCGAGCCGGCAACCTTTTTGTAATCAAACTTTGCATGCACCCGACCTTACCTGGCGTCGCCTCGCTGGCCGGACAGTCGGGAGCCGGTCTGCAGCTGTTACGAGGTGACCAGGGATCGGTCCGGCATACACTATGTGTTCTTCTACAACATAAGGAAGGCGTCCGGGCGGCTAGCGAGCCCCCGAGCTTATCAGAGCCACCAAGGGGCTTCGCGAAGTGAGCACTCTAGATATGAATTTAAAAAGAAGCATGAAGCATGCTCTTTTCATTGCATTCATTGGGAATCCCTGAAGAGGGAGAAAGATACATATGTGCATGCTCTTTCCGTGTTTGATACTTGCCTTCTAGCAGTAGAACGGGCGAAGCAACGCCGCGTTCCATGGACCTTCCGTCTCCTGGCCAGAGTCGTCCCTCTTGCGCTTCCTTGGCTTTTGGGCATCGATCAAGTAGTATGCGTTGTTGTGCAATGCCCTACTGATGATGAAGGGTCCCTCCCATGGGGATGAGAGCTTGTGCTGGCCGGCGGTGAGCTGGATTCTTCTGAGGACCAAGTTTCCCTCTCTGAAAGAGAGATGCTTGATCTTCTTGCTATGGTAGTATCTCACCTTCTGTTGATAGATGGTCGTCCGGCTCAAGGCCAAGTCCCTTGCTTCTTCGAGGAGATCCACGCCATCTTCTCTTGCCTCCTTCACCTCCGTTTCCGTGTACAGGGTGACCCGAGGCGAGTCAAACTCGATATCCGTAGGAATAATAGCCTCGGACCCGTATACAAGGAAGAACGGAGTGAAGCCGGTCGACCGGTTGGGCGTGGTGCGGAGGCTCCATAGTATAGCCGGTAGTTATTCGATCCAGCAGCCGGCCGACCTGACAAGTGGTGCCACCAGTCTTGGCTTCATGCCGGCCAGGATCAGGCCGTTGTCCCTCTCCGCTTGGCCATTTGACTGGGGATGTGCCACTGACGCCAAATCGAACCGGATGCCTATCTCGGAGCAGTAGAGCGCCAGAGCGCCTTTGGCGAAGTTGGTGCCGTTCTCGGTGATGATGCTGTGGGGGACGCCATATCGAACAGAGATGTCCGTGATGAAATTGACAGCCATGGGGCCATCAAGTTCTTGATAGGTCTGGCCTCAATCCACTTGGTGAATTTGTCGATGGCTACCAAGAGGTGGGTCATGCCACCACGAGCCGTCTTAAAGGGCCCCACCATGTCCAGCCCCGAGACGGCGAACGGCCATGACGCGGGGATGGTTTTGAGGGCCGAAGGCGGCATGTGGCTCTTTGCGCTGAAGAATTGGCAGCCTTCACATTTATCGACTAGATTCATAGCCTCCTCGAGGGCCGTGGGGCAGTAGAATCCGTGGCGGAACACCTTGGCCACCAGGGTTCTAGAGGCGGCATGATGCCCGCACTCCCCCTGGTGAATATCTCTAAGGATCTCCTGTCCCTTTTCTGATTCGACGCAGCGCTGGAACACGCCAGTCATGCTATGCCACACCAGCTCGCGATTGATGATGGCGTAGGCTAAAGACCTGCGCTGGATCTGCCTCGCCTCCACCTCGTCTTGAGGAAGCTCGCCGCGAAGGAGGAAGGCTAGGATGGGTTGAGCCCATGACGGAGTCGACACAAGGGCTGGCTCCGGCTCGACCTGACTGTTAGGGGCTTCTGCAGCCCCCGCGCTTGATGAAGCAACAGTCATGGGCTCGAGACGAGGTGTCTCTAGTGCTGTCGTGGCAGCTGGCTCGCCGTCTACCTCCATGACGTCCACCCACTAGGTGTCGAGATGACAGGATTCGAGGCAAGGCGAAGCCGGAGTTGTTGCTGTAGCCGGTGTCGCTATTGGAGTCGGCATGACCAGCGTAGCCGGCACAGGAGCTGTAGCCGGCGTAGCTGGTGGAGCCGACGGCGCTTGCACCAAAGATTCAGCCGGTGCCGCAATTGGAGTCGGCATAGCCAGCGTAGCTGGCACAGAAGCTGTAGCGGACGTAGCTAGTGGAGCCAATGGTGCTTGCCCCGAAGATTCAACCGGTGTCGCAATTGGAGTTGGCATAGCTAGCGTAGCCGGTACAGGAGTTGTAGCCGGCGTAGCTGGTGGAGCCGACGACGCTTGCACCGTAGAATCAGCCGGCACGAAGATCGATGCCGACTCTGGAGACGGCTTGATAGACGGCTTGTGGAGTTGCTCGAGGGAGACGCCGGCTGGGATAGCCTGTCTCATGGAGCCAATTTTGGCCAGTGTATCAGCCGCCTCGTTGTCTTCTCTGGGAATATGGTGGAACTCGCAGCCCTCGAAGGGGCCGCTGAGCTGCTGGATGAGGAAGCGGTAGCTCGCCATGTTAGCGTCCCTGGCGTCCCATTCGCCAGAAACTTGCTGCACCACCAAGTCTGAGTCGCCCAAGCATATGAGTCGCCGGATGCCAATCTCCTTAGCGAGCCGGAGGCCGTGAGCCAGTGCTTCGTACTCGGCGACATTGTTGGAGGCGGTGAAGTGGATCTCGAGAGCATACTTGAGCTGGTCTCCTTTCGGACACGTCAAGACGATGCCGACTCCTAGACCCGTCCGCATCTTTGAGCCATCGAAGTGCATCCGCCAATGCGTAGATTCTGGAGGTGGCGGCTCGAACTGGGTTTCAGCCCAGTCGACTAAGAATTCGGCCACCACCTGAGATTTGATGGCGGTGCGAGACTCGTAGCGGATATCGTGGTCCGCCATGGCGATGGACCACTTGGCGATCCTGCCCATTGCATCACGGTTGCCCATGATTTCTGAAAGTGGAGCAGTGCTCACCATAGTGATAACCTGCTCTTGGAAGTATTTCTTCAACTTCTTTGCAGCAAGGTGAACGCCATAACACATTTTTTGGTAGTGGGGATAGTTCTGCTTGGAGGCGGACAAGACCTCGCTGAGGTAGTAGACAGGTCGTTGTACTAACAGTACCTTCCCTGCTCCTTGCGTTGAACTACCAACACTACACTAACCACGCGAGTGGTCGCTGCAATGTATATGAGTATGGGTTCCCTTTTAGCCGGCGCTGCCAAGATTGGCAGGCTCGAGATGACCCGCTTGAGGTCGCGGAGGGCTTCATCTTCCTGGTCGTTCCACTCGAATTTCATCGTCTTCTTCATGAGCTGGTAGAGTGGAAGGGCCTTCTCGCCGAGCCGGCTGACGAACCGGCTAAGGGACGCCAGGCAGCCGGCGAACTTCTGGACGTCTAGGATTCGAGTCGGCCACACCAAACGCTCGATGGTGCCAATCTTCTCGGGGTTCGCCTCGATGCCACGAGCGGACACGAAGAACCCCAAGAGTTTGCCGCCTGGAACCCCAAAGACGCATTTCTCCGGTTGAGCCAGATCTTGTACTTGCGCAGGTTGGCGAATGTCTCCTGCAGATCGTCGAGGAGGCTGATGTGCTGCTTCGTCTTGACAACGATGTCATCCACATAGACGTGGTTGTTTCTGCCGATCTGTGGTAGTAGGCAGTGCTGCATGCAGCGTTGGAACATCGCACCAGCGTTCTTCAGACCGAACGTCATGGTGGTGTAGCAGTAGGCCTCGAAGGGCGTGATGAAGGAGGTCTTCAGGCGATCAGCTGGATCCAGCTTGATTTGATGATAGCCTGAATAAGCATCCAGAAACAACAGCAATTCACAGCCTGCAGTGGAGTCGATCACTTGATCTATCCTAGGCAACGCGAAAGGGTCTTTCGGATAGGCCCTATTCAAGCTAGTGTAGTCGATACACATTCGCCAGGTGTTGTTCTTTTTCAGCACCAGGACTGGATTAGCTAACCAGTCCGGGTGGAAAACCTCCATGATGAAGCCGGGTAATCTCTTCTCCAATTGTGTGTCGCTTCCCCTCGGCAAAGCGGTGCAAAGGTTGTTTTACTGGCTTTGCATCCGGTCGCACGTGAAGTTTGTGCGCGGCGTACTTCCTCGGAACACCCGACATGTCCTTGGGGGACCATGCGAAGATGTCCCGATTCTCACGGAGGAAGTCAACGAGCTCGCCTTCCTATTTGGGGCTGAGGCCAGCCCCGATGGTGACGCATTGCTTGGGGTTGGCAGGGTCGAGTGGCACCTGCTTGGTCTCTTTGGCCGGCTTGAACGAGCCCTCGCTGGTCGACTAGGACGGAGGAGAAGGAATCGCCGGCTGCTCGGTAGCCTGGGCCACGAGCTAGTCGATCTGCCGCTTCCCCTGAGCGATCACCAGGGCGTCGGCGAGGCGGCTTCTATCTTGGGCTCACTCGAGCGACTTCTTGTAGTCGCCAGCAATGGTGATGATGCCCTTTGGACCCGACATCTTCATCTTCAGGTAGGCGTAGTGCGGTATAGCCATGAACTTGGCCAGAGCCGGTCTGCCCAGCAGCGCGTGATACGGGCTGCTGAGGTCCACTACCTCGAACAATATGGACTCTCGACGGAAGTGAGCCTTGTCGCCGAAGAGGATGTCCAACTGGATTTTGCCGATAGGTGAGCAGGACTGCCTAGGCACGATGCCATGGAAGACAGTGCTGGTTGGCAGCACGTCCGCCTCCTTGAGCCCGAGCTTGAGGAGAGTGTCGAGGTAGATGATGTTGATGCTGCTGCCGTCGTCGACCAGCACCCGGGAGAACCGACAGGTGAGCCTCTTGGAGGAAAAGGTGGGGTCGAGGACACGCCCGTATGAGCCCGGGTTGGGCATCACCGCAAGATGGTCTACCCGGCTCCATGTGATTGGCCTGTCAGACCAATGCATGTATTGGGGAACCGGGGAAACTGTGGCATTCACCTCGCGCTGTCTCTGGCGCAGGCTATGCTTGTCGTCGCCTTCACTGGTGAAGATGACGAATGCTTCGTCTTGATGGGGGTAGTCGTCATGGAGGCGGCTGTCGTCGCGTGGCGGCGGTGGTGCAGCCGGAGCAGGACCAGGAGCCGGTGCATGAGGCACAGCCTGCACACCTGGGGCAGCTGGCAAGCGATCCCCTTGCGACACCCGGCGCGCGAAGCTGCACTGTGGAAGGGTGTGGAATGTATCTTGCAGGGGGCGTCAAGCAGTTGCTCGAAGGTCTGCTTGGGCAGCCAGTTTGCGTTGCCCATGTTGGGACGCTTCCGCTGAGGGCCGGCTTGAGGAGCCGACGTCTCGCCCTCCACGCTTGCTACCAACTTGTTGTTGGAGCGCGAATCCATCTGATCCGCCTTGCGCTTGTTGTTGTTCTCTCCGCCTCGACCGTCTCCAGCCGGCTTGGGAGTAGCCGGCATGGGGACAACCTTGTCTGAGGCGGTCACCTTGACGCGCATCGCCGAGTCGGCCGTGGCGTACTTGTCCGCCTTGGCCATGAGCACCGCCAGAGAGGTGGGCTTGGAGCACATGACCTTGTGCTTGAGGAGGGTGCCGTCTCAGCAACCGTCGATGAAGTACTGGATGGCCTGTATCTCATGCACCCTCTCACAGGAGTTGCGGAGCTCCGTCCACCAAGTGACGTAGTTGCAAAGGGGTTCGTCGGGCCTCTGGACGCACATGGCCAGCTCACGAGGTCGGCCAGGGCGCTTGTAGGTTCTAGTGAAGTTACGGACGAACACCTCCTCGAAGTCCACCCAGGAGTTGAGCTGCCGGCTGGAAGGCTATTAGGCCAAGTCCGAGCCAAGCCAGCCAACATGAGTGGCACGTAGCGGACTGCTACACGCTTGTTGCCCGTGGCAATGCCGACGGTTGTGGTGTAGTCGGTCAGCCAGTCCTGTGGCTTGGCAGTGCCATTGTACTTGGGCGTGTCCCGTGGCAAGGTGAAACCTCGGGGGAATGGCTCCCCTCGGATCCGGGGGCCGAAGCAGGCCGGACCGATGGGACCGTCCTCCTCTAGGAGGGCTGACTGGGCCAGGGTGATGAGACGCCTGCGGGCGTCCTGGTCACCCTGGGGAATGCGAGCGCCGATCCGAGCAGTGAGAGGAGAGGCACCTCGCGAACCGGAGACATGAGTCCTCCCTGGGCGAGGAACCTCACACGCTGAATCTCTATCGTCGCCTCCGCGACGCGTGCTCGAAGTGTGCTCGCTCTGGCATTGAGAGCGCCGGTCCTGACTCCCCTCGCCCCTCCGACCGGAGGTACGATGCGATGAAGATCCCTTCGCGTGGTGTTGACCGCTAGGGTTGCGGCGTGCTCCGGGGTTGGGTCCCGGAGACTCTGACTGGGCCTGACCGAGGTCAAGCCGAGTCTGTTGTTCGTTGGCAGTGTCAAGGAGATCCTTGACACGCTTCTCCTGGAAGGCGCGCTCCTCGCCCTCCAAGCTTGTCATTTCTTCCATGGCCGCCTACGCCGCTCGCAAGTTGGCCACAGGGGTCTCGTAGGTGGGCTGGTTGCCGCCTAAGATCTCAGCAATGAACCGGCCGCGGCCGCGGACCGATCCAAGCCGGCTAGGGGCCTAGGAAATCGGAGTGAGGCCGTATGCGGAGTTATACTCGCGCTGCGTGGCCTCCATCCGATGCTTTGCCGAGGCGACGGCAATGCCCTCCTCCAAGATATGCTTGCGAGCCTCCTCCAGTGAGGCTCGAGCGTCGTTAGGGTTTGCGGAAGTGGCGATGGGTGTCTTCAGGCCGGCGAGAGCGTCCTGAAGAGTGTCAGCGGTGACAGCAGCAGGCTCACCAGTGTCCGCTGACGCCTTGCCATGAGTCGTACTGGTGCCAGCGCCGATAACCATCACCTCCACGATGTTGGAGACCACGGTGACATGGTACGGGGTGAAGAACCCCACCGATGGAGGAGGGCCGTCGAAGACGAGTACATTGCTGGGGTACACGTTGTGTGCAGGCGTCTCAGCGATAGAGAGACTACTGAAGCTGGCGCATAGCGCCTCAACGTCGAAGTCCTCGCCGAAGTAGCGAGGACCGTAGTTGAGACGCAGGTCGCTAAAGAGAACACTGAGGTTCTCCATAGCAGCGATGATGACGCTAGGAAGCGCCTCATCATCGGAATCTTCGTCCGAATCCGCATGGCGGACGGAGACGTCGATCATCATCGGGCTCCACGGGCATGCAGATCGATCCGGACGCGATGCATCCGGTGGTGTAGGTGCGGGGCCCCGCCCAGTGCGTAAAGCCAGCCGATGGCGCGATCATCCCCATGGTGGGCGCTAAATGTCGGTGAATACTCACAACATATGCCATAGGTAGGCTAAAGTCGGTGAGAACCGAAGGGACAACGGAGGGCGCTGGGGACGAGGTTGGTACAAGCATGGAGCGCACGATGTACCCAGGTTCAGGGCTCTCCGTAGAGATAAGACCCCTAGTCCTGTCGGAGTGTATGATGTATATGGATGGATTATAGGGTTGCTCCTGGAGCTATGTTGAGTAGGAGGAAGAGGGGCGCAGCCGGCTCGTCTCTCCCTCTCTCTATGTGGTTGGTGGGTGTGAAGTGTTGTTCGACCGACCCTCTACATGAAGGGTGACCGGGGGGTTTTATAGATGAACCCACCGGCCAACAATATGGACAAAGGGTACAAGAGTGGGACCCAGCTGGCAGCCTCGCCGGCTGACCAGGGGCCCCCAAGGGTCTTGTCTTGTCGCTTGAGGGGCCCACCGGCTGCATGGTCTTGTCTGGCGGTGGGACCCGCCGGCTGGCCAATGAAGCTCTCGCGTAAGGTTGACGCCGACCACGTGTTGTATGTCAAGCGTCGTCCAACGAGATTCATCATGGGAAGATAGTACGACTGCCTCCACTGTTCCCCACGCCGAGTGAAGTAATGGAGTGGGAGTTTGACGGTCCGACACTATGCTAGGTGACGGATGCTACGTCAACAAAAGTTTTTCCCCGGCAGTGGTGCCAGAGATCCTTCTGTCGTCTCTTGAGCTTGGGTTGGTTTTTCCCTTGAATAGGAAGGGGTGATGCAGCATAGGAGCGGTAAGTATTTCCCTCAGTTTGAGAACCAAGGTATCGATCCAGTAGGAGGGTCTCGTCAATTCCAGAGTACCTACGCAAACACAAACGAACTTGCACCCAACGCTTCAAAGGGGTTGTCAATCCCTTCAAGATTGTTTGCAAAGTGAGATCTAAAGGTGGAAAGTGCAACAAAGTAAAACGTGTAAGGCTGAAATTATGGTGTGGAGTAGACCCGGGGGCCATAGTGTTCACTAGAGGCTTCTCTCAAAATAGCAAATATCACAGTGGGTAAAAAGATTACTGTTGAGCAATTGATATAACCGCGCAAAGTAATGACGATATCTAAGGCAATGATCATACATATAGGCATCACGTCCGAGACAAGTAGACCGATACTTTCTACATCTACTACTATTTCTCCACACATCGACCGCTATCCAGCATGCATCTAGTGTATTGAGTTCATGACGAACAGAGTAACGCCTTAAGCAAGATGACATGATGTAGAGGGATAATCTCAAATCAGTGATGAAAACCCCATCTTTTTACCCTTGATGGCAACAACTTGATGTGTGCCTCGCTACCCCTTCTGTCACTAGGTGAGGTCACCGCACGGTAGGAACCCAAAACCAAGCAGTTGTGCCATTGCAAGAATCATAGATCTAGTTGGCTAAACAAAACCCACAACTCAAAGAGAATTACAAGGATATGAAATCATGCATAAGAGAGATCAGAAGAAACTCAAATAAGATTCATAGATAATCTGATCATAAACACACTGCAAAAGAAGATTACATCGGATAGATCTCCATTAAGATCATGGAGAACTTTGTATTGAATATCCAAGAGAGATAAGAAGCCATCTAGTTACTAGCTATGGACCCGTAGGTCTATGGTTAACTATTCACACATCATCGGAGAGGTCATGGTGTTGATGAAGAAGCCTTCCGTATCCGAACCCCCCCTCCGACAGGGCACCAGAACGTGCCCCAGATGGGATCTTGCGGAGACAGAAGATTGTGGCGGCAGAAAAGTACTTTCGATGATCTCCTGATTTTTTTAGGATTTTTAGGGAATATATAGGCGCAACCCCTACGGCAAAGGAGGTCCAGGGGGCCCACAAGCCTGAGGGTCGTCGCCTCCCCCTGGCCGCGGGGTGGGGGCTTGTGGGGCCCCTGGGCCCCCCTGCCTTGGCTCTCAAGTCTCCTGGTCTTCTTCCGTGACGGAAAAAATCTTTTCAGGGATATTATTCCGTTTCGACTCCGTTTCAAAATCTCCTCTGAAAGGGGTCAAAAACATGGAAAAAACAGGAACTGGCACTTGGCACTGAGTTAATAGGTTAGTCCCAAAAAATATATAAAAGGTATGCAAAGCATCCAAAGTTTGACAAGATAATAGCATGAAACCATCAAAAATTATAGATACGTTGGAGACGTATCAAGCATCCGCAAGCTTAACTCCTGCTCGTCCTCGAGTAGGGAAGTGATAAAGAATGAATTTTTGATGTGGAATGCTACCTAGCATAGTTGTCCTTTGCAACTTCTTTCACATGACATGAATGTTCAGATCCGTAAGATTCGAAACAATAGTTTGCTATTGACATGAAAACAATAATACTTCAAGCAAACTAGCAAGGTAATCATGAACTTTCAAAATAAAAAGGCCAAGGAAAGTTATGCCTACAAAATCATATAGTCTGGCTATGCTCCATCATCCTCACACAACTAATGTAAATCATGCACAACCCCAGTTTTGGCCAAGTAATTGGTTTCACACTCTTACTTTCTCAAACTTTTTATAACTATCACTCAATACATGAGCGTGAGCCATGGATATAGCACTATAAGTGGAATAGAGTGTGGTGGTGGTTGTGCATGATTTACATTAGTTGTGGTGGAATAGAGTGTGGAATAAAGTTATGCCTACAATGTGAATAAGTAGGGATTGCCATACAAGAGATGCACTAGAGCTATAAGTATGTGAAAGCTCAAAAGGAGAACTAGTGGGTGTGCATCCAACTTGCTTGCTCACAAGGACCTAGGGCAATTTTGAGGAAGCCCATCATTGGAATATACAAGCCAAGTTATATAATGAAGATTCCCACTAGCATATGGTAGTGACAAAGCAAGAAGATCTCCATCATGAAGAACATGGTGCTATTATGAACCACAAGTGTGGAAAAAGATAGTAGCATTGTCCCTTCTCTCTTTTTCTCTCTTTTTTCATTTGGGCTCTTAGGCCTCTTTTTTTCTCTTTTTTTATTTTTGGGCTCTTTGGCCTTTTTTTTATTTCCTCACATGGGACAGTGCTCTAATAATGTTGATCATCACATTTTTATTTAGTCACAGCTCAAAGCTCAAAATGATGATGACTCTATAGGAAATGCCTCCGGCAGTGTACCGGGATGTGCAACGATCTAGCATGGTGTATGACGTTGAAGCATCTCTCTAGCTATCTTACAATCATGCAATGGCAATATGACAGTGATGGCACAAGTCATGAGACGGAACGGTGGGAGTTGCATGGCAATATATCTCGGAATGGCTATGAAAATGCCATAGTAGGTAGGTATGGTGGCTATTTTGAGGAAGGCATATGGTGGGTTGTGCACCAGCGAGAATTGCGCGGAACTAAAGAGGCTAGCAATGATGGAAGGTGAAAGTGCATCTATACCATGGACTCAAATTAGTCATGAAGAACTCACATACTTGTTGCGAAAGTTTTTATTAGTAATCGAAACAAAGTGCTAAACGCATAATCCTAGGGGAAGGGTTGGTAGGTGTTAACCATCGCGCGATCCCGACCTCAACACAAAGGATGACAATCAATAGATAAATTATGCTCCGACTTCCTAACATAGCGGTTCACCATACGTGCATGCTACGGGAATCACTAACTTAAACACAAGTATTTCTAGATTCACAACACCCTACTAACATAACTCTTAATAGTACCGAATCCACATCTCAAAACTAGTTGAGAGGAATCAAGACTTCTCTTTATACTCAATGCACATGAAGATGGAGGTTTTCGTATCCTCTTTGGGTACCTATCACATTTGGGACTACTTTCATAGCATAAGCCAACTACCAAGTCACGCACTGCCGTGCTCTAAAAGATATAAGTGAAGCACACAGAGCAAAAGTATCTAGCTCAAAAGATATAAGTGAAGCACTATGAGCATTCTAGCAAAAATCACGATGAGTGCATGTCTCTCTCTCTCAAAAAGGTGTGCAGCAAGGATGATTGTGACACAACAAAAAGAAAAGACTCCTAAGATACAAGACGCTCCTAGCAAAACACATATCATGTGGTGAATAAAAATATAGCTCCAAGTAATGTTACCGATGGATTGAAGACGAAAGAGGGGATGCCTTCCCGGGGCATCCCCAAGCTTAGGCTTTTTGGTGTCCTTCAATTTGGCTTGGGATACCTTGGGAATACCCAAGCTTGATCTGTTTCCACTCGTTATCTCATCGTCCATGAGAACATCACCCAAAACTTGAAAACTTCACAACACAAAACTCAAACAGAAACTCGTGATAACATTAGCACAAGAAAACAAACTACCACTTCTTTTGGTACTGTAGCAAACTTTAATTCTATATATATTGGTGTTGGGCTACTGTATTATCACTTTTCCATGGCTAGTACCCCCCGATACTAACCATAGCTTCATCAAAACAAGCAACCAACTCAACAAAAACAGAATCTGTCAAAAACAGATCAGTCTATAGCAATCTGTATACTTCCTATACTTCTGGTACCTCAAAAAATCTGAAACATTAGGAATGCTTGGGCAAAAGGCATATCAACCAGCATCAAAAAGAATCAACTCAAAATCTCTTTCGGAATAAAAATGAAAAATTATCTCGTGAGCGAAAAGTTTCTGTCTATGTCTTTTTATAGCAGGATCAAACAACCATTACCAAGACTAGTCATAAAGGTTTTGCTTGGCTCAAACACAAAAAGAAACATAAAAAACACAATCACAACTGAATTGTGATGGTGTGGACGCAACAAAACAGAAAGAAAAAGATAAATTCATTGGGTTGCCTCCCAACAAGCGCTATTGTTTAACGCCCTTAGCTAGGCATAAAAGCGATAGAATCACGTATCGTCTTCTTTGGTGCTCAAACCATAAGTAGCGTGATCACTTATTATCTTAAGGTTTTCATCTTTCTTGCTAGATGATTTACCACTATTTTTGGGAACAAAAACAGATTTGGTGACCTTATTGTGGGCAAAATTTGGAGTATTCTGCACAGCGGCAAAAGCGGAACCCAAGTTGGTTATAACATCCTCAAGTTTGCCAATCCTAGCGGAACCATGAACTGATTTTTCGTTAACTGTGGGTTCCTTCTCCTTTAAAATTTTCAAAACCATTCCCACTTTGGATCCGTACTGAGTGATTTGATTATGGATCTTTTTATCCAAATTATCAATAAGTTTGATCGTTGCAACTTTATTTTCAATGACGTCCAGCCTACGCATCACATGTTCCAGAGTTGAGGTAGTTCCGTTAACCATGAGTGGGGGTGAGCCTACCAAATTTATTACAAATCAATGGTATGGCTACCCAAGAAATTTCCACCTATGATGGTGTCAAGAATATACCTATTCCAAGGAGAAACACCCACATAAAAACTGCAAAGCAGGATGATAGTGGATTGCTTATGAGTAGATCTACTCTGAGCATTGCAAATCATATACCAAGCGTCCTTTAAGTTTTCTTCCTCAATTTGTTTGAAAGTGAGAACTTCGCTCTCTGGAGTATCGTTCGAAGTGGTGGATCTAGCCATGAGGACAGGTAGACTATCCCACACAGACGAACAGAAAACAAGCGAGAGAAAAAGGCAAACGAAAAAGGCAAATTGGTGAAGTGGGGGAGAGGAAAATGGGAGGCAACTGGCAAACAAAGTAAATGCAAGAGATGAGTTTGCGACACCTACTTGGATGATTTCTTGACTTGATCTTCCTCCCCAGCAACGGTGCCAGAAATCCTACTGCTACGTCAACAAAAGTCGTTCCCCGCCAGTGGTGCCAGAGATCCTTATGTCGTCTCTTGAGCTTGCGTTAGTTTTTCCCTTGAAGAGGAAAGGGTGATGCAGCACAGGAGTAGTAAGTATTTCCCTCAGTTTGAGAACCAAGGTATCGATCCAGTAGGAGGGTCTCGTCAAGTCCAGAGTACCTGCGCAAACACAAACGAGCTTGCACCCAATGCTTCAAAGGGGTTGTCAATCCCTTCAAGGTTGTTTGCAAAGTGAGATCTGAAGGAGGAAAGTGCAACGAAGTAAAAAGTGTAAGGCTGAAAATATGGTGTGGAGTAGACCCAGGGGCCATAGTGTTCACTAGAGGCTTCTCTCAAAATAGCAAATATCATGGTGGGTAAAAAAATTACTGTCGAGCAATTGATATAACCGCGCAAAGTCATGACGATATCTAAGGCAATGATCATACATATAGGCATCACGTCCGAGACAAGTAGATCGATACTTTCTGCATCTACTACTATTACTCCACACATCAACCGCTATCCAGCATGCATCTAGTGTATTGAGTTCATGACAAAAGAGTAACGCCTTAAGAAAAATGACATGATGTAGAGGGATAATCTCAAACCAATGATGAAAACCCCATCTTTATACCCTTGATGGCAACAACACGATGCGTGCCTCGCTACCCCTTCTGTCACTGGGTGAGTTCACCGCATGGTATGAACCCAAAACCAAGTTCTTCTCCCATTGCAAGAATCATAGATCTAGTTGGCCAAACAAAACCCACAACTCAAACAGAATTACAAGGATATGAAATCATGCATAAGAGAGATCAGAAGAAACTCAAAAAAGATTCATAGATAATCTGATCATAAATCCACAATTCATCGGATCTCGACAAACATACCACAAAAGAAGATTACATCGGATAGATCTCCATGAAGATCATGGAGAACTTTGTATTGAAGATCCAAGAGAGAGAATAAGCCATCTAGTTACTAGCTATGGACCCGTAGGTCTATGGTGAACTACTCACGCATCATCAGAGAGGTCATGGTGTTGATGAACAAGCCTTCCGTATCCGAATCCCCCTCCGGCAGGGCACCAGAACGTGCCCCAGATGGGATCTTGCGGAGACAGAAGCTTGCGGCGGCGGAAAAGTACTTTCGATGATCTCCTGATTTTTTGGGATTTTTAGGGAATATATAGGCGCAACCCCTAGGGCAAAGGAGGTCCAGGGGGCCCACAAGACTGAGGGCCGCGGCATCCCCCCTGGCCGCGGGGTGGGGGCTTGTGGGGCCCCTGGGGCCCCCTGCCTTGGCTCTCAAGTCTCCTGGTCTTCTTCCGTTACGGAAAGAAATCTTTTCGGGGATTTTATTCCATTTGGACTCCGTTTCAAAATCTCCTCTGAAAGGGGTCAAAAACATGGAAAAAACAGGAACTCGCACTTGGCACTGAGTTAATAGGTTAGTCCCAAAAAATATGTAAAAGGTATGCAAAACATCAAAAGTTTGACAAGATAATAGCATGAAACCATCAAAAATTATAGATACGTTGGAGACGAATCAATGGACCAGAGCCGGGGTAGGTCAGCGGCGTGGCCGCCGACGCTCGTACCTGCCTGGGACCCCGATCTAACACATTTGCTGACGTGTAGCCACATTTAATCGTAAGGTCTCGTCATGACCTACGATCTGATGTGACTTGAGATCCCCAGCCGGCTAGCCTGCTTGGCTAGCCGGCTTGGGCACGGCCGCCTCGTTCCTACTCAGCTGGCTTGGCCAAGATGGTCAGGAAGAGGTAGCCGTCTCGTCTCTAGCCGGTAGGGGTTGCCTGGCCGGCCAAAGAGTTGGCCGCCTTGTCCTCCAGCCGTCAGGCGCAACCTAGCCGGCCAGAAGACTTGGGCCTTGGGAAACTATACTTGGCCATACCCTTTGGGCAGGAAATGAAGGAGTAGGCTCGATGAGCCTACCCCGGGATTATGCCCCCGACTGGGTGTATCTGGGAGGTCGTGAGGACGCTTTTTCCTCGCGAGTGTCCCTACCTCCGAGGCAGAGGCGCATGATTCCAGAAGTCATTGGTGGATTGTGTTGATTGCCTCCGTCTTCTCCCCAACGCGGAGCGTAGGGCTTCCACTAGGCGTGGGATGGACCCCTCCGCATCCTCTGGGGTCCTGGGCATATACAGACTCGGCTCGTTATTACATGAGAGTGTCATGGGATGAAGTAGGTTCCGGAAGGATTGAAGGATGATGCAGAGGCGTCATGGGTCGATGGAGGTCCCGGGGACGCTTCGGGAGCCCCGTGCCTCAGAGGCGCGTGTTCCTCTCGTGGTCCCCAGGCTCGTAGCAGCGTGGCGTGGTCCGCCCTGTGCGGGCCCTCAAGCGTGGTAGGAGCCCCCAGCGCTCGCTGGTCGGAGAGCTCGCCCAGACGGTAGGTCCTAGGTCCTTGGGGCGTTGCCCCAACGTGCCTCACTAGGGCCCCCCAGGTTCCCACGTTGGTACCCTGGGCCATGCCCCCAGGCCAGGCTAGCCCAACCTGAGGGAAACGACGGGTACCCGAACACCCGCTGGCGATCGAACGAAGCCTGCATTGGTGACATGGGCGTGTGTTCCACCCTCAGTCCCCAGGCGGGCTTCGTGCGCGCCGGAGGCAGGGCCAGATATACCCCCCCCCCCCAGCCTCCAGGTTAGGATCGTCTGGCCCGGGAACATGGGTGTGTGCTCCACCCTCGGTTCCCAGGCTGGGGCCTCTCGGCTAGGACAAAAGGGTGTGTCCACCCTGTCCCAGGCGAGTGGTCCCCTGTCCCCAGACCTAGACGCCTGCCCGAAGCAGCTCTCGGCTAGAAGGTGTTGTTCATACCTGTTTGCGCGGGGGCTGCCTGCAGGGTCGAGCGCGTGCCTCCTGCCACGATGATGGTCTACGTTGCTTCCTCCGTGGCCCGAACGGGTGCCGGCGTGGTCGTCGTTTAACTGTGTGCGCCTCTAGGGGTTGATGTAGTCGGACCTCCGGTACTCCCTCCTCGTTCTGTGAAGCACGTCAGGGGGCGCTGGATGGTGCCTCCCTAGCGCGGCCAAATCACGTGCCTCTAGCACCTCCCGTCGAGTCCCTAGTGGGGGCGGACCTGAGTGGGGGTTTGGGACGTGCCCGTGTGTCTCCCCCGTCGTATCCCCTAGCGATGCGGGCTGATGAGAGCGGTTCCCACGGGGGCGCGCTTGGGTATCGCCGGCAGCGTCGCGCCCAAGAGCGCGCCTATGCCCGCTAACGCGGCGGCCGCGGGTGGTGTGTCAGCGCCTGAGCTCATGCGCCACTAGCAGCGTGACATGTCTGTGCGTCAGGTGCGGACAGACTCATAGGGCGAACAGGGCAGCCTGGACGCATGGAGGGGTCGGGGTGACGGGGGAATGTTGCGTGGTTTGTGAGGGTGGCAGCCCCTGGCGCTTGTTGGAAGCCTGTCCGGTGTGGGCGATGGTCCACGGGGTGGCGGAGCGTCACAGGGCGTTCTAAGCCGCCTCCACCGGCAGCGCCACACGAGCGGCCCGCCTCTCCACGCGGATGCTCTGCCTTTCCACCATGTGTGTGACCAACTTCAGCAGGCTGAGCCCTAGGAGAGCCCTTGACACGCCCCCTACCTGGCGCGCCAAATGTCGTATTTCGGGCTCCGCAAAACCCTAAAGATTGGAACTCAGGAGCGTGTACAAAGATCTCTCATCGGTTCACCTCTCCTAACTCGCTACTCGTCGGGGATGACAAAGAACTCACTTGATGGTGAGAAAAACACATAACGCGACAGTTTACCCAGGTTCGGGTTGTTGGGAAGTGTAATACCCTACTCCTACTTTTGTGGATTGCTTCTCCCTGAGGTTGGTGGATGAACTAGCACAGTGTCCTAGGGCCTCCGGAGGCTGGAAGGCCTTCGTGTGGTGCCAATGGGTGAATGAATGGATCGGGGTCCTCCTCTACGAAGTAACCTGCCCTCTATATATAGTGGTAGCCCCGGTCCTCTTACCTTATCGTTTTGGCGGGAAGGGATCCCACAATGGCCAATTTTGAAGTGGAACATGCTCTCCTGCCCAAAAGTGGTCTTCGCCTGCAAAGTGGCTGCCAGCGCTGCAAGGACGGGTCCAGGCATGACGTCTGTCCTGCTGGCGGGTGGCGATGGCTTTGTTGCACCAGAAGGGAACCCTTTGGAAGATGCCTTGGGAACCCCGATACGTCCTTACCCCCTTTGCACTAAAGGGGAAACTGCTCCGCCCTGTTGTCTGCTGTTCTCCTATCCTTCCTACATGTCATCCTTAACTCCTAAGGTTGGGCCTTGCCTCGGAATATCCGCCGCTCTAGAGGGGTCCTGATGTTGTTCCTCCTTGCGAGGCTTGGCCCCTCACGAGGACCTTGCCTTGAGTGGTGTCGGGTCTGTTGGTTTTCGGTCGGTGAAATGGGCCAACCCTTGTTCGTAGGCAGGCAGGTCTGGGTACCCCCATTCCCAGAACGCCGACAATGGTCAAACATGTCTTCGGATAGTATCAGGTATCGTCGAGGACCTCCTCAAGATTTAGGCTAATATAGTTCATTGACTTCTCAAGACCTTCTCTTATAAAAGTCTGCTCGGTCACTACTAGCTCGAGTAAAGGCGCACTTCGTGAAGAGCAAAGGCACGGATGTGTAGAAGGGCTTAGTAAAGGACATCAAGCCATCCTCAAAAGACCATGTGTAAACCATTCTTGTGTAAATTTATTTTTATCATATCAATAATAGTTGCTTGGGAAGTATGGATTGCACGGCTAAACGCCATGAGTTCGTAAGGAAATAAAGACCAAGTCGTATGGTCCTATGGCAGTCATTTATATTGTATAACCTTTTTCTTCTTTTTCCTTGTTTTACGCTCTTCAATACCAACACAAGCCAATTCGATACATATTTTCGATGTGATCGGCTAATCAACCGAGGGCTCGACTGTTAAGCTCACCCTAAGCATCACTACGACACCATTTTTTACCCTATGTGTTCGGTGTCTTGGATATTATGTTATATGCATTAGTTCCGAATTATGTCTTGGGTCAATATTTGGGTTGCCCTTCTCCTATACTTACCCTTTTAAGTTCTGCATGTTCCGCTAAAGGGCTAAAAGGAGAAACACTGTGATTGTAAGTCTAACTCGTGTGGTGAAGTACCTCAATGGAGAAAGCCAAAAACAGACTGTCATAATAAGCGAGAATCGATCTCAGATCCGATGACAAGTGTTAAACTAAGAATTGATGGAGGTTCACCGTGTTATACAGAGGGTTTGAAGTTATTCAAACCAAGTGATTATGGTATTTATACCTTCGGTTTATCCAAACATCACAAAATACAAGGAGGTATTAACTAGTCCCCGCAGTCAAGCTCCTATGGTTAAGTGGAAGCGTTAAAGCCACATATTTTGATTGCCTTGTTTCCTTACGCACTACCGCCTATGGATAGCAATACATTGGATAAGGGTAAAAGTGTGGAAGTCGAAAACACCCTTGATAGAATCTACAAAGGGGCTGAAGCCGATGACTCGAAACTTTCAAGTTAAAACGACCACTCAGGAGTCAAAATTAAGCAAAACAAGGCATAATATATCATGCAAGGCAAAATCATTGTATCACATAAAAGGTTAAACAACAAATAAAGGATAGTATATCCATTCAAGAATCACATCCTTTGAGTATTGGGTTTCTATCGCCCGAGCACCCTCCATGACATTGGGAAAATATAGCTCACGACGCCTATGCCCTTTCGGGTCGGCGGAGGTCCAGTGGCCATCTCTGTGGGCTCCAACTTCGGCCAATGCACCATGGTCTTTGCAAATTCCATCCGAGCTCCCTCAATGCAGATGGAGTGCTTCAGGACGTCAATCCGAGGCGAAGTGGCAATCAGTTTCTGCACCATGCTAAAGTATCTGCTCGGTAGCGTCTCTGTAGGCCATAGCTTGATGCACAGATCCTTCATGGCTGGCTCCGCCATCCAATGTAGCTCTGTCACTTGTTTTAAATGATTGGAGACAAGGAGAGGTTTCTCATGGGGCTTGTAATTTCTCCTAGAACAAACTCAGCTCGGCATCCCATTCCTGGGATGCATAGTACCTTAAAGCATCTGGTGCACTCTTCGGGAGATCCGTAAACACGCTTGGAGAATTCCATACTCGGGTTAAGCAATGTGAAATTTAACCAGCCAAAGATGCATTGGAGTAGGTATTTGTTACCATCCACAATGTGTTTGATTTGATGCATCTCCTTCTCATGGTCGATATGGTTGACTAGAGGGGGGTTGAATACGCAACTATCAAATTTTAAACTTTTCTTTAAACAAAATAGATTTAGCAATAGATAGGTTGTCTAGATATGCAACCAAGTGAGAAACCTCTATGATGCCAACAACAACAATAATAAGCAAGTAGTAAATACATGTAAAGGTAAGAAATAACCACAAGTGAAACCGATGAAGACGAGGATGTGTTTCAGAAGCTCCTTCCCTTTGAAGGGAAGTACGTCTCCGTTGGAAGACACCTTAGTCGATACCCTCGACTTGGGAGTATCCTTGTGCTACCAATCTTGCCTTGTTCCGAGTGACGACACCGTTCGCATCTTGATTGTTCTTAAAGAACCACTTTGTCCCAATGACATTGTGGTTCTCCTTTGGTCTTGGCACCAGTCGCCACAAACTGTTGCGCTCGAAGTTGTTGAGTTCTTCATGCATGGCTTCAAGCCAATCCATGTCTTTGAGAGCCTCTTGAACATTTAGTGGTTCAATGCAAGAAACAAAAGCATGATGGGCACTAAAGTTTGATAATTGACGACGTGTGGTTACCCCTCTGTGTAAGCTGTCGTAGACATTCTCCAACACATGAGAATGATTTTTGAGCATTTTGGCAGTCTTCGCAGCACGTATTTCTTGAATCTCCTCAGGGGTAAGCTAAGGAACCTTTTGAGTCCTTTACCGCATTTTTGAGTTTGCCCTTGCTCTAGATCTTGAACTTGGTCTTGACCTTGAGCTTGCTCTTGATATTGAGCATCCTCAAAGGGGTGACCTAGATCAAGGACATCATTTGGTATAGGACCATCTTAAGGTTGACCTTCTCCTTGATCGGGATCACGGGGATGAGGGCCTTCAGAGCGTTCTTCGGAAGCGTGTGGGTTTTGCATCGATGATGGTTCCACATGAGTGGAACATTGTCCTTCTCCTTCAGCCACAAGGGGTTCCTCAACGGGCAAGAAGTATCCCACACCCATTCTTATTATGGCTTGGGGAGGAATTTCATCACCTACATCATAAACACCACTTTGCTCCACTTGGGAGCCATTATTCTCATC
The DNA here is from genome assembly GCF_904849725.1 of Hordeum vulgare subsp. vulgare. Lineage (NCBI taxonomy): Eukaryota > Viridiplantae > Streptophyta > Magnoliopsida > Poales > Poaceae > Hordeum > Hordeum vulgare. The sequence continues at coordinate 401,526,997 of NC_058519.1, read as the reverse complement.
TAACTCCACGTTACACGTCTCCTCAATAAGTCCTGAGGACTTGTTGAGGACACGGTAAGCACAAGAGTTTGTAGCATAACCAACGAATATGCCTTCTTGAGCTCTAGGTTCAAATTTAGACAATCGAGCACCTTTCTTAAGAAGGAAGCACTTACAACCAAATACCCGAATATACTTGAGGTTGGGCTTGTTGCCGGTAAGAATTTCATATGGAGTATTGTTCAAGCCTTTGCAAAGGTATAGCCGATTGGATGCATGACATGCGGTGTAGATGGCTTCGGCCCAAAAGTTATATGAAAATTTAACTCCGCCATCATGGTTCTTGCCTCATCCATCAACGTCATGTTCTTCCTTTCCGCCACACCATTTTGTTAAGGAGTGTAAGGTGTAGAGTATTGATGCTTGATTCCTTCATCACTCAAAAATTCCTTTAGGGTGCAGTTCTTGAACTCTTTGCCATTGTCACTTCTGATCATCAATATCTTTGCATTATATTGGCGTTGAGCTTCATTAGCAAAGTCAATGACGTTTGTTGAGTCTCACTCTTTCTCTTGAAAAACTATACCCAGGTATATCTTGAGTAATCATCCACTATCACCAAGCAATACTTTCTCCCCCCAAGACTATCATAGGATGGAGGACCAAAGAGATCCATGTGGAGGAGCTCCAAGGTCCTTTTTGTGTAGATGATAGTCGTGGGGAGGTGACCTGTCTCATGAATCTTTCCTTCAATAAACGCACTAGAAGCATGATCTCTAGCAAAACTCACATTTGTTAGTCCGAGAACGTGATCCCCTTTGAGGAGACTTTCCAAAGATCTCATATTTACATGGGCTAGCCATTGATTCCAAAGCCATCCCACATCAACTTTAGCCGTTAGAAAAGTCGCGGTCTTAGTGGGTCCCTCTAAAAAGTTAACCACATAGAGACCGTTCTCGACATGCCCAACAAAAGCTACTTTAAGAGTCTTGCTCCACAAAAGGGCCAGAGAGTCAATGCCAAAGAAACTACTAAAGCCCATAAGTGCAAGTTGATGAACGGAAAGTAAATTGTATGCGAGGGTCTCAAGAAGCATAACCTTTTCAATGGTAAGTTCTGAAGAAATTACCACCTTGCTGAGACCCAATACCTTTGAAAGCTCGTCATCACCAAAGGATACTTGGGTGGCAATGGATGGGTCGGGATGAACGTCCACTAGCAATTCATTGCTTCCGGTCGTATGATTTGTTGCTCCACTATCAAGGAACCATGACACCCCACCGGAAGCAAACTCCTGCATAAGATCAATGCTTGGACTTAGGTACTCATTCTTTAAAGGGTCCTTTTATGTTAGTAACAAGGGTCTTAGGAACCCAAATGGACCATTTAATGTACTCATCATAAGAACCAACAAACTTAGCAAAAACATTCCCATCACTGGCACGACACAAAACATAAGAGGGGTTAAAGTCGGTTGTGTTGGGTAGAGGGGTATTGCCCTTCATGGCATTACCACCCTTAGTTTGGTCCTTTTTCTTTTCATGAGTATATTCCCTAGATTTAACAAAGGTTTCCATAAGCTGGGCAGGTTGCTTGGTCTTCTTCTTCTTGTCCTTCTTGGACTTGGGTGCAAACCCAACTCCTTCCTTTGCAACCACTTCCCTTTGACTCCTCAACAGGTCATTAAGATTCTTTTCACCTTGGATGCATGTCACACGGCCTTTCTCAATCACCTCTTTTAATTTGGAGTTCTCCTTCACAAGGTGAGAATGCTCACAACAGGGGTTAGTAGCATGGACATTATCAACTAAAACAAATGGAGAGCAAGTGGTTATTTCCTTAGCGAGTTTTACTTGGAGTTGAGCATGAGACCCTTTTAAAGAGACACGAGTACTCTTCAAGGCCTTGTGAGCCTTGTCAAGTGTTGCAAGCTCTTTATTGAGTCTAGCATGATCAAGCCCAAGTGTACTCTTTTTGGATTGAAGCACACGGGTAAGAGCAAGAGCATGATAAAGATCTTTCTTTAACTTAGCAAGGTCATCATTACATGACTCCTCAAGAGTCAAATGAATTCCTTGCTCTTTTTCAAGAGCAATAGAAAGATCGACAATCTAATCGCATAGTCACGACTATGACCTTGTAATGTAGAGATAGTCTCTTCATGAGATTCAACGAGGCATTAGCCTCTTTGAGTTGTTCCATGAGAGAAACAAAATGCTTCTTGGATTTACCCTTGAGTTTTCCCATGAACTTAGTAAAGAAGTTCTCCTCCTCCTCTACCTCTTCCTTTTCATCTCCGCTATCCATGGTAGCAGAAATGGTAGCTTTGACGTTGGTAGTTTGAGCGTTAGGGCTTACCTTGTTGGATGCCTTGGCAATGGGGTTCTCGTTGGGGCCTTGAAGAGAGACACCTTGCTTAGAGAAGATGAGAGGCGACTTGTCTCATCCTCATCATCCTCATCGGAGAGATACTCTTTTTGAGCCACCAACAACTTCTGGGGCACCTTCTTGGGGAAGTTGTTCTTGCATGGAAAAGACTTGGACTTGTCTTTGCAAATGAGCTTGCCACCATTGTCTTCCCTGTGCTCATAGGGACAATCTGCCACAAAGTGACACAAATTGCCACAATTGTAGCAAGTTCTCACACGTTGCTTTCCTTGGACCCACTTGAGTTTTTCTAGGAGAAGTTGGGCCCTGAGTTTTTCTTGTTGCCCCAAAACTTTCTTGATGCAAGAGCCATGTGCTCGTGGTAAGCATACTTGGTGTCTTCAGGACAAGTTTCTTCTCCTTCCTCATCTTCCTCCAAATCAGCCTTGTACTTCAAAGCAAGGTTGGTGGAGTTTTTTCTTGACCGTTGAACTCGGGCTAGATCATTGTCAGCGGTCCTGTTTAAAATGTTTATGGCAATAAACTCATCCAACACATCACTTTAGGACAAGGAATGAAAGTCCAGCCTTTGGCAGATGACGGAGGACATGGACTTGTCGAAAGGCAAGATGGACTTGAGAAACTTGCGCTTAATCCAAGTGCCATCCACATCTTTGCTTCCATGATCCTGAAGAGCAACAACAAGAATTGTAACTCTTTGGTATAGCTCATGAGGGTCCTCGTTTTCGATCATAGTAAATTCATTGGCCTCATCAAGAATCATTTCGTAGTTGGACCGTTGAATGCTAGAGCTTCACCTTGTACATGGAGTGCTAGAAATATGCCCTAGAGGCAATGATAAAATAGTTATTAGTATATTTCCCGTTTCAAGATAATCGTTTATTATCCATGCTATAATTGTATTGAATGAAAACATAAATGCATGTGTGGATATATAGACAAAACTATGTCCCTAGTAAGCCTCTAGTTGACTAGCCAGTTGATCAAGGATGGTAAAGGTTTTCTGACCATATGCAAGTGTTGTCACTTGATGACTGCATCACATCATTGGGAGAATGATGTGATGGACAAGATCCAAACTATAAACATAGCATGTGATCGTGTCATTTTGTTGCTATTGTTTTCTACATGTAAAGTATTCATTCCTATGACCATGAGATCATGTAACTCACTGACACCGGAGGAATACCTTTTGTGTACCAAAGTCGCAACGTTACTGGATGACTATAAAGGTGCTCTACAGGTATCTCCAAAGGTGTCCGCTGAGTTAGCGTGGATCAAGACTGGGATTTGTCACTCCGTGTGAAGAAGAGGTATCCCGGGGACCACTCGGTAATACAACTTCACTTATAAGCCTTGCAAGCAATGTGACTAATGTTTTAGTCACGGGACCTTGTATTATGGAACGAGTAAAGAGACTTGCCTGTAATGAGATTGAAATTGGTATAGGAATACCGACGATCAAACCTTGGGCAAGTAACATACCGAAGGAGAAAGGGAATGGTATACGGGATTATATGAATCCTCGGCACAGAGGTTCAACTGATAAGATCTTCGTAGAATATGTAGGATCCAATATGGACATCCAGGCCCCGCTATTGGATATTGACCGGGGAGTGTCTCAGGTCATGTCTGCATAGTTCTCGAACCTGCAGGGTCTGCACACTTACGGTTCAGTGTCGTTTCAGTATAGTTGAGTTATAGATGCTGGTGACCAAAGTTTTGTTCGGAGTCTCGGATGAGATCATAGACGTCACGAGGGTTTCCGAAATGGTCTGGAAACGAAGATTGATATATAGGATTGTTTCATTTGGCTTCCGGAAAGATTTTGGGGCATTGCCAGCACTGTACCGGGAGTGACAAATGGGTTCCGGGTTTTTACCGGGAGGGGCCAACCACCCAGGAGAGAACCTAATAGGTCCATGGGTGGTGCACCAGCCCTTGGTGGGCTGGTGAGGCCAGCCCTGTAGGGCTATTTTGGCCAAGAGAAAAAATCAAAGGAGAAAAAAAAGAGGAGGTGGGAAGGAAGGAAGGGACTCCTCCCTCCAAACCGACTTGGAGGAGGATCCCTCCTCCCTCTCAGCCAGCGCCCTAGGGGCAAGCCCCAACCCTTGGCTCTTCCTATATATACTTGAGGTTTAGGGATTTTTGAGACACAACTTTGCCACGTGCAACCCTAAACCTCTACTTTATAGTTCTTCCTCTAGATCAGATTTCTGCAAAGCTCGGGCAGAGCCCTGCAGGAGTAGATCATCACCATCACCGGCGCACCGTCACACTGCCGGAGAACTCATCTACTTCTTCGTCTCTATTTCTGGATCAAGAAGGCGGAGATCGTCACCGAGCTGTACGTGTGCTGAACACGGAGGTGTCGTCCGTTCGGTGCTAGATCAGGACGGATTGTGGGACGACGGTTATTTGAATCACAAAGCTATTCCACTACATTAACCGCGTTTCTTAACACTTCCCGCTTAGCGATCTACAAGGGTATGTGGATCTGATTACCCTCTCATAGATGAACATCACCATGTTAGGTCTTCATGTGCGTAGCAAAATTTTAGTTTCCCATGCAACGTTCCCCAACAGTGGCATCATAAGCTAGGTTCATGCATAGATGTAATCTTGAGTAGAACACAAAAGTTTTTGTGGGCGTTGATGTTCAATTTTCTACCCTCCTTAGTCTTTTCTCGATTCGGCGGTATTGTTGGATTGAAGCGGCCCGGACCAACCTTACTCGTACGCTTACGAGAGACCGGTTTCATCGACTAACATGCAACTTGTTCCATAAAGATGACTGGCGGGTGTCTGTTTCTTCAACTTTAGTTGAATCAGATTTGACCGAGGCGATCCTTTGAGAGAGGTTAAATAGCAATTTGCACATCACCGTTGTGGTTTTGCGTAAGTAAGATGTGATCATACTAGATACCCATAGCAGCGACGTAAAACATGCAACAACAAATTAGAGGACGTCTAACTTGTTTTTGCCGGGTATGCACGTGATGTGATATGGACAAAGACATGATTTGATATATCGGATGTATGAGATGGTCATGTTGTAATAGTTTAATATCGACTTGCACTTCGATGCTACGGCAACCGGCAGGAGACATAGGGTTGTCTTTAAACTAACGTTTGTGCTTGCATATGTGTTTACTATATTGCTAGGTTGTAGCTTTAGTAGTAATAGCATAGATAGCATGACAACCTCAATGGTGGCACGTTTATGGAGATCATGATGATGGAGATCATGGTGTGGCGCCGGTGACGATGGAGATCATGTCGGTGCTATGGTGATGGAGATCAAGAAGCACGAGTTCATGGCCATATCATGTCACTTATGAATTGCATGTGATGTTAATCCTTTTATGCACCTTGTCTTTCTTAGAACGGCGGTAGCATTATAAGGTTATCCCTCACTAAAATTTCAATATAAAATTCTGTTCTCCCCGACTGTGCACCGTTGCGACAGTTCGTCGTTTCGAGACACCACGTGATGATCGGGTGTGATAGACTCAACGTTCACATACAACGGGTGCAAAACAGTTGCACACGCGGAACACTCGGGTTAAACTTGACGAGCCTAGCATGTACATACATGGCCTCACAACACAAGAGACCGAAAGGTCGACCATGAATCGTATGGTTGATATGATTAACATAGAGATGTTTCCCACTGAAACTGCACTCAACTCACGTGATGATCGGACTTGAGTTAGTGAATTTGGATCATGCGACACTCAAATAACTAGAGGGATGTCTATTTGAGTGGGAGTTTATTAGTAATATGATTAGCTGAACTCTAATTGTCTTGAACATAGTCTAAGTAAACTTTGCAATATTTTATGTTGTAGATCAATGGCTCACGCAGTAGCAACCCTGAATTTCAATACGTTCCTAGAGAAAGCTAAGCTGAAAGATGATGGTAGCAACTTTGTAGGCTGGGCTCATAATCTGAGGCTTATCCTACAAGCTGGAAAAATAATTATGTCCTTGATGCAGCGCTAGGAGATGAACCACCCGCTACGACTGAACAAGATGTTTTGAACGCTTGGCAAGCACGTAAGGAGGACTACTCAATAGTTCAATGTGCAGTCTTGTATGGCTTAGAACTGGGACTTCAATGACGCTTTGAACATCATGGAGCATATGAGATGTTCTAGGAGTTGAAGTTTATCTTTTAGAAGAATGCCCGGATCGAGAGGTATGAGACCTTTGATAAATTCTATGCTTGCAAAATGGAGGAGAATTCATCTGTCAGTGCATGTACTCAAAATGTCTGGGTACTCAAATCATCTAGCTGAGCTGGGGATTGAACTCCCGCAAGAGGCTATCACTGACAGAATTCTTCAATCACTACCACCTAGCTACAAGAGCTTTGTGTTGAACTATAACATGCAAGGGATGAATAAGTCAGCAAGCGAATTATTTGTGATGCTGAAAGTCGCGGAGTCAGAAATCCTGAAAGAACATCAAGTGTTGATGCTCATTAAGACCACTGGTTTCAAGAGAAACGACAAAGTCAAGAAGGGTAACTCCAATAAGAGCGGCAAAACTGTTGCCCCTCCGACAAACAAACCCAAGGCTGGACCTAAGCCGGAAACTGAGTGTTATTATTGCAAGGGGATGGGTCACTGCAAGCGCAACTGCCCCAAGTATTTGGCTGATTAGAAGGCATCCAACGCCAAACAAGGTATATGTGATATACATGTTATTGATGTGTACTTAACCAACTCTCGTAGTAGTTCCTGGGTATTTGATACCGGTTATGTTGCTCACATTTGCAACTCAAAACAGGAAATGCGGAATAAAGGAAGGCTCGCGAAGGATGAAGTGATGATGCACGTGGGAAATGGTTCCAAGGTTGATGCAATCGCCGTCAGCATGGTCTCACTTCAGTTACCATCGGGATTAGTTATGAACTTAAATAATTGTTATTTAGTGCATGTGTTAAGCATGAACATGATATCTGGATCTTGTTTATTGCGAGACGGTTGCTCATTTAAGTGAGAGAATAATGGTTGTTCTATTTATATGAGTAATATCTTTTATGGTCATGCACCCAATTTGAGGGGTTTGTTCATATTGAATATTGATTGTGATGACACACATATCCATAACATTGAGACCAAAAGATGTAGAGTTAACAATGATAGCGCCACCTTTTTGTGGCACGGCCGCTTAGGTCATATTGGTGTAAAGCGCATGAAGAAACTCCATGCTGATGGGCTTTTGGAGTGACTTGATTTTGAATCACTTGACACGTGCGAACCATGCCTCATGAGCAAGATGACTAAGACTCCGTTCTTTGGAACAATGGAGCATGCAAGTGACTTGTTGGAAATCATATATACTAATGTGTGCGGGCCAATGAGTGTGGAGGCCCGCAGCGAATGTCGTTATTTTCTCACCTTCACTCATGATTTGAGTAGGTATGGATATATCTACTTGATGAAGCACAAGTCTGAAACATTTGAAAAGTTCAAACAATTTCAGAATGAAGTTGAAAATCATCGTAACAAGAAGATCGAGTTCCTACGATCTGATCGAGGGGGTGAATATCTGAGTTACGAGTTTGGTTCTCACTTGAGACAAATGTGGAATTGTTTCATAGTTGACATCGCCTGGAACACCACGGCGTAATGGTGTATCAGAACATCGTAATCGTACTTTGTTAGATATGGTGCAATCTATGATGTCTCTTACCGATTAGCCATTATCATTTCGGGGCTATGCATTAGAGACAGCTGCATTCAATTTAAATAGGGCACCATCAAAATCCGTTGAGACGACACCATATGAGCTATGGCATGGCAAGAGGCCAAAGTTGTTGTTTCTTAAAGTTTGGGGTTGCGATGCTTATGTCAAAAAGCTTCAGCCTGAAAAGCTGGAACCCAAAGCGGAAAAGTGCGTCTTCATAGGTTACCCAAAAGAGACAGTTGGGTACACCTTCTATCTCAGATCCTAGGGCAAAGTGTTTTTTGCTAAGAACGGAGCTTTTCTTGAGAAAGAGTTGTCTCGAAAGAATTGAGTGGGAGGACGATAGAACTTGATGAGGTTGTGGAATCTCTGCTTCAACAGGATGGTGGCGCGGGGCTGAGGAAAATCTCTGTCAAGGCAACACCAGTTGAGGAGGTAGCTAATGATGACGATCATGAAGTTTCGGATCAAGTTACTATCGGACATCGCAGGTCGACAAGATCACGTACTGCTCCTGAGTGGTACGGTAATCCTGTCTTGTCTATCATGTTGTTAGAGAACAATGAGCCTGTGAATTATGGAGAAGAAATGGTGGGCCCACATTCCAACAAATGGTTAGAGGCCATGAAATCCGAGATAGGATCTATGTATGAAAACAAAGTGTGGACTTTGGAATTATTACCTGAAGGTCGCAAGGCTATTCAGAACAAATGGATCTTAAAGAAAAAGACGGACGTGGACGGTAATGTGACCGTTTATAAAGCTCGACTTGTGGCAAAGGGTTTTTCACAAGTTCAAGGAGTAGACTACGACGAGACATTCTGACCGGTAGTGATGCTTAAATCCGTCCGAATCATGTTAGCAATAGCTGCATTTTTCAATTATGAAATCTGGCAGATGGATGTCAAAACGGTGTCCCTTAATGGGTTTCTTAAGGAAGAGTTGTATATGATGCAACCCAAAGGTTTTGTCGATCCCAAGAATGCTGACAAAGTATTCAAGCTCCAGCGATCCATTTATGGACTGGTGCAAGCATCTCGGAGTTCGAATAAGCGCTTTGATGAGGTGATCAAGGCGTTTGGGTTTATACAAGTTGTAGGAGAATCTTGTATATACAAGAAAGTGAGTGCGAGCTCTGTAGCGTTTCTAATATTATATGTGGATGACATATTGCTGATTGGAAACAATGTGGAGTTTTTGGAGAGCGTAAAGGATTACTTGAACAAAAGTTTTTCAATGAAAGACCTAGGAGAAGTTGCTTACATATTAGGCATTAAGATCTATAGAGATAGATCGATGCGCCTAATAGGGCTTTCACAAAGCACATACCTTGATAAAGTTTTGAAGAAGTTCAAAATTGAGCAATCCAAGAAGGGGTTCTTGCCTGTGTTACAAGGTACAAAGTTGAGTAAGACTCAATGTCTAGTAACTGCACAAGATAGAGAAAAGATGAGTGAAGTCCCCTATGCTTCAGCCGTAGGGTCTATCATGTATGCAATGATGTGCACAAGACCGGATATCAGCCTGGCCATAAGTATGGCATGCAGGTTTCAAAGTAGAGCTCGTCGTAAAGGGTTACGTCGATGCAAGCTTTGACACTGATCCGGATGACTCTAAGTCTCAAACCGGATACGTATTTATTCTCAATGGGGGTTCGGTAAGCTGGTGCAGTTCCAGGCAAAGCGTCGTAGCAGATTCCACATGTGAAGCAGAGTACATGGCTGCCTTGGGGGCGGCTAAGGAGGGTGTCTAGATGAAGTAGTTCATGACGGATCTTGGAGTTGTGCCGAGCGCACTAAATCCAATAACTCTGTTCTGTGACAACACTAGTGCCATTGCTGTGGCCAAGGAACAAAGGTTTCACAAGAAGACCAGACACATCAAATGACGCTTCAACCTCATCCGCGACTATGTGGAAGGAGAGGACTTCAATATTTGCAAAGTGCACACGGATTTGAATGTTGCAGATCCGCTCAATAAACATCTTCCACGAGCAAAGCATGATCAACACAAGAACTGTATGGGTGTTAGATTCATTCCAATGTAAATCACATAGCGATGTGAGACTGGATTATTGACTCTAGTGCAAGTGAGGGACTGTTGGAAATATGCCCTAGAGGCAATGATAAAATAGTTATTATTATATTTCATATTTCAAGATAATCGTTTATTATCCATGCTATAATTGTATTGAATGAAAACATAAATGCATGTATGGATATATAGACAAAACTATGTCCCTAGTAAGCCTCTAGTTAACTAGACAGTTGATCAAGGATGGTTAAGGTTTTCTGACCATATGCAAGTCTTCTCACTTGATGAATGGATCACATCATTGGGAGAATGATGTGATGGACAAGACCCAAACTATAAACGTAGCATGTGATCGTGTCATTATGTTGCTATTGTTTTCTGCATGTCAAGTATTCATTCCTATGACCATGAGATCATGTAACTCACTGACACCGAAGGAATACCTCGTGTGTATCAAACATCGCAACGTTACTGGGTGACTATAAAGGTGCTCTACAGGTATCTCCGAAGGTGTCCGTTGAGTTAGCATGGATCAAGACTGCGATTTGTCACTCTGTGTGACGGAGAGGTATCTCGGGACCTACTCGGTAATACAACATCACATATAAGCCTTGCAAGCAATGTGACTAATGTGTTAGTCACGGGATCTTGTATTACGGAACGAGTAAAGAAACTTGCCAGTCACGAGATTCAAATAGGTATTGGGATACCGACGATCATATCTGACGCAAGTAACATAACGAAGGATAAAGGGAATGGTATACATGATTATATGAATCCTTGGCACAGAAGTTCAAATGATAAGATCTTCGTAGAATATGTAGGATCCAATATGGACATCCAGGTCCCGCTATTGGATATTGACCGGGGAGTGTCTCAAGTCATGTCTGCATAGTTCTCGAACCCGCAGGGTCTGGCCACTTAAGGTTCGATGATGTTTCGGTATAGTTGAGTTATAGGTGCTGGTGACCGAAGTTTTGTTCGGAGTCCCGGATGAGATCACAGACGTCATGAGTGTTTCCGGAATGGTCCGGAAATGAATATTGATATATAAGATTGTTTCATTTGGCTTCCGGAAAGATTTCGGGCATTGCCGGCAGTGTACCGGGAGTGACGAATGGGTTCCGGGTTTCTACCGGGAAGGGCCACCCACCTAGGAGAGAACCTAATAAGCCCATGGGTGGCATACCAGCCCTTGGTGGGATGGTGAGGCCAGCCCAATAGGGCTATTTTGGCCAAGAGAAAAAATTCAAAGGAGAAAAAAAAGAGGAGGTGGGAAGGAAGGAAGGGACTCCTCCCTCCAAACCGACTTGGAGGACGGTCCCTCCTACCTCTCGGCCGGCGCCCTAGGGGCAATCCCCACCCCTTGGCTGATCCTATATATACTTAAGGTTTAGGGATTTTTGAGACACAACTTTGTCACGTGCAACCCTAAACCTCTACTTCATAGTTCTACCTCTAGATCGGATTTCTACGGAGCTTGGGCGGAGCCTTGCAGGAATAGATCATCACCATCACTGCGCACCGTCACGCTGCCGTAGAACTCATCTACTTCCCTGTCTCTCTTGCTGGATCAAGAAGGCGGAGATCGTTATGCTGTCATACATGTGCTGAACACGGAGGTGTCGTCCGTTCGGTGCTAGATCGGGACGGATCGTGGGACGACGGTGATTTGAATCACCAAGTTGTTCCACTACATCAACCGCGTTTTTTAACGCTTCCCGTTTAGCGATTTACAAGGGTATGTGGATCTGATCTCCCTCTCGTAGATGAACATCACCATGATAGGTCTTCGTGTGCGTAGGGAATTTTTTGTTTCCCATGCAATGTTCCCCAACATGGAGACGATGTGCTCCCAACACTCTTTGGCACGAGTTGAAGGACACAAGTGAGGAAGGTCTTCAACGGGTACAACTTCTTGAAGAATGAACAAGGAGGGGTGATTGAGCGGATTGTCGGCCTCTTCTCTTGGGTGAGGTTTCTTGGATCATGCAGGTAGTACTCGTGCTCAATGATTCTCCAAAGTTGTGTTGAGTTGTGGTTCAATTGAGACTTGATACGAAAAACCCAGTTAGCAAAATCATTCTTAACAAGCTTTGGTGGAAGCCCTAGATTAATAATATGCGGTGGGTCGACCGGTCAACCATAGACCATGGGAGGAGGAATAGAGGCAAAGACATTTATCCTTTTCACTACTACCATCCACAATGCGTTTGATTTGATGCATCTCCTTCTCATATCGTAGCGCCTCCATTCGTTCCTCCTTGAGTGCGGCGGCCAAAAAGGATAGCTCAGAAGCTTGCGCCTTGTTTTTATACTCAAGGGCCTCACTTTTCGTGAAGTATTACTTGAGCTCCTGCTGCACTTCAGCAACACTGGCCCCGTGCTTGTTATCGAGAGACCTCGCCGTCAATAGTTCGACAGCTGCTTGTTCGACCGTCGCCTTTTGTTCGGGAGCCTCTTGCCTCGCCTTGTTTAGCTCGGCCTTTTGCTTATCGACCTCCACGACGACGACTATAGTTGTCAAGAAAACACTGTGTACTTAAGGAAACAAATAAAAAGACCTCACCTTGATGATAAAATTATTTCTCACAATCCAGCTCGAACTTACCTTGTGTGTCATCGAACCGTTTGTTAAGTAGGTCGAGCTCCTCCTCGGAGCTCTTAAGCTTCTGATTCATTTCGGCCAACTACACGGAGTTGGGGTATGAAAGGATCAATATGGTTGACTAGAGGGGGGTGAATAGGCAACTAACAAATTTTAAACTTTTCTTTAAACAAATTAGATTTAGCAACAAATAGGTTGTCTAGATATGCAACAAAGTGAGCAACCTATAGGATGCTAACAACAACAATAATAAGGAAGAAGGAAGTGAGCCTAGCTCACTTGGCTAGTGGAGTGGATGTACAACCCAGCCACCCAGGTTCAAGTCCCCACGAACGCGAATTTGGGTTCTTATTGTTTTAAAAAACTCGTTGTGGGGGTTTCCCTTATAGTTTTCCTTCAAAAAAACAATAATAAGCTAGTAGTAAATACAAGTAAAGGTAAGAAATAACCACAAGTGGAACCGTTGAAGACGAGGATGTGTTTTTGAAGTTCCTTCCCTTTGAGGGGAAGTACGTCTCCGTTGGAGTGGTGTGGAGGCACAATGCTCCCCAGGATGCCACTAAGGCCAATGTATTCTCCTCAGGCCCTGATACATCTCCAACGTATCTATAATTTTTTATTGTTCCATGTTATTATATTATCAACTTGGGATGTCTTATATGCATTTATATGCCATTTTATATCATTTTTGGGACTAACCTATTAACTCAGTGCCTAGTGCCAGTTTCTGTATTTTCCGTGTTTTTGACCTTTTTCACACAAGAATATTAAACGGAGTCCAAACCAAATAAAACTTGCGGGGTGATTTTTTCCATAACAAAAGATACCCAGAAGACTTGAGAACCAAGGTAGGAGGTCTCGTGGGAGGTCACGAGCCCCCTAGGCGCGCCCCAGGGGAGGGGGCACGCCTACGAGGCTCGTGGGCCCCCCTTGCCTCCTTTTCCCTACCTCTTTCGCCTATAAATTCCCAAAAATCCCGAAACCAATAGAGAGAGCCACGAAAATACTTTTCCGCCGCCGCAAGCTTCTGTCTCCGCGAGATCCCATCTGGGGACCGTTCTGGTGCCCTACCGGAGGGGGATTCGGACACCGAGGGCTTCTTCATCAACTCCATTGCCTCTCCGATGATGCGTGAGAAGTTCACCACAGACCTTCGGGTCCATAGCTAGTAGCTAGATGGCTTCTTCTCTCTCTTGGATCTTCAATACAAAGTTCTCCATGATCTTCACGGAGATCTATCCGATGTAACTTTCTTTTGTGGTGTGTTTGTCGAGATCCGATGAATTGTGGATTTATGATCAGATTATCTATGAATATTATTTGAGTCTCCCCTGATTTCTTATACGCATGATTTCGTATCCTTGTAATTCTCTTCGAGTTATGGGTTTCGTTTGGCCAACTTGATCTATAATTCTTGCAATGGGAGAAGTGCTTGGTTTTGGGTTCATACCGTCCGGTGTCCTCACCTAGTCACAGAAGGGGTAGCGAGGCACGCATCATGTTGTTGCCATCAAGAGTAAAAAGATGGGGTTTATATCATATTGCATGAATTTATCCCTCTACATCATGTCATCTTGCTTAAGGCGTTACTCTGTTTGTTATGAACTTAATACACTAGGTGCATGCTGGATAGCGGTCGATGTGTGGAGTAATGGTAGTAGATGCAGAAAATATCGGTCTACTTGTCTCGGATGTGATGCCTATGTTTACGATCATTGCCTTAGATATCGTCATGACTTTGCGTGATTCGATCAATTGCTCGACAGTAATTCGTTCACCCACCATAATACTTGCTATCATTAGAGAAGCCTCTAGTGAACACTATGGCCCCCGGGTCTATTTTACACATTATATATTCAGTTCTACATACAAAAATACCAAAATACCTTGCTGCACTTTTATTTATGTTTACCTTTTGTCACTATCAGATCTCACCTTGCAAGTAACCGTGAAGGGGTTGACAACCCCTTAACGACGTTGGGTGCAAGTTTGTTTGTCTTTGTGCAGGTTCATTGGTGCCTCATCTTGATACTCCTACTGGATTGATACCTTGGTTCTCAAACTGAGTGAAATACTTATCTCTACTTTGCTGCATCACCCGTTCCTCTTCAAGGGAAAAACCAACGTAAGCTCAAGAAGTAGCAAGAAGAATTTCTGGCGCCGTTGTCGGGGTGTATTCAAGTGAAGCATATCTACCAAGTACCTATCGCAAACTCATCTCTTGCATTTACATTATTTGCCATTTGCCTCTTGTTTTCCTCTCCCCCACTTCTAAAATGATTTTTCGAAAATACCAAAAAGATTTTCCTTTTTATTCGCTCTTCTTCCGTTCGCCTTTTTGTTGCTATGTTTGCTTGTGTTGCCATGTGCCTTCTATTTGCTTGCATCTTCAATTGCTAAAAATCTATTGATATGGATCCTCATCCACTTGCTAACCTTTTCAAAAGACCAAATTATGATGAACAATTTGCTAGTGAGTTGAGTGCACTTGACTATCTCTATGGAGTCTTGTTTGAAAATCATGAATCTGAAATTTTTAATGAAGTGCTGAAAGAAGAAAATTATAAAGTGGTTCATGATATGTGCTTGAATTAAAAACATGATTGCCATGTTGTTAGTATGAATTCTATGAATATCTATGATGCTAATGATATGCAAAACCACAAGCTTGGGGATGCTATGCTTGATGAAGATGATATTTTTTGTTTCCCAAGTTTTGGTGATGACCCTTATGCTATAATTGATCATGAAAAGAATGCTTTGTGTGATAGTTATATTGTAAGGTTCCTTCATGATGTTACTGAAAATTACTATGAGAGAGGAACATATGCTTTTACATATTGCGATAATATCAAGCTTCCTCTCTATGTGTTCAACGTTTTGAAGTTATGCTTGTTTTGCCTTCCCATGCTAGTTAATTCTTGTTCCCATAAATTGTTTGCTCACAAAATCCCTATGCATAGGAAGTGGTTTAGACTTAAACGTGTTTTTAGCATTCATGATGCTGTTTTGCGTATCTCAACTACTACTTTTTATGTGAGCATCATTGAAATCGTTAAACCTAGCTAGGGGCATTAAACGATAGCGCTTGTTGGGAGGCAACCCAATGAATAAAATTATTTTTGCTTTTCACTTTCTGTTTTGTTGAGTCCACACCATCATGATTCTGTTATGATTGTGTTTTTTATGCTTTAATTAGTGTTGGTGCCAAGTAGAACCTTTATGATTAGTTTTCATGATAGTTGTTTAATGGTGCTGAAAAAGACAAAAACTTTGTGCTCACGAAATTATTTTTAATTCCTATCCATAGAGATCGTTTGAGTTGATTCTCTTTGTTGCTGATTGATATGCAAATTTCCCTAATTTTCATATTTGTTCAGAATTTTTGGGATAGCATAGGTATACCAAATATACAGATTTCTACAGATTGTTCTGTTTTTGACAGATTTTGTTTTTGTTGTGTTGATTACTTATTTTGATGAAACTATGGTTAGTATCGGGGGGTAAGAGCCATGGAGAAGTGAGAATACAGTAATATAACATCAATCTAAATGGAAATTAAGTTTACTACAATACCTAAAAAGTTGGTGGTTTGTTTTCCTATGCTAATGATATCACGAGTTTCTGTTTATGTTTTTGTTGTGAAGTTTTCATGTTTTGGGTGATGTTCTTATGGACAATGGAATAAAGAGTGGAAAGAGCCTAAGCTTGGGGATGCCCGAGTCATCCCAAGCCAAATTCAAGGACACCAAAAAGCCTAAGCTTGGGGATGCCCCGGGAAGGCATCCCCTCTTTCGTCTTCAATCCATCGGTAACGTTACTTGGAGCTATATTTTTATTTACCACATGATATGTGTTTTGCTTGGAGCATCGTGTGTGATAGGTGTCTTTTCATTTTGTTTTATCACAATCATCCTTTCTGCACACCTTTTTTAGAGGGACATGCACTCATCGTGAATTTCTTAGAATACTCAATGAGCTTCACTTATATCTTTTGAGCTAGGCAATTTGGCTCCCATGAGCTTCACTTATATCTTTTGAGATAGGTAATTTAGCTCCAATGAGCTTCACTTATATCTTTTAAGCTAGATAATTTTGCTCTAGTGCTTCACTTAAATCTTTTTAGAGAACGACGGTGTCATATTTTGTAGAAATAAAAACTCTCGATCTTCACTTATATCCTTTTGAGAGTGCTCTCTCTAAGTAACTTGGTAATTGGCGTGTGCTATGAAATTAGTCCTAAATATGATACGCATCCAAAGAGGATATAATAAAAACTTTCATATTCAAGTGCATTGATTAGTAAGAGAAGTTTGATTCCTTACAATTAGTTTTGAGATATGGATATGATAGTATTAGAGTTATGTTAGTAGGGTGTTGTGAATCTAGAAATACTTGTGTTGAGGTTAGTGATTCCCGTAGCATGGACGTATGGTGAACCGCTATGTTAGGAAGTCGGAGCATAATTGATTTATTGATTGTCATCCTTTGTGTGGCGGTCGGGATCGCGCGATGGTTAACACCTACCAACCCTTCCCCTAGGAGTATGCGTTTAGCACTTTGTTTCGATTATTAATAAAACTTTCACAATAAGTATTTGAGTTCTTCATGACTAATGTGAGTCCATGGTATAGAGGCACTCTCACCTTCCACCATTGCTAGCCTCTCTAGTGCCGCGCAACTTTCGTCGATGCACAAACGCACCATATACCTTCCTCAAAATAGCCACCATACCTACCTATTATGGCATTTTCATAGCCATTCCAAGATATATTGTCATGCAACTCCCACCGTTCCGTCTCATGACATGTGCCATCATTTTCATTTTGCCATTCCATGATGTAAAATAGCTAGGGAAATGTTTCAACGTCATACACTAAGCTAGATCGTTGCACATCCCGGTACACTGCAGGAGGCATTTCATATAGAGTCATTATTGTTCTAAGTATTGAGTTGTAAGTAAATGAAAGTGTGGTGATCATCATTATTAGAGCATTGTTCCATGTGAGGAAATAAAAAAAATAGGCCAAAGATGCCCACCAAGAAAAAAGAGAGAAAAAATAAAATGAAAAAAAAGAGGCCAAAGAGCCCAAACAAAAAAATGATGAGAGAAAAAGAGAGAAGGGACAATGCTACTATCTTTTTCCACACTTGTGCTTCAAAGTAGCACCGTGTTCTTCATGATAGAGAGTCTCTTGTTTTGTCACTTTCATATACTAGTGGGAATTTTAATTATATAACTTGGCTTGTATATTCCAATGATGGGCTTCCTCAAAATTGCCCTAGGTCTTCGTGAGCAAGCAAGTTGGGTGCACACCCACTAGTTTTGTTTTTGAGCTTTCATACACTTTTAGCTCTAGTGCATCCGTTGCATGGCAATCCCTACTCATTCACATTGATATCTATGGATGGGCATCTCCATAGCCCATTGATACGCCGAGTCGATGTGACCATCTCGTCCTTTTTGCCTCACAACCTCCACCACACTCTATTCCACCTATAGTGCTATATCCATGGCTCACGCTCATGTATTGCGTGAGAGTTGAAAAAGTTTGAGAAAGTAAGAGTGCGAAAACAATTACTTGGCCAATACCGTGGTTGTGCATGATTTAAATTCGTTGTGTGGGGATGATGGAGCATAGCCAGACTATATGATTTTGTAGGGATAACTTTCTTTGGCCTTGTTATTTCAAAAGTTCATGATTACTTTGCTAGTATGCTTGAAGTATTATTGTTTTCATGTCAATATTAAGCTATTGTTTTAAATCTTATGGATCTGAACATTCATGCCACAGTAAAGAAGTTACAGAGAACAAATATGTTAGGTAGCATTCCACATCAAAAATTCGGTCTTTATCACTTCCCTACTCGAGGACGAGTAGGAGTTAAGCTTGGGGATGCTTGATACGTCTCCAACGTATCTATAATTTTTGATTGTTTCATGCTATTATATTATCAACTTGGGATGTCTTATATGCATTTATATGCCATTTTATATCATTTTTGGGACTAACCTATTAACTCAGTGCCTAGTGTCAGTTTCTATTTTTTCCGTGTTTTTGACCTTTTCAAGAAAAGAATATTAAACGGAGTCCAAACGGAATAAAACCTGCGGGATGATTTTTTCCATAACAGAAGATACCCAGAAGACTTGAGAACCAAGGCAGGAGGTCTCGTGGGAGGTCACGAGCCCCCTAGGTGCGCCCCATGGGGGCGCGCCTAGCAGGATCGTGGGCCCCCCTTGCCTCCTTTGCCCTACCTCTTTCGCCTATAAATTCCCAAAAATTCCGAAACCAACAGAGAGAGCCACGAAAATACTTTTCCGCCGCCGCAAGCTTCTATCTTCGCGAGATCCCATCCGGGGACCATTCTGGTGCCCTGCCGGAGGGGGATTCGGATACGGAGGGCTTCTTCATCAACACCATTGCCTCTCCGATGATGCGTGAGTTGTTCACCACAGACCTTCGGGTCCATAGCTAGTAGCTAGATGGCTTCTTCTCTCTCTTGGATCTTAAATACAAAGTTCTCCGCTATCTTCATGGAGATCTATCCGATGTAACTTTCTTTTGCGGTGTGTTCGTCGAGATCCGATGAATTGTGGATTTATGATCAGATTATCGATGAATATTATTTGAGT
The DNA here is from genome assembly GCF_904849725.1 of Hordeum vulgare subsp. vulgare. Classification (NCBI taxonomy): domain Eukaryota; kingdom Viridiplantae; phylum Streptophyta; class Magnoliopsida; order Poales; family Poaceae; genus Hordeum; species Hordeum vulgare. Next base: position 401,507,654 of record NC_058519.1, on the reverse strand, counting down.
CTGCTCTGATTTCTTATATGCATGATTTCGTATCCTTTTAATTCTCTTCGAGTTATGGGTTTCGTTTGGCCAACTTGATATATAATTCTTGCAATGGGAGAAGTGCTTGGTTTTGGGTTCATAACGTGCGGTGTCCTCACCTAGTGGCAGAAGGGGTAACGAGGCACGCATCATGTTGTTGCCATCTAGGGTAAAAAGATGGGGTTTATATCATATTGCATGAGTTTTTCCCTCTACATCATGTCATCTTGCTTAAGGCGTTACTCTATTTGTTATGAACTTAATACACTAGATGCATGATGGATAGCGGTCGATGTGCGGAGTAATAGTAGTAGATGCCGAAAGTATCGGTCTACTTGTCTCGAACGAGATGCCTATATGTATGATCATTGCCTTAGATATCGTCATGACTTTGCGCGATTCTATCAATTGCTCGACAGCAATTCTTTCACCCACCGTAATACTTGCTATCATGAGAGAAGCCTCTAGTGAACACTATGACCCCCGGGTCTATTTTACACATTATATATTCAGTTCTACATACAAAAATACCAAAAATACCTTGCTGCACTTTTATTTATATTTACCTTTTATCACTATCAGATCTCACCTTGCAAGTAATCGTGAAGGGATTGACAACCCCTTTATCGCGTTGGGTGCAAGTTTGTTTGTCTTTGCGCAGGTTCATTGGTGCCTCATCTTGATACTCCTACTGCATTGATACCTTGGTTCTGAAATTGAGGGAAATACTTATCTCTACTTTGCTGCATCACCCTTTCCTCTTCAAGGGAAAAACCAACGCAACCTCAAGAACTAGCAGGCCCTCACACAATGTGAGGTGACGTGATTCCACTAAGTGGTGACCTTGAAGGCGGCGACCGAACCTTTACGGACAAGGTTGGGGCAATCTCCACAACTTAATTAGAGGCTACCAACACGACCACAAAGCTTCACCACAATAGAATGTGGCTTCGAGGTGAACTCTTCTGTCTAGGGTGCTCAAACACCCGAGAGTAACAAGATCCACGAGGGATTAATGGGGGAACAACTTTTCTCTTGGTGAAAGTGTGGGGAAGGGCCTTCTCCTTCAAACCCTATAGAATCGACAAGAGTTGATCGCTAGGGAAGGAGATCAGACAAGCTTGAGCTTTCGGAGCAACAATGGAGCTGGAGAGGAAAAAGGTGAGGTCTCCTAGGGGAAGAACACCCCTATTTATAGTGGGGGGAATCTGGCCGTTACTAACCCCTTATTGGCCCAAGTAAGCGGTAGTAGCGTGCACCAAGGCGGTACTACCGCTGGGGCGGTACTACTGCTCCCCCTGGGCGGTACTTCCGCTCAGCTGGGACGAGGGGAGGTAGGAAGACAAAGAGAAAACAAATAAGTGGAATAGGGCGCAGGAGTAGGGGTGGCAGTACCGCTGGAGCGGTACTACCGCTCCCCCTGGGCGGTAATTCCGCTCGACAAAAATAAAAAGGTCCCCCGACACAAGAGACGAATAACAAGCGAAACAGGGCTCGGCTCTGGTAGGCGGTAGTACCGCTGGAGCAGTACTACCGCTCACCAGGGCGGTACAATCACTTGTGTAACTTCCTAGGCACATAAATGAGGGCACATCCTTTGCTTCGGAAAAGGGATGGGGAGAAGAATGAGATATAGAGTTCCACCCAACTTTTCCAAACGCGGATCCCCTCTTGATAGTACAGGATTACCTATGACTCGAGTCCACCAACCCTAAATTAATAGCTAAGCACCATCTTCTCTTTTACTTACTAAGGAGAAATAAACATCTCGTGCCACGTGATAATTCTCTGAAAGCATGTCACACACGATTAGTCCGCGAAGAGTATCGTCATCAACCACCAAATTTACTTAGGAGAAATTGTGATCTTAGAGGGTGCTTTTGGGGACCCTGAATCATAAGTCGTGATCACCGAATGCACGTGTACAATGATCCCAGAGACCAATGCTCACAGAACACACAAGCTGAATAACAAGAGTCTTACATCCATACATACCATTTGATACCAATAGAGACAATTAAGGTCAAGTCTTACATAGATAGGGACTCGAAGGCCGACACACCAAACACAACTAGCAGCGGAATTCTTGAATGAAAATGTGATCCCATGCCATCTGCCTTAACCCTAAAGGTGTTCTGACTAGGAAGCATCCTAGTTCGTGTGTTCGTCTCCAATGAACTCGTCTCCATATTCCTTCTTTTCCATGCCTTGCCAATTAAATAACCAGTGGCAAGCCAGTGAGTACTTTGAATGTACTCACAAGCAACCCATGTTTGGAATGAGGCAATAACAATGCATGATATACCACTAAGTAGGTAATTTGCAGAAAGCTAGTTTTGAGTGCAATGTCATGATCAATCAAGTTGTAAAAGAATGCATCAATAGGTTGGAGATATCCACATGAACAAGTTATAGATATCATCACAAGAAGGGTTGAACATCTCATGTTCACTTATCCCGTCAAGTCACCCGACTTAACCCAAGTATGATCTTTCTCACAATTTCACCTTTATCATACACACCAAGTTTGTGAAAACATCTGGATGTAGTTTAAGCAACACCACCCAACCTTCCTTGACCGTGGACATGACCATTCGAATCTTTTTACACTCTGTAGAGGTTGCGTGATGTACCCACAATAGTTGGGGAACTTCCGTGTCATCCACAACTCGCGGTGTATAACATACTCGAGGTAAGCACCGAATGATGCCTTTCTTCTGGTGACACTAAACAAAGAGTACACTCAATTGGCACCCAGCCCTCATGATATACATCATACGAGCCTCGCTCTAGATTGTATCATCCATGAAGGGACCAATAGTGTGCCCGGTGTTTGTGAAAACAGCCCATGGTTGCCTATTAATACGGGCTCTCTTCTAGCCTCGACCAAGGTAATCAACAAAACCCCACCCATAAAGGGGTATCATGGTCGCACATGTAAGGTTGGACGGTCGACGAATCTTTTATCTAATCCATTTTTGAAACACACACACACACCACTTGTGTTGGTACACTACCTCTTTCTCAAGTGACTACCCAACTCAACACCATCTCCCTTGGGCATTAGTGGTGCCCGGTGGGTTTTTTCAAAAGTATTTGAAATTATTTTCCTTTCCCACACCATACATATTCCCATCCCATTAGCATAGCAACTACTTTGCTTCCTAAGTACTTCCCACCCGCACAACCCTCATATGAAGGTAGGGTCAAGCCCAACTACAAGTATCAACAAGAAGTTTTTCGGAGACAACCCAGCAAGGTGGTCATCGATTCAACATGAATCAAATGCAACAAAGTAGAGTGCTATATGGCATGCAATAAAATGGTTTCTTAGACATGGTCAAAGGGCTACTTGCCTAGCTTAACAAAGTCTCCAGGGTCTTCAAACCCTTGTAGTCCAAGCCCTTCATCAACAACGCAGTCTATCGTCGCAATGTAACGGGCAAAAATAAGAGCACGACAAAAATATAGAAAATAATGTCTTCCCAAAAATGTCACACCATTTTTGTAAAATAGTAGGATGAGTATTAGTACTATGGAAATTACTAGGTTCTATTTTCAAAGTGCAAAAAGTTGTGAGTTTTTTAACAAAATGTTAAAATGCTTTAAACAAGGTTTTAAGATAAAACAGTATTTAAAACCTTTTCCAAAAATTGCAAAAGTGGCATATTTAAATAGGTTGTAATATTACAAATTTCTCGAAATTTGAATCAGTGGATTTGGAAAAATATACTCGCCACATGATTTATTTGAAATAATATCAGAAAAAAGAAAAGAATAGGGCCACTGTGCCAATGGGCTAGAGCCAGCTAGCTGAGCGAGGCCCAGCCAACCAAACTGGCCCAGGCGATCCGGCCACGCGTGCGTTGCGAGGCTTAAACCTGACGCACGGGGCCCAGCGACCAGTGAAAAAAGGAGAGGCGGGCCAGAGGTGGGAGGATGACAAGTGGGACCCACTTGTCATCTCCTTCCTCTCGACAAAGAGGGGGTGGCGCTCCGTGTGGATATTGGGAGTGGCAAAAACTGGGGTCATTGTCAATCTCTTCTTGAGTTCCTGGAAAGTTTCCTCGCACTTCGGTGTCCATTCAAACTTCTTGTCCTTCTTCAAGAGCTGAGTCATTGGTCGGGTGATGCTTGAGAATCCTTGGACGAACTTGCGGTAGTATCCCGCGAGTCCAAGGAAGCTTCTAACTTCCTTCACATTGGTCGGAGATTGCCACTCCGTCACGGCTTCAATCTTGGCAGGATGAACTAACAATCCTTCTGCTATCAACACATGATCCAACAATCCAACTTCATGCAACAGAATTCACACTTGCTGAATTTGGCATAAAGCTGGTGCTCTCAAAGCTTTTCCAGGACCATCCTCAAGTGTTGCTCATGTTCTTCTTTACAATTAAAGAAGATGAGTATGTCATCCATGAACACAACAAAAAACTTGTCCAAATACTTCTTGAAGACTTTGTTCATGAGGTACATGAAGTAGGCTCGGGTATTGGTTAACCCAAATGACATGACCATGTACTCATACAGGCCATACCATGTTACCAATGTCATCTTCGAAATATGCTTGGGACTGATCTTCAACTGGTAGTACCCAGACCTGAGATCGATCTTGGAAAACACCTTGGCACCATTCAACTGATCGAACAGGTCTTCAATCTTGGGGAGTGTGTACATGTTATTTATTGTGACTTCATTGAGAGAACAGTAATCAATACATAGTCTGATAGTTCAGTCCCTGTTTGACACAAATATAACAGGCAAGCCCCAAGAGGAGGTGTTAGGGCGAATAAATCCTTTTTTGAGCTGCCCAACCTGTTGCTTATTTAGTTCAGCCAACTCTTGAGATCCCATTCTATACAGATTTTTATAAATGGGTCGTGCTCCGCGCATTAGCTTAATAATGAACTCAATGTCACGGTCAGGAGGCATTCCGGGCAGCTCATCACAAAAGAAATCTGGGTATTCACATACCATTGGTACTTGCTCAACTCAATTCCTGAGAGGCAACTAACCTGAGGGGCTTGAGCGGAGGCGAGGTTGGGAACATACTTGACTTTGACTCCTTGGCCATTGGTCATGGTAACTGTCCTCTTGGCATAGTCTAGCAAGCCTTGGTGCTTGGTCATCCAATCCATGCCAAGGATCACATCCAAGCCTTGCGACTTCAGTATGATAAGATCTGTGAGGAAGCCTACCCCATTGATGTTAATCCCAACTCCTTTACATCCTATCTTGGTCCTTAATACTGCATCCAGGGTTTGTACCATCATATGACTACCCAAAGGTGTAGGCTTCATAGACTCTCCAATGCAAACTTTTGGGAAACAAAAGAATGTGAAGCAGCACAATCAAATAGAAATGATGTTGGGGTTGAGTTGACAAGGAACATAACCAGTATGACATCTGGGTTTTCCTGGGATTCTTCAGCGATGACGTGATTCATACGACATTTGCCATTGTTGGGGAGGTTGTGGGGAGCTGGATTCCTGGGTGGTGCTCCACGACCTTGACTTTGGCTTTGCGCATTGGGGCGCGGTGCATCGGGCTTCTTGTTAGGGCACTGCCTTGAGTAGTGCCTGGACTGTCCACATCCAAAACAAGAGACTTGACCCGAGTTGTAGTTGCCACCTGAGTTGGGGTTTTTGTCGGTGCACTAAAGACTGGGGTCTCCAGTGCCCCGGACTAGTGCGCGGACACCGGCAGCCCCCTCCACTGCGGCAAGGCACGTCGCTGGAGCATAGAACGGAAGCAAGGCTTGGAAGCCCACAAAGTGCAGATTACAAGCCCCCGGCAAGCGCCCGCTTGCTCGGAATGAAGAAGAGACCCCGGTAGGAGCTCCCCGCCGGGAAGATAGACATTGTCAAGGCGAGACCCTCCCGCCAAGGAAGAAGGATTGAGCCCCGGCAAGCCATGCTTGCTTGGAAGACTGACAAGGCCTCGCCAGGACATCACCTCCCTACCTAGAGGAACAAGGAGAGCCCCCGGCAAGGTAACCCTGTTGGGGAGGAAAAGAAGGCCCAAAGAGGGGCGCGGGCCCAGGGCGCCTTCGCGCCCTGTGATCACCTCCACCGACGAACACGCTGCTGCCGATGCATGGACCACGCGTCCTCCCACACGCCAACGCAACACCCCGACGTTGCCACGTGTGAGTACGTGTCCAACTCCCCGTGACAAGGACAGGCAGCCTGTCGTAGCATTTAATGCACCACAGTAACACCGTGGCAAGCGATCGCCGCTGTTCCACTCGTGGACCCACCGTTCACCCTGTGAGCCACTATGGTAACCCCTTCGCCTATAAAAGGAGGACCGAGGCTTAGTAGAAAGGTCCTTTGTCTTTTTGACCAATCGAAAGGCCGTAAGAGGGACAGATCTATAGTAAACTAAAACAAATAACTAAACACATGTAGGAGTAGGGTTTTACGCACAACGCAGCCCGAACCTGGGTAAAAATGATCTTGCCTGGCCCTGACAGTTGGTTCTGCTCTTGCCGCAACCCTCTCCCCGCCAAACCAGCGAAAGGGGAACGTTGAGGGCCCCATAGGTGTCGATCCTTTCAACGACATCTTTGGTGCACCAGGTAGGGTATTAGTGGGTCACGTTGACTTGATTGAGTGGTTAGCGGCCGAATTTCTTCATCAGCACCGGTGCCATGGCGCCCAAGAGGAGGAGCGCGACGGCGGCTGAGACGCCCGCGCCAAGCGCACTTGCCACGGCGCAGGCAGGAGGGGGCATGGGTGCGGGAGAGGAAGGCGGAGGCCCGAAACTCCCGCAGCATTCCAGAAATCACACGCGGCGAGTGGGATCGTCTGCAGTTCCGGCGATCCCACATGCGCCGGAACGTCCAAGGATGGAGTTGCGCGGGCAACAGGCGGCGCGGCTGCCTCTAAGGACAGTGGAGGTCCCGCAGTGATGCCTACGCCGCGGCCTTCCCAGGCCACACACGACTGACGGCCCCGAGATGGCGATCCTTCGCCACCGCGACAACGAACCCCTCGTCCTCAAACCATGGAGGGGCCCCTTATGTCACTACCAGGAGCAAGAGCCCCTCGCGTTCCACCCATGTGTTGCCTCCCCCCTCACGAGCGGAGGCGCTGAAGCGCGTGCAACTACTCCTAGATTTTCCTCCCACGGCAGACAAGCTTAAAGAATGGAAGGCCACCATTCAGAGCCTCATCGCCTTCGCCAACGGAGACGGCCCAGAGCATCCAGAGATGTCGAAGCGGTCCTCCAACAGGCCTGCACACGACCGCGCGGAGGAGGGTGGAGATGTTGCCGCCACGGTGCATTCCCCGCCAAAGCGGAGGCAACAGGTCGTCGTCTCCGACGACTCCAACGGATCCTCCGACCCGCGCACCTGCCATGACCAGCGTCACGTCCTGCGAGAGAGGCGCAAGGAAGACGCTAGGACTCTCATCGAGCGGCGGCCGGAAACGCGCCGCCAGTCGGATAAGCAAGGTGAGGCTGTCGCGGATGCGCTGTCCTTGGGGTACCCCGGTGCCCTGCCCTACGAAGTGGGTTGCCCGGCCTTCACCCCCGAGCTCCGGTGAGTCCAGTGGCGCAACTCCCTTACTTTCAAGCCGGAGATTCCCGAGAAGTACAACGGCAAAAAACACCCGTTTGAGTTCCTCATCATCTACACCATCACGGTGCAGGCTGCTGGGGGCTGGGACGACAAGATACTCGTCAACGACATCCCGTTGGTGCTTAAGCCCAATGTGAGGTCGTGGTTGATGCATCTGCCCAAGAACTCCATATCTTCTTGGAAGGTCATGTACCAGGATTTCGTTGGCACCTTTACTGACGGCCACCGAGCCCCTGGCCAGGAGAGCGACTTGCACATCATCCCCCAGAAGGAGGGAGAAACTCTGCTCCAGTACATGCAGAGGTTTAGTCATATTCAACACAACATCCTAGATGTCCACCCTGCCACCGTCATCAGCGCGTTCCACCAGAACATGCACAACAGGAAGATGCGGGAGGAACTGGCGATGAACAAGATCAGCGACGTCGCCGAGCTCTACGCTCTAGCCGAAAAATGCGCGTGGGCAGAAGAAGGGAGGAGGCTTCCTGGCGAAGGCGCCAATGCGGAAGCCCACTCCGAAGCCGGTGATGTTGACCCTCTGTCGAGGAGGGAGAAGAAACGCAACAAGAAGAGGAAGAGCAAGGCCGTGTTTGCCATTGAGAGTTCCAGTGACGTCGACGCCGGCAAGAAGGCTAAGTCGAAGACCCCCGGTAAAGGTGCTGCCGGGTGTGACTCGTGACACGCCTTGCCGGCCACTGACAAGCCACACGGCTCCGGCAAACAGTACTGCAAGATCCAACGCACCAAGGGCCACGACCTCTAGGACTGCGGCCAAGTCGAGGAACTCGCCGAAAAGAAAAAGGCTGAGTACGAGCTGCGCGACAAGGAGAAGGCCTGGGACGGTGTGGAGGGGTCCGGCAGGAAGAAGGGTGGCCGCAGAGGATACCCCGGTAAGGCTCGAAACAAGCGGGAGGCGCCCGCGTGACGGCGAGACAAGGAGGAGGATGAAGGCGCCTGATACGTCTCCGTCGTATCTACTTTTCAAAACTCTTTTGCCCTTGTTTTGGACTCTAATTTGTATGATTTGAATGGAACTAACCCGGACTAACGTTGTTTTCAGCAGAATTGCCATGGTGTTGTTTTTGTGTATAAATAAAAGTTCTCGGAATGACGTGAAAATTTACAGAGAATTTTTCTGGAATTAATGAAAAATACCTGCGCAAAGATCCACCAGAGGTGGTGAGCCAGTGGGCCACAAGCCCAGACGGCGCAGCCACCCCACAAGCCAGGCTTGTGGGGCCCACGAGGCTCCACCGCCTCCAAACTCAGCTCTATATATTCCGTTTCGCCCGGAAAAAAATTAGAGAGAAGGATACCTCGCGTTTTACGATACGGAGGCGCCGCCACCTCCTGTTCTTCATCTGGAGGGTAGATCTGGAGTCCGTTCTGGGCTCCGGAGAGGGGAGATCGTCGCCATCATCATCATCAACCTTCCTCCATCGCCAATTCCATGACGCTCTTCACCGTTCGTGAGTAATCTCATCATAGGCTTGCTGGACGGTGATGAGTTGGATGGGATCTATCTTGTAATCGAGTTAGTTTTGACGGGGATTGATCCCTAGTATCCACTATGTTCTAAGATTGATGTTGCTACTACATTGTGATGCTTAATGCTTGTCACTAGGGCCTGAGTGCCATGATTTCAGATCTGAACCTATTATGTTGTCGCCAATATATGTGTGTTTTAGATCCTATCTTGCAAGTTGAAGTCACCTACTATGTGTTATGACCCGGCAACCCCGGAGTGACAATAGCCGGAACCACTCCCGGAGATGACCATAGTATGAGGAGTTCATGTATTCAGCAAGTGTTAATGCGTTGGTCCGGTTCTTTATTAAAAGGAGAACCTTAATATCCCGTAGTTTCCATTAGGACCCCGCTGCCACGGGAGGGATGGACAATAGATGTCATGCAAGTTCTTTTCCCTAAGCACGTATGACTACATACGGAATACATGCCTACATTAGATTCAAGAACGGGAGCTAGTTACTTATCTCTCCGTGTTATAGTGTATACATGATGAATCACATCCAGCATAATCATCCATCACCGATCCAGTACCTACGAGTCTTTTACTACTGGTCCTTGCTACGTTACTTTGCTGCTACTGCTGTCACTACTGTTGTTCCTTGCTACTGATGTCACTACTGTTGTTACTTGCTACTTCGTTGTTACCTGCTGCAAGACATTTTACTAGCACCATTGATACAACAAGTCAGGAATAGTCTGCCGTCAACAGACCCTTTTCGAGCACCGTTGCTATCATACCACTTTGCTACTGATACTTTGCTTGCAGACACTAATCTTTCAGGTGTGGTTGAATTGACAACTCAGCTGCTAATACTTGAGAATATTCTTTCGCTTCCCCTTGAGTCGAATCAATAAATTTGGGTTGAATACTCCACCCTTGAAAACTGTTGCGATCCCCTACACTTGTGGGTTATCAAGACTATTTTCTGGCGTCGTTGCCGGGGAAGCACAGCTATATTCTCTGAGTCACTTGGGATTGACGTCTGCTGGTCGCTATGAGAAATCCGAAAGATCCAAGAACTAAAATATTTCCTTCCACTATGAGGACGGGTAAGGAACTACCTCCTAGCTCTGCACTTGATTCACCTTCAGTTTTGAGTAAGTTTGCGACATCACCTCCTGCTAGAAATCTTGATATGTCGCCTGTGCTTGATGATGCTACTTCTGCTGCCCATGATGTTTATGATGATGCTATGCTTGATACTGCTTTGCCTTATGATGCTATGCTTGATACTGCTTTTCCTGGTGATGCTATGCCTGATACTACTTTGCCACTAGGTGCATTCCTTGATGCACAAATTGCTAGAGTTGCTGCTAGATGTGATGATACTTCTGAAACTGCTGATGCTATTGAAGTAGAACCTGCTATTTTGCATGCTAGAACTAGCTCGCCTGTTATGCCTGAACGTTATGTTATGGAGGGAGGGATAGGTGAGGACTTTCTTGCGTGTAAGGATACCTATGGTGTTGAGAAATTTCTGCTCAAGTGGAAAGAAAAATCTGTGAACGCTAGGATGAAATAAGACCCGAAGTTTGCTACCTCGCCTATCTTTGTGACCGATAAGGATTATGAATTCTCTGTCGACCCTGAGTTAATCACTCTGGTCGAATCTGATCCTTTTCACGGTTATGAGTCCGAAACGGTTGTAACCCATCTTACCAAACTGCACGATATAACCACCCTATTCACTAGTGAGGAAAAGATCCGCCACTACTATATCCTCAAGCTGTTTCCTTTCTCGCTAAAGGATGATGCTAAGACTTGGTTCACTTCTCTTGCTCCTAATTGTGTGCGTAGCCCCCAGGATATGGTCTACTACTTCTCTGAAAAATATTTCCCTGCCCATAAGAAGCAAGCTGCCTTGCAGGAAATATACAACTTTGCTCAAGGTGAGGAAGAGAGTCTCCCACAAGCTTGGGGGAGGCTCATCCAGCTACTGAATGCTTTGCCTGATCACCCTCTTGAGAACAATGAAATACTTGATATCTTCTATAATGGACTTACCAATGATTCCAAAGACCACCTAGATAGTTGTGTTGGTTGTGTTTTTAGGGAACAAACTGTAGAACAAGCTGAGATTCTACTAAATAACGTCTTGTGCAATGATAATGCTTGGACTATTCCCGAACCACCTCCTAAGCCAACTCCAAAGAAAAGAGGTATTCTATTCCTCAATCCCGAAGATATGCAAGAAGCCAAGAAATCTATGCGAGAGAAAGGCATTAAATCTGAAGATGTCAAAAATCTACCACCTATCGAAGAGATCCATGGTCTTGATAACCCGATACAGGTAGTAGAAGCAAACTCTCTACGTAGGTTTGATGAGAGTGATATTCCTTTTGATAAACCTGCTAGCTTATGCCTGGATGAATTTGATAACTTTGTTGCCAAACAACAGAGTTTCAGTGATTATGTTAGCACACAATTGGAACAGAATGCTCATATGCTTAGTCATTTAAGTGCTTGTGTGGACAGAAATGTCAATGATTTTAAACTTCTGAGTAAACATGCCTCTATGGTTACTACTCAGGTAGAACAAGTACTTAAAGCTCAGAATGACTTGCTCAATGAGTTGAATGACAATTCCGTTAGAGTCGTTACTAGAGGAGGTAGAATGACCCAGGAACCTTTGTATCATGAGGGTCATCCTAAGAGAATTGAACAAGATTTTCAAGGAGTTAGCACTGATGCACCTAGTCATCCTAGAAAGAAGAAGAAAGATGATAGGAACCTGCACGCTAGTAACCCTGTTGATGCTACCTCTGAGGGTCCAAACGATGTATCTGTCTCTGATGCTGAAACACAATCTGGTGATGAACATGAGCCTAATGATAATATCAATAGTGATGTTCATGAAGATGCTCAACCTAGCAACGATAAGGATGTGGAGATTGAACGTGTTGATCTTGGAAATCCACAGCCTAAGACTAGAAGATAAGATAAGAATGACTTCGCTGCTAGGAAGCATGGTAAAGAAAGGGAACCATGGGTTTAGAAACCTATGCCCTTTCCTCCCAAACCATCCAAGAAAAAGGATGATGAGGATTTTGAGCGATTCGTTGAAATGATCAGGCCTGTGTTTTTGCAAATGCGTTTGACAGATATGCTCAAAATGTCTCTGTATGCTAAGTACATGAAACATATTGGGACTTATAAGACGAGGATACCTGAGGTTGAGATTTCCACCATGCTTGCTAATTATACCTTCAAGGGTGGAACTCCTAAGAAACTAGGTGATCCCGGTGTGCCCACTATACCTTCCTGCATTAAAGGCAACTGCGCTAGAACTGCGTTATGCGACCTTGGAGCCGGTGTTAGTGTTATGCATCTCTCTCTTTATCGTACACTTGAACTGGATAAGTTGACACCCACTGAAATCTCTCTGCAAATGGCCGACAAATCAACTGCTTTCCCTATCGGCATTTGCGAGGATGTGCCTGTTGTGGTTGCTAATGTCACTATCTTAACAAACTTTGTTATCTTGGATATTCTAGAGGACGATGCCATGGCGGTCATCCTCGGAAGACCCTTTTTAAACACTGCAGGGGCTGTTATAGATTGCAACAAAGGCAATGTCACTTTCCATGTCAACGGTAATGAGTATACGGTGCACTTTCCGAAGAAACAATATCGAGTACATTGCATCAATGCTATCGAAAAAACTCCATCGATTCTTATTGGGAGCTTGGAATGCCCTATTCCTCGTGTCAAGATGAAGTATGATTTGCTCGTTGGGGAGATTCATATCCCCATTGAGGTGACCTAGTGACTATTCGAAAATTCTCCGTTCTCTTTTGCGATTCGAAAAGGTTTAACGAGGAGACTTGATCAACCTCATTGGCGGATTTTCTTTCGATGACCATGAGATGGATGAATCAAGGAGTCACAAACCTCTGTTCCAAGCTTTTACTTTAGGTTGCTTAGAACAAAAATGATAGATTTAGTTTAGTTTTCCCTATTTTCTGTTTTAGCGTCCAGTAGAAAAGTACCCCGAAAATAAAAGTTCTCCGAACGTCCTGAAAATCAAGTATGATTTTTTTTGGAATTTTTGAAAAATACTGAGACGAAGAGCTTGTCTGGGGGCTGCACCAGTGGGCCACAAGCCCTAATGGCGAGGGCACCATACCTGGTCGCGTCACCCAGGGTTGTGGGGCCCACAGGCACCCCCTCCACTCATTCTTGCTCTCATCTGCTTCTCCTACCTCCAGAAAAAATCGTTTCGCAGCTCAAACCCGTGGTCTTGCTCTTCTTGCTGGGATTTTCAATCTCTTTGCGCAAAGCACCGTTCTCCGAACTGTTTTGGGGAAATTACTCCTTGGTAAGTGACTCCTCCATTGGTCCAATTAGTTTTTTCTCTAGTGCCTTATACTCCGCGTATTTTTGCTGCCTTGGTGACCATGTTCTTGAGCTTTGGATGCTAATTTTAGCTGGTCCCAAGTAGTTTTGATGCGTAATATGGCCTCTAGGCACTTGTGGGAGTAGTTGCTACGAGTTTTGTTGAGCCTTGTTCACTTTTCCTTAGAATCACTAAAAATTTCAGAAATTTTCAGAGATAGAAAAGGGAAAAGATGAGGAGATTCTTAAGAGGCTCTTCAAGCCGTGACCCCAAGGATGATGGAAGTGAGAAGAAGCCCAAGTATCTGGTCCCTCGAGTCGCAGAAGTTCGAGCGTGCGAGTGGCCAAGCGACGTGTTTTTACGCGCCGCTGGAATTTATGAGGACTTTTATCACTTGGTGGAAAACGCAGGCCTTACCGCCTTCGTTGAAGATAAGTGTCTGCAATACCTCCTCCTCACTAATATCTTCGTACAAAGCTTTAACTTCTATCCAAGGAAGAATCCTCGTATGGTTGAGTTTAAACTTTATGATATCCCCCAGTGCATGTCACTCCATGATTTTTGCAATGTTTGCAAATTACCTTGCGTTGGGGATATTCATGAACCTCGTCCACGGGACTTGGAGGCTTTCATCAATACAATTGATGTAGGAGAGGAGAGAGGAGTGTCTTGCGCTAGAGCTGCTAGCATTCATTTTCCCGTGCTTCGGTACTTCTCATTATTTGTGGGAAAATGTTTGATTGGCCGTGGGAAGGCTGGGTCACTTAGTTCCCCAGATCTTGCGGTCTTGCACGAAGCCCTTCATAACAATAAAACTTATAGCTTCGGAACCATAGTAGCTCAACGGTTGAACATGAACCTTTCTAAGGGCATTGTCTATGGAGGTATCTATGCTACTTGTCTTGCTAGACACTTTGAGATACCTATTAGACTAGAGGAGGAAGAAGAGATTCTTCTTCCCGAAAGATATCTAGATTACGATATCATGGTTCGCCTTGACTTTCTTGATAGAGATATAAATAGAAGGATGATTTATAACCTGGTATTTAGTCAGGGTAGTCGCGAGACTATTACTTTGCCTTCTCCTTCTTTGTTCAATCTTCATGCACGCAGGTACATCATTATGCCCTCGGACATCTATGCATATTGGGGCTTGGCCCAACCATAGGTGCACGTGCCCGAGCCACCAGTCGAGTACCAGACGGTGGTTTATCAGTGGGAGCTAGAGGAGCTCACACAGCAGTGGCATCCTCAGTCCACTCCGGAGTACCCCGGAGCTGGTTATTTTCCTCCTTGGCAGTATACCAACTTAGGCCAAAAGCCTAAGCTTGGGGGAGTACGTGTTCTCACCGACATTACATTCTTGCTTATGCTTTCACTTTGTTCGTCGGTGTTCACACTTTGCCACTGTATCATCCATGTCAGTTTATTTCTTTTTCTCGTTTTCTTTTCGTGTGTCTGTCTAGTTTGAGAAAAACCAAAAGGATTTTCCTGTTCTTATTTTGCTTGTTGGGAGCTTTCCCATGTAAATAGTTTTCTTTTTCTTTGGGTCAAGGTAGAAGATAATGGTTACAATGTTTAGTGGCTCTTGAATGCATACCTGTTTAGCTGTCATAGAGCCATATTACTTTGTCTTCTCCTTTGTGTCTGCCTGCAGATTCCAGCATAGTCCAATGCACGAACACGCTTATTATTGTTCACATCATTCGGTCGTGCAAGTGAATGGCAATAATGACGATATATGATGAAGTGTGTGAGCCTGGAAAAGCTGGTATGAACTTGATCTATTTTGTTTTTGTAAATATGACTAGCTCATCATTCCTGATTCAGCTTTGTTGTGAGAGAAACATGTTTGCAATGAACACTTAGATATCATAGTTGCTTATGCCATGCTTACTTAGCTAGGAGCTTATAATGGTTTGTCTTGGATGCCCACATGAATGTTGAGATGACTGTGATGTAGTATGATAGGATGGTATCCTCCTTTGAATGATTCAAGTGGCTTGACTTGGCGCATGTTCACGCATGTAGTTGAAACAAAATCAACATAGCCTCCGTGATATTCATGTTCATGGTGATTTATGTCCTACTCATGCTTGCACTCAATGTTAGTTAATCTCAATGCTTTTTGATGACTGTTGTCGCTCTCTAGTTGGTCGCTTCCCAGTCTTTTGCTAGCCTTCACTTGTACTAAGAGGGAATACTGCTTGTGCATCCACTCCCATAAACCCAAAGTTGTTCCATATGAGTCCACCATACCTACCTATGTGCGGTATCCACCTGCCGTTCCAAGTAAATTTGCATGTGCCACTCTCTAAACCTTCAAGAAATAAACTGTTTTGCATGCCCGAACCGCTCATGTGGTGACAAGGGGCTATTGGTATCTTCCATGCTAGGCGTGTTATCCCCGATATGTGTTTATTCACTATCATTCACGAGAAAGGGGCCGGTAATTGGAATTCCCAGTTCCATGCTCAAATCGAAAAGATAATTGCAAACAAAACTCCCCCAGGATTGATGTTGGTATGGACGGTACCCGAGGATTCGGCTAGCCGTGGAGTGTGATTGATTGCTGGTGGGGGAGTCAAAACTTTACTTTTCTGTTTGGGAACCGCCTATAGCATGTGTCGCGTGGAAGATGTTGATAACTCTTAGTCATTGCGTTGACAATGAAAGCATGCCACCCAAAATTATTATCTCTATTTTCAAAGCTTGAGCTCTGTCACGTCTGCAGATCAATGCTTCCCTGTGCGAAGGGCATGTCTATTTACGTTCCTGTTGAGTAGCCCTCCTCTTATAAAAGCACCAATTAGAGAGCACCTCTGTCATTTTTATGCTTTGCTTGTAATTGTGTTGAGTATGACTGTGACTGGACCTTCATTGCCTTGAATTACAATGTTTAGTCAGCCTTTGGTCTTTGAAGGTGCTGTGCATTTATGTTTTGCAGTCTCAAAAAGAGCTAGCAAGATACCATCTGTTCGTACTGCTTCATGATTGTTTTGATTGAAGTGTTGACATTTGAGGCTTATTATTATTTGCTCGCTAGCTGATTATGCCATTGATATGAGTTTACCGTGAGACCTAGATGTCATTTGCTTATGTGGTTTTCTTGTGATCTTTTTGAAATTCTGGTTATGAGTTAGACATAGTTGCAACAACAAGATCAAACAGAGTTCGTCAAATTTTTCTTTTCTCTCTTTGAGTTTGTCAATGGAATTGCTTCAGGACAAGCAAGGCTTTAAGCTTGGGGGAGTTGATACGTCTCCGTCGTATCTACTTTTCCAGACACTTTTGCCCTTGTTTTCGACTCTAATTTGCATGATTTGAATGGAACTAACCCGGACTAACGCTGTTTTCAGCAGAATTGCCATGGTGTTGTTTTTGTGCAGAAATATAAGTTCTCGGAATGACCTGAAAATTCACGAAGAATTTTTCTGGAATTAATGAAAAATACCTGCGCAAAGATCCACCAGAGGGGGTGAGCCAGTGGGCCACAAGTCTAGACACCGCGGCCACCCCCCCCTAGGCCGCATCAACCAGGCTTTTGGGGCCCACAAGGCTCCACCGCCTCCAAACTCAGCTCTATATATTCCATTTCGCCCGGAAAAAATCAAAGAGAAGGATTCATCGCGTTTTACGATACGGAGGCGCCGCCACCTCCTGCTCTTCATCTGGAGGGCAGATCTGGAGTCCGTTCTAGGCTCCGGAGAAGGGAGATCGTCGCCATCGTCATCATCAACCTTCCTCCATCGCCAATTCCATGATTGTCTTCACCGTTCGTGATTAATCTCATCGTAGGCTTGCTGGACGGTGATGAGTTCGATGGGATCTATCATGTAATCGAGTTAGTTTTGACGGGGATTGATCCCTAGTATCCACTATGTTGTGAGATTGATGTTGCTACTACTTTGCCATGCTTAATGCTTGTCACTAGGGCCCGAGTACCATGATTTCAGATCAGAACCAATTATGTTGTCGCCAATATATGTGTGTTTTAGATCCTATCTTGCAAGTTGTAGTCACCTACTATGTGTTATGACCCGGCAACCCCGGAGTGGCAATAGCCGGAACCACTCCCGGAGATGACCATAGTATGAGGAGTTCATGTATTCACCAAGTGTTAATGTGTTGGTCTGGTTCTTTATTAAAAGGAGAACTTAATATCCCGTAGTTTCTATTAGGACCCCGCTGCCACGGGAAGAATGGACAATAGATGTCATGCAAGTTGTTTTCCCTAAGCACGTATGACTACATACGGAATACATGCCTACATTAGATTGACGAACGGGAGCTAGTTACTTATCTCTCCGTGTTATAGATGTTACATGATGAATCACATCCGGCATAATCATCCATCACCGATCGACTGCCTACGGGTCTTTTACTACCGGTCCTTGCTACATTACTTTGCTGCTACTCCTGTCACTACTACTGTTCCTTGCTACTGTTGTCACTACTGCTGTTACTTGCTACTTTGTTGTTACCTGCGCCATTGATACAACAAGTCAGGAATAGTCTACCGTCAACAGACCCTTTTCTGGCACCGTTGCTATCATACCACCTTGCTACTGATACTTTGCTTGCAGACACTACTCTTTCAGGTGTGGTTGAATTGACAACTCAGCTGCTAATACTTGTGAATATTATTTCGCTTCCCCTTGAGTCGAATCAATAAATTTGGGTTGAATACTCTACCCTCGAAAATTGTTGCGATCCCCTACACTTGTGGGTTATCAGCGCCCCAGAGGACGACTCCAGCGGCCATGAGTTTCAGAGGGCCACTGATATGATGTGCCTGGACGGAGGCATGTCGCTACACTCCTCCCACCGCCAACTGAAAAAGTGGTCGAGAGAAGTGAGGGTGGCCAAGCCCTCCGTCGGGGTATATAAGCCCCTGAAATGGTCGAGCACACCCATCACCTTCGACTCTGAGGATCACCCTGACCGAGTTACTACGGTCAGGTGCTTGCCATTGTTGGTTTCGCCGACAATCCTCGACCTCAAGGTGACAAAAATGCTGGTGGCACTACTAGAAAAAAGGCTATTAGTGGCGCACCTATTTTTCCAATTAATGGCGCACTATAGTTATGTACATCAACCAGAAATTAAATGCATTTGTTTCATATCATCGACACATGAGTAACAAAGATGAAACGATTCACCTACATCTTAACTGTCTTTTTCCTGGTAACCATGCTTCAAACTAAAGTGTCATGGTTTTAGTTTAAATTATCACATGCCCTGCACTTTGGTCATGACTATAAAGTTAATTCCTTTGCAAAGTGGCAGGAATAGAGGCTTTACGCTAATAATCATCTGGACATGATGAAGCTAAACTGTGCTGGATGCACATTCTGAAGGACCGATAAAGTGAGATTAGAAAATTCGATTGTGGGTTTGCAGTTACATATATGTAGTGCACTTTATGATGTTCACCTTGACAGGTAAAAAAAATATAGTTCATTTTATATTGAGAAAGGTGCTAGTGGCAAGCAAATTGATGTACCTTTTCAGGTCATGCATGGTAGGAATACCATTAGTTTGGATGGAAGTTTGGTGCTCCTAAGTCCTGCAATGGGAAGGATGTGCAAGTACCAACATGTCATGTATTGGAGTGTTGTATGTCTTGCTCTATCATCACAAGTGAATGAGATCTCAAGGAAAAAAAGACTGTCCTGCACATCCACAACAAGCCTAACATGGGCTACAGAAGGGGAATTACTGAATTTGCTGATGGAAAGCTAAGGAAGCCACGTTGCTCTGATCTGCTTGATCTTAAGATTGCAAAGGAGATTGACCATCTAGTTCAAGCTATTGTAGATGAAAGTGGCAAACTTTACAAAGCGAGTCTTCGCTGATTATAAACTGGTTCAAGACAGATTGTATGTCCATTTACCCAAGGGGGGTGATATGAAAACCATCACCAGCAACCCTTAATGGGCTCAGCTGGAATCCTTTTACTCCACCAATCCTGATTACTAGCTGTACTATGCTGAATTGGTTGGTTGTCCTAGTTCTGGCACCTGATATTTCTCTTGGCAGTGGAGGCAGCTGTAAGTTCTAGATCAGCTAACACATGAACAAGACCACCATTTATGTTCAAAAATGCGGGGGGGGGTAGGGGGCGAACCTTGGGGTGAACCTCGCAGCCGAAGGAGGGGAGCACGGCGAAGGCGGAGGGGGAGGCGGCGGCGCCCTTGTCGTCGCCCATCATCGAAGGTTCCTGGCGGCGGTGGGGAGAGGCAGGGAGTGGGGAGGGCATGGTGAGAGGCGGACGGTGTCGCAGCGGCGAGGGGGAGCAGGGGGTTCAGCCGCTGGCGGCAGGAGCGGTGGGGGAGGCAGCCGGAGGGCAAGCCGGTGGCGGCAGGTACAATGGGGGGGCGGCCGGTGGGAGGGGCGGCCGGAGGGAGGAGAGCGGGAGTTTCTGGATTTGGATCGGGAGGGAGAGCCACGAGGGGAGGGGAGTGGGAGTTTTTTTTCACTTCTGGTTATCAATGGCGCACCCACATAAGAATGCGCCATTGGTAACCAGGATTACTAATGGCGCACCTGGGAAGAATGCGTCATTAGTAGTTTTTAAAAAAAACTGAAAAAAATATTAGTAGTGGCGCACCGTGGACGTGGTGCGCCATTACAAGTAAAAACTTGTTATGGCGCACTTTCCGCGGTGCGCCACTGGTAAGTGTAGGAAAGGGTGGGGGCCAGGTCAAACAGAGTAATGGCGCACCAGACACAGGGTGCGCCATTAGTAATACGGACACTAATGGCGCACCTGTATGTGGTGCGCCACTCCTATATAGCAGTGGCGCACCACATGCATGGTGCGCCATTAATGTCCACATTACCTATAGGCTTTTTTCTAGTAGTGTGGATGGCGGGTTCGGCCTGAACCTCATCTCCCCCGACATCATCTGGAGGCTGCAAATCACAGACAAGGATCTCAAGGAAACAGGAGTGTTTCAGTGTATCAACCCTGGGAAGATCCAGCCAAAGGGAAAGATCACACTGCGGGTAACATTCGGCAGCCACTAGAAATATCGGACCGAGAAGGTCGTCTTCGACGTTGCCGACAACCCATTCGCCTACAATGGGATCCTCGGGCGCCCCGCATTGGCCAAGTTCATGGCGGCATCACACTATGCCTACAATACGCTGAAGATGCCTAGTCCCATCGGTGTCATCAACGTTAATGCCGACAAGAAGGACGCGCTTGTTTGCACCAACTGCCTCTACCGGGAAGCCGTCGCGGCGTCCGCCGACAAGGCGCCCACTCCCGCCGCCTCGTCCCTGGGGGGTGGGAAGAGGAAGGCCGCAGGGAGGCCTGTCGAGCCGGCCCCGTCAAGCGCATCTCCTCGGAATACTGCGCTGTCGGAGCCGAAACGCCAGAGGGATCCACCGGCAAAGACAAGAAGTCAAAGGCTGCCCCGCCTGAGACCAAGAAGGTGCCCTCCAAGGAGGATGGAACGGGTGGGACTTTCACCATAAGTTCCACCCTGGACAACAAATAGGAAAACACGCTCGTCGCCTTCCTGCGGGCGAATCTTGATGTGTTTCCCTAGCAACCATCAGATATCCCTGGCGTTCCAAGGAAGGTGATTGAGCACCACCTAGTTGTCTGCCCTCACACGTGGCCGGTCAAGCAGAAGGTGAGAAAACAAGCTTTGGAGCGACAAGAGTTCATTGCCAAGGATATCAAGAAGCTAGAACCAACAGGCCTAGTCAGGGGAGTCATCCATCCTACGTGGTTGGCCAATCCAATCATGATGCGCAAGGAGAATGAGAAGTGGCGGCTGTGTATCGATTTCACCGATGTTAATAAAGCTTGCCCAAAGGACCATTTCCCCTTGCCGCGCATTGACCAGATTGTGGACTCCAGTGCTAGTTGTGATCTGTTGTCCTTCCTCGACGCCTACTCGGGATATCACCAGATTTTCATGACAGGGGAAGATGAAGAGAAGACCGCGTTCATAACCCCGTGCGGCACGTACTGCGTCATGTGAATGCCTTTCGGGTTGAAGAACACCGGATCCATGTTCGCGAGGGTGATCTAGATCGGTTTTGAGCCTCAGCTCCATAGAAACTTGGAAGCCTATATGGATGACATAGTGATCAAAACCAAGGACAGAGCGACGCTCATACAAGATCTGGAGGAAACATTCGCCAACCTACGCAAGATCAACCTGAAGCTCAACCCCGAAAAGTGCGTCTTCGGCATCCCATCTGGCAAGCTTCTCGGGTTCTTCGTATCCCACCAGGGAATTGAAGCTAATCCCGACAAGATCAAGGCCATTGAACAGATCGAGGCGCCAAAACGCGTCAAAGATGCACGGCGCCTAGCCGGCTGCGTTGCCGCTTTGATAAGATTCATCTCCAAGTCCGCTGAGCGCGCTTTGACCATCTTAAAAATCTTGAATAAGGCAGGGGCCATGCAGTGGACCCCGGAGGCAGAAGCGGCGTTGCAAGACCTAAATAAATATATTTCCACTACGCCAACCCTGGTCGCGCCTAGACCACAAGAGCTCCTACTCCTGTACGTGGCCGCGACCAACCAAGTGGTTAGCGCCGCTTTGGTGGCGCATAGAGAAGAGGCTGAAGCTATGCCGGCAGAAGCTGCACCATCTGGAGAAACAGAGCCAACCAGCAAGACAAGATCCCCAACGGAGGAGGGGACCGGCGAAGCCTGATCACCGCCATCCGACGGGCGAACGCGAAAGAAGAAAGTTGTGCAGCGCCCTGTCTATTTCGTCAGCTCGCTCCTACAGGGGGCGCGGTCGAGATACTGGGGGGGTGCAAAAATTGCTCTTCGGCCTCCTCATGGCCTCGAGGAAGCTGCACCATTACTTCCAAGCACATGAGGTCACCGTCGTCACCCGTTTCCCACTACAAAGGGTTCTGCGGAACCCTGATGCCACTAGAAGGATAGTGGAATGGGTATTGGAGTTATCCAGTTTTGACCTGAAGTTCGAGAGCACATCAACCATCCAGAGTAGAGCCCTGGCGGAATTCATTGTTGAGTGGACTCCAACACCCGGCGACGAGATTCAAGAATCAGCCTTCCCGAGCAAGGAAGCAAATCAAGAATGGAACATGTACTTTGACGGTGCATTCTCCCTCCAAGAGGCACGGGCCAGCGTGCTGCTTGTTTCCCCCACAGGAGAACACCTGAAGTACGTGGTGCAGATGTAGTTTCCCTGAGAGCAATCGACCAGTAATACTGTCGAGTACGAAGGGCTCCTCGCGGGTTGTCAGGACCGTGGCAGACCTCGGAATCAGAAGGTTGGTCATCAGAGGCGACTCACAGCTGGTCGTCCTACAAGTCAACAAAGACTAACAGAGCCCGCTGATGGATGATGACCCAAAAGTGTAGGGATCTATCGTAGTCCTTTTGATAAGTAAGAGTGTCGAACCCAACGAGGAGCAGAAGGATCTGGCAAGCGGTTTTCAGCAAGGTATTCTCTGCAAGCACTGAAATTATCGGTAACAAATAGTAGTGTGATAAGACGATTCGTAGTGAGTAGAAAGTAACAAAAGTAACAAAGGTGCAACAAGATGGCCCAATCCCTTTTGTAGCAAGGGACAAGCCTGGACAAACTCTTATAGGAGGTAAAGCACTCCCGAGGACACATGGCGATTTCTGTCAACCTAATTTTCATCAAGTTCACATGATTCACGTTCTCTACTTTGATAGTTTGATATGTGGGTGGACCAGTGCTTGGGTGCTGCCCTTACTTGGAAAAACATCCCACTTATGATTAACCCCTCTTGCAAGCGTCCGCAACTACGAAAGAAGAATTAAGACAAGTCTAACCATAGCATTAAACTAGTGGATCCAAATCAGCCCCTTACGAAGCAACGCATAAACTAGGGTTTAAGCTTCTGTCACTCTAGCAACCCATCATCTAATTATTACTTCCCAATGCCTTCCTCTAGGCCCAAATAATGGTGAAGTGTTATGTCGTCGACTTTCACATAACACCACTAGAGGAAAAACAACATACAACACATCAAAATATCGAACGAATACCAAATTCACATGACTACTTATAGCAAGACTTATCCCATGTCCTCAGAAACAAAAGTGACTACATACAAAGCATAATTATATTCATGACCAGAGAGGTAATGAATAGCATCAAAGATCTGAACATATAATCTTCCACCAAGTAATGCAAGTAGCATCAACTACAAAGAGTAATTAACACTACTAGCAACCTTACAAGTACCAATCGGAGTCGTGAGATGGAGATTGGTTACAAGAGATGAACTAGGGTTTGGAGAGGAGATGGTGCTGATGAAGATGTTGATGGTGACGAGTCCTCTACGATGAGAGGAGTGTTGGTGATGACGATGGCGACGATTTCCCCCTCCAAGAGGGAAATTTCCCCGGCAAGATGGCCCTAACGAAGCTCTAGATTGGTTATGCTCAAGTTCCGCCTTGTGGCGGAGGCGGCTCCTCCCAAAAGCTTCCTTATGATTTTTTCTGGGATGAAATCCTCCATATAGCAAAAGATGAGCGTCGGAGGGGCAACAGGGGCCACAAGCCACCCAGGCCTAGCCAGGGGGGTAGGCCGGGCCCGGCAGGCTTGTGGCCTCCTGGTGGCTCCCCTCTGGTACTTCTTCCGCCCAGTATTTTTCATAAAATCCAAAATATTTCCTCGTTGATTTTCACGGCTTTTGGAGTTGCGCAGAATAGGTGTCTCAAACTTGCTCCCTTTTCAGACCAGAATTCCAGCTGCCGACATTCTCCCTCTTCATGTAAACCTTATAAAATAAGAGAGAAAAGGCATAAGTATTGTACCGTGAAGTGTAATAACAGCCCATAAAGCGATAAATATCAACATAAAAGCATGATGCCAAATGGACGTATCAACTCCCCCAAGCTTAGACCTCGCTTGTCCTCAAGCGGAAGCCGAGATCAACAAATATGCCCACATGTTTGGAGATAGAGGTGTCGACAAAACAAAGTACGGACATGCAGGCATCATGATCATAATTAGAACAGCAATACCATCATATAATCTCTCATGCTAAAGTGACAATTCCTTCACAAAGTAAAGTATGGATCAAGAACCTTATTGAGAATTAACAACCAATAGCCTTTAATCATTGAAGCAATTGCAATTTATCATAACATCGGAAAGAGTCAAATAAGAGCTTGTAAAGCAAATCCACATACTCAATCATCCTTTCGTCTTCTACAATTGCTAAACTCACGTGGTACTCCTGAGATCAAAGTTTCAGCTGGACACAGAGAAAGATAGGGGCTTATAGTTTCGCCTCCCAACAACTTGCCTCAAGGGTAATGTCAACAATAATAATACATGAGTACTTACTTCCACGTTGACATATGAATATAGATCTTTCCCTAGAACATGACGTTAGCCAAGATAAAGGCGAAATTAGGAATTGGTGTCGATCACCATGACTCTTTTAGGGACAAAAAGTAAAGGTACAAGATAGGCCCTTCACAGAGGGAAGCAGAGGTTGTCATGCGCTTCTGAGGTTTGGATGTGTGGCCTCTTAGTGTGAAGGAACGTCACTTTATATTGCCTCTTGTGATACAGAACTTTATTATGCAGTCCGTCGCTTTTATGTCTTCCTCATCACAGGTTCGTCCAAAGCTTATTTTCCACACACTAATAGATCATACATATTAGGGAGCAATTTCTATTTCTTGCACTGATGACAACTTACTTGAAGGATCTTATTCAATCCATAGGTAGGTATGGTGGACTCTCATGGCAAAACTGGGTTGAAGGTTTATGGATGCACAAGTAGTATCTCTACTTAGTGTGGAAGTTCTGGCTGATATGAGGTGGAAGCAAGCGTCACATGCTAAGGGATCTCTAGTCATATAACATTGTTCGAAACCAAGCAAACATAATTCATTATGTTGTATTCCTTGTCCAACATCTACTTCTAAGCATGTACTAGTTTAATGAGTGTTCACAATCATAGACGGTGTCAAAGATGATATATTTATATGTGAACCTCTCTTTCTTTATTACTTCCTATTAATTGCAACAATGACCAAGGTCTATGTTTGTCCACGCACAACAAGTTTCAATCAACATTCTTTTTATATGTGAAGCCATCACTTCCCATAAGATCAATACATGATCTTCCATGCTTTCGTTCTTTTATCATTATTTTGTTTAGATCATGGCATGAGGCAAGGCCCTTACCTAAAACACTCTTTATTATATGACTCACGAGCTCGATTACATCGGGGGTGACACAAAGCAAAACTCAAGCCTAGAATATACTAAGAGCTTTATTCTACTAGAAAAAGATAAAACCAAAAAGGATCGAACTAAGAAAAAGGTAAAAGTAAAAGATGTGAAGGTGATACGATACCGGGGCAACTCCCCAAGCTTGGCACAAGCCAAGGGGATTTCCCATACCCGTGCTCAGTTGTCTTCCTTCAAAGGTGATGGTGGTGGAGTTGTTGCAGAGGTCTTGAACTTATTGAATTTCCTCTTGAGTATAGAATTATGTCCCTTCAGATCGTTAATTTCCTCTTAAAGCCTCAACACCCTTTGGCATAATTCTTGCTTACTCTCCTACAAAAGACGAGAAGGGATAAACAAAATCTTAGGTTTCTTCCTTGAGTCGGGGAGGCTCGACTTCTTGAACTCCACATGTGTGTCTCCAGGTTGGGGTACAGGAGCCTCCTCTTCATCAGAACTTGTTCCTTCCTTCCCCTTGGGATTATAGTCTTCTTCCTCATCAATTATCCAACCATAATGATCCAGGTCCCCATAGACCTTGGGGTTAGCAAGGTAATCGGCCACATAGCTCTCCCCCTCTGAATCTTGAGAAGACATCTTGCCCTAAATCTGCGGCAGAAACAGGCTCGAAACGAAAACAAGGGATAATTGCGTGAACCGAGGGTCAGACATTTCGGGAGAATATATAATGAATTTTTCCCGACCAAAAGGAGTACTCCACAAGAAAATGGAGTCCGGGAGGCACACGAGGTGCCCACAAGCCACCCAGGCCTGGCCAGGGGGTAGGCCGGGCCTGGCAGGCTTGTCGCCTACTCGTGCGCTTTTCGGACTACTTTAAATTTTTCTATTTTTCTAAAAAATCCAAAACGGAGGAAAATTGCTACGGGAAAAGTTTTGGAGTCGGTTTACTTACCGAATCACATACCTCTCCATTTTCGGAGTCTGAAACAGGCTGATAAATATCCCTTATGTACTCCTCCGGAGTTATGGTATTAATGATATTGCTTTCAACATTTACGGGAGTACCTGAGATATAATGCTTGATTCTTTGCCCATTTACAACTCTCGGAAAATTACCTTCCGTGTTGTTGATCTTGATGGCACCAGAATGGTATACTTCCTCAACAATGTAAGGACCTTCTCATTTAGAGAGAAGCTTGCCTGCAAAAATTCTTAAACGAGAATTGTATAGCAAGACATAATCACCTACATTGAACTGACGTTTCTGTATCCTTTTATCATGCCACCTCCTAACTTTTTCTTTGAACAACTTGGCATTTTCATATGCCTGAGTTCTCCATTCATTGAGTGAGCTAATGTCATATAACCTCTTCTCACCAGCAAGTTTGAAATCAAAGTTGAGCTCTTTGATTGCCCAATAAGCCTTATGCTCTAGCGCAAGAGGTAAATGACATGATTTACCATAAACCATTTTGTACGGGGACATGCCCATGGGATTCTTATAAGCAGTTCTATAAGCCCACAGTGCATCATCAAGCTTCTTAGACCAATTCTTTCTAGACCTATTAACAGTCTTTTGCAGAATTAGTTTAATCTCTCTATTGCTTAGCTCTACTTGACCACTCGACTGAGGATGATAGGGCGACCCAATTCTATGGTTGACGTCATACTTAGCAAGCGTTTTACGGAAAGCGCCATGAATGAAATGTGAACCACCATCAGTCATTTGATATCTAGGGACTCCGAATCTAGGGAAAATAACTTCTTTAAGCATCCTGATATAGGTGTTGTGATCAGCAGTACTAGTTCCGATAGCTTCTACCCACTTAGTAACGTAATCAACAGCAACTAGGATATGAGTATACCCGTTGGATTTTGGAAAAGGTCCCATATAATCAAAACCCCAAACATAAAATGGTTCAATGACAAGTGAGTAATTCATAGGCATTTCCTGACGTTTACTGATATTACCTATTCTTTGACATTCGTCACAAGACAAGACAAACTTACGGGCATCCTTGAAGAGAGTGGGCCAATAGAAACCTGATTGCAATACCTTGTGTGTAGTTCTATCTCCCGCATGGTGTCCTCCGTAAGCCTCGGAGTGACACTTCTGTAGGATCTGTCCATGTTCATGCTCAGGTACACAATGTCTAATAACCCCATCTACTCCTTATTTATAAAGGTGAGGATCATCCCAAAAGTAATGTCTCATATCAAAGAAGAATTTCTTCTTTTGCTAGTATGTGAAACTGGGTGGTATATATTTGGCAAGGATATCATTTGCATAATTAGCATACCACGGTGTACTACGTGAAGTGTTGATGACATTCAGTTGCTCATCAGGAAAGCTATCATCAATAGGTTGTGGGTCATCAAGAACATTCTCCAACCTAGACAAGTTATCTGCTACGGGGTTCTCAGCACCCTTCCTATCAACAACATGCAAATCAAATTCTTGTAGCAAGAGAACCCATCTGATAAGTCTAGGCTTAGCATCTTTCTTTTCCATAATATACTTAATAGCAGCATGATCAGTGTGAATAGTCACCTTGGAATTAACAATGTAAGACCTAAACTTTTCACATGCAAACACGACTGCTAAAAATTCCTTTTCAGTAGTAGCATATTTTGTTTGGGCACTGTCTAGAGTTTTACTAGCATAGTGAATAACATTCAACTTCTTATCAACCCTTTGTCCTAGAATAGCACCAACAACATAATCACTAGCATCACACATAATTTCAAAAGGTAAGTTCCAATCAGGTGGTTGAACAATAGGTGCGGTTATCAAGGCATTCTTAAGTATTTCGAAGGCTTCCTCATAATCATTGTCAAAAACAAAAGGAATATCCTTTTGCAAGATATTGGTAAGAGGCCTATAAATCTTAGAGATGTCTTTAATGAACCTTCAATAGAAACCAGCATGACCAAGGAAACTTCTTATACCTTCAATGTCTGTGGGACATGGCATTTTCTCGATCGCATCAACCTTAGCCTTATCGACTTCAATACCTCTTTCAGAAATTTTATGTCCTAAGACGATGCCTTCATTAACCATAAAGTGGCACTTCTCCCAATTCAAGACAAGGTTGGTATCTTTCCATCTCAACAAAACTCGATCAAGGTTGCTAAGGCAATCATCAAAAGAAGATCCGTAAACGGAAAATTCATCCATGAAAACCTCAACAATCTTTTCACAAAAGTCCGAGAATATAGCCATCATACATCTTTGAAAGGTAGTAGGTGCATTACATAAGCCAAAAGGCATACGTCTATAAGCACAGGTATCGAAAGGGCAGGTAAAAGTGGGTTTCTCCTGATCAGATTGCACAACAGGTATTTGGGAGAAACCAGAATAACCATCTAGAAAGCTGAAGTGTGTGTGTTTGGACAATCTTTCTAGCATTTGGTCAATAAAAGTCAAAGGGTAATGATCTTTCCTAGTGGCCTTATTCAATTTCCTAAAATCGATCACCATCCTATAGCCAGTAATAATCCTGTGTGGGATCAATTCATCTTTATCATTAGGGACAACGGTAAAACCTCCCTTCTTAGGGACGCAATGCACCGGACTCACCCAATCACTATGAGCAACGGGATAGATAATACCTGCTTCCAGGAGCTTTAGTATTTCTTTTCTTACTACCTCTTTCATCTTAGGATATAAACTCCGTTGATGATCAACAACTGGTTTGGAATCAGGATCGGTTTTAATTTTGTGCTGGCATAGAGTGGGACTAATGCCCTTAAGATCGTCAAGAGTATATCCAATAGTAGCACGGTGCTTCCTCAGAGTTTTCAATAATTTCTTCTCTTCATGCTCTGAGAGGCTAGCACTAATTATAACAGGATATATCTCTTTTTCATCGACAAAAGAATACTTAAGAGTATCAGGTAACTATTTAAGCTCGAACAAAGGATCACCCTTTGGTGGGGGTGGATCTCCAAGCAGTTCAACAGGCAAATTATTCTTAAGGATAGGATGTTGTTCAAAGATAACTCTATCTATCTCATTCCTTTCATCCATATGCATATCATTTTCATGTTCAAGCAAGTATTGCTCTAAAGGATCAGTAGGAGGCACATCAATAGAAGCTAGGGCAATAGTTTCATCCTTACTAGATGATTCCTTTTTCATGAGGTTGTGTACCAAACTTGGAGAAGTTGAACTCATGTGACACACCTTCAAAGCCAACAGTGATAGTTTGCTTCTCACAGTCACTATGAGCATTGACAGTGTTGAGGAAAGGTCTTCCAAATATGATGGGACAAAACCTATCTTGTGTAGTAGCAAGGACGAGGAAATCAGGAGGATACTTAGTTTTACCACACAAGACTTCAACGTCTCTAACAATTCCCACAGTGCAGATAGTATCTCTATTAGCCAGCTGAATAGTGACATCAATAGGTTCCATCTCGACAGGTGCAATCTCGTCTTTAATTTCATCATATAAAGATTGAGGTATTGCACTAACACTAGCACCCACGTCACATAAACCATGATAACAATGATCTCCTATCTTAACAGAAACAACAGGCATGCCAACAACAGGCTTATGTTTGTCTCTAGTATGAGGTTTAGCAATTCTAGCAGCATCTTCAGAGAAGTGAATATCATGCCCATCAACATTGTCGGACAGGAGATCTTTGATAATAGCAATGCTAGGTTCAACTCTAATTTGCTCAGGGGGTGTAGGTGTTCTAATGTAGCCCCTACGTATCACTGTTGAAGCTTTAGAATGATCCTTTATTCTAACAGGGAAAGGTGGTCTCTCAATGTAAGCACTAGGAACAATAGGATCATTATAAGCAATGACTTTCTCTGCAACTAGATTGGGTTTAACTACATTGACTTCTAAGGGAGGATGATATTTAAACCACTTCTATTTAGGGAGATCAATATGAGCAGCAAATGATTCCCACAATGAAGCTACTATCTCAGAGTCAAGTCCATAATTTGCGCTTAAATCACAAAATTATTTGCTTCAACAAAGGATTTAACGCAATCAAACTTGAGATTCATACCTGACTCCTTACCTTCATCAAACTCCCAATCTTCAGAGTTGCGTTTAATTCTTTCCAATAAATTCCATTTGAAGTCAATATATCTCTTCATAAAAGAACCGGTACAAGAAGTGTCCAGCATGGTGGGATTATCATGAGAAAGCCGAGCATAGAAGTTCTGAATAATAATTTCTCTCGAGAGCTCATGGTTGGGGCATGAATATAACATTGGCTCAATCCCCCCCAAGATTGAGCGATGCTTTCTCTGTCACGAGGCCAAAATTATAAATATAATTCCGATCACGATGTACTAGATGCATAGGATAAAACTTTTGATGAAATCTCAATTTCAACCGGTTGTAGTTCCATGATCCAGTATCATCACATAGCCTATACCATGTCAATGCCTAATCCCCCAAAGATAAGGGAAATACCTTCTTCTTGACCTCATCCTCGGGCAAACCTGCAAGCTTAAATAAACCACAAACTTCCTCTACATAGATTAGATGTAGGTCGGGATGTGATGTTCCATCTCCTGTAAAAGGATTAGCCAACATATTCTCTAGCATACCCGAAGGAACTTCATAACAAATATTTTTAGTAGGTGCAGCAGGTTGAGGAGCAACTCCTTGTGCTTCCGTTCGAGGTGAAAATACCCCGAACAAGCTCCTCCAAGTATTAGTTTCCATAGTGACAAGTGACAATAAATTTTAGCACGCTATATAGATGTTTCCTTACCAAATTCCACTTCCAAAGGCGCTTCACTCCCCGTCAACGGCGCCATCAAAGAGTCTTGATGACCCACAAGTGTAGGGGATCTATCGTAGTCCTTTCGATAAGTAAGAGTGTTGTACCCAATGAGGAGGAGAAGGGTCTCACAAGTGGTTTTCAGCAAGGTATTCTCTGCAAGCACTGAAAAATTCGGTAACAAATAGTAGTGTGATAAGATGATTCGTAGTGAGTAGCAAGTAACAAAAGTAACAAAGGTGCAGCAAGATGGCCCAAACCCTTTTGTAGCAAGGGACGAGCCTGGACAAACTCCTATAGGAGGTAACGCGCTCCCGAGGACACATGGGGATTTCTGTCAAGCTAGTTTTCATCAAGTTCACATTATTCGCGTTCGCTACTTTGATAGTTTTATATGTGGGTGGACCAGTGCTTGTGTGCTGCCCTTACTTGGAGAAACATCCCACTTATGATTAACCCCTCTCGGAAGCGTCTGCAACTAGGAAACAAGAATTAAGACAAGTCTAACCATAGCATTAAACTAGTGGATCCAAATCAGCCCCTTACGAAGCAACGCAAAAACTAGGGTTTAAGCTTCTGTCACTCTAGCAACCCATCATCTACTTATTACTTCCCAATGCCTTCCTCTAGGCCCAAATAATGGTGAAGTGTTATGTAGTCGATGTTCACATAACACCACTAGAGGAAAAACAACATACAACACATCAAAATATCGAACGAATAACAAATTCACATGACTACTTATAGCAAGACTTATCCCATGTCCTCGGGAACAAAAGTGACTACTCACAAACCATAATTATATTCATGACCAGAGAGGTAATGAATAGCATCAAATATCTGGACATATAATCTTCCACCGAGTAATCCAACTAGCATCAACTACAAAGAGTAATTAACACTACTAGCAACCTTACAAGTACCAATCAGAGTCGTGAGACGGAGATTGGTTACAAGAGATGAACTAGGGTTTGGAGAGGAGATGGTGCTAATGAAGATGTTGATGGTGACGAGTCCTCTCCGATGAGAGGATTGTTGGTAATGACGATGGCGGCGATTTCCCCCTCCGGGAGGGAAATTTCCCCGGCAGGACGGCCCTGACGGAGCTCTAGATTGGTTCTGCTCAAGTTCTGCCTCATGGCGGCGGTGGCTCTTTCCAAAAGCTTCCTTATGATTTTTTCTGGGACGAAACCCTCAATATAGCAAAAGATGAGCGCCGGAGGGGCAACAGGGGGCCCACAAGCCACCCAGGCCTGGCCAGGGGGGTAGGCCGGGCCTGGGAGGCTTGTGGCCTCCTGGTGGCTCCCCTCCGGTACTTCTTCCGCCCAGTATTTTTCATAAAATCCAAAATAATTCCTCGTTGATTTTCACAGCTTTTGGAGTTGCGTAGAATAGGTGTCTCAAAGTTGCTCCCTTTTCAGACCAGAATTCCAGCTACCGGCATTCTCCCTCTTCATGTAAACCTTATAAAATAAGAGAGAAAAGGCATAAGTATTGTACCGTGAAGTGTAATAACAGCCCATAAATCGATAAATATCAACATAAAAGCATGATGCAAAATGGACGTATCAAAGGAGGCGTACGTCGAGGAGGAGAGGAAGCTGGAAGAGTGCTTCGACGGTCGACAAGAAGAGCACATCCCCCGTGTCGAAAACACCATTGCCGATGACTTGTCGAAGCGTGCAGCCCTTAAGTTACTTGTGGAACCAGGAACTTTCGTGCTACGGCTCACCCAACCATCCGCGAGGACATCAGCCTGGCAAGAGAAGAGAATAAAGTTGAATTCCGGCGAGTACTTCCCAGCAGACCTGCCAGAAAATTTTGACAAGAGATATGCCGGGGGAAAGATTGCCGGGGAAGACCTCCAGCCTGCCGGGGGGATACCACCCCGGCGGAAGACATGCCTTTGGTCCTTGCCATTGAGCCACGCGCTCCGGCATGGGCACAGCAAATCGTTCAGTACCTTCAGACTGGGGACCTACCTGAAGAGCAGGAAGAAGGAGAAAGAGTAGCCCATCAGTCCAACATGTATCAGTTCATCAACGACACTCAATACAGAAGACGACTGAACGGAGTGAAATTGAAGTGCATCCCCCAAGACGAAGGCTTGGAGATATTGGCCGAGATACACGGAGGCATATGTGGCTCCCACATAGGGTCAAGAGAGCTTGCCAGCAAAGCATTCCGGCAAGGTATCTTTTGGCCCATAGCTCTCCAGGGTGCAACTGCACTAGTAACCAAGTGTCAAGCGTGCCAGTTCCATTCGAAGAAAGCTCATCAACCAGCTCAAGCACTCTAGACAATACCTCTCTCCTGGCCATTTTCGGTTTGGGGGCTCGATATACTCGACCCCTTTTCCCGCATAGCCGGGGGATTTGAGTACTTGTACGTAGCAATCGACAAGTTCACAAAGCGGCCGGAAGTGGAGCCAGTGAGGAATGTGACTGCGCAGTCAGCCATTAAGTTCTTCAAAGGGATAGCTTTCCGTTTTGGTGTCCCAAACAGAATCATCACGCACAATGGCACCCAATTCACAAGCCGCGCCTTCATGCAGTATGCTCAGGATCTCGGAAGTCGAACATGCTTTGCTTCCGTTGCCCACCCCAGGAGCAACGGAGAGGGCGAAAGGGCAAATGCTGAAGTGATGTGAGGACTGAAAACAAGAACTTTTGACAAGCTGCGCAAACATGGAAGGAACTGGATTGACGAGCTGTCGGCGGTTCTTTGGTCGATCAGAATGACACCAAATCAAGCCACCGGCCAAACACCTTTCTCCCTGGTCTATGGGGCGGAGAAAGTTCTTGTTGGGGAATGTTGCATGGGAAACAAAACATTTCCTATGCACATGAAGACCTGTCATGGTGATGTCCATCTACGAGTGGAGATTCGATCTACGTACCCTTGTAGATCGTAGAGCAGGAAGCGTTAAGAAACGCGGTTGATGTAGTGGAACGTCTTCACGTCCCTCGAACCATCCCACGAACCGTCCCTTGATCCCTCCCACGAACCGTCTCACGATCCGTCCCGATCTAGCGCCGAACGAACGGCACCTCCGCGTTCAGCACACGTACAGCTCGATGACGATATCGGCCTTCTTGATCTAGCAAGAGAGACGGAGATGTACAACATGATGAACAAATCCTGCAGGGCTTCGCCCGAGCTCGCAGAAATCTAATCTAGAGGAAGAACTACGAGGTGTAGCTTTGAGTTGCACGCACCGCTCAAGAATTCGTCCGATTAACCAGTTAACTTGCCAGTTAATCGCTACTCTTAGGGTGACCGAATCGAATAACACCTATTCATCGTGTTAACTTGCCATGGCGATTAATTGGCCAGTAAGACCGATTAATGAGTTGTCATACCGATTAATTAGTTGTGAGACCGATTAATCACTACAAGCCTATTAACTGGTGGGCAAACGAATCCCAAAATTTTGGCACATAATGCCTCCCACCCCCTCTTTCTACTAAATACCTAGGGTTTGGCCCTCCTCGTGCTTCCTCATGCTCCTTTCATCCCCTCCTAACCTGGTTGCTGGCTAGTCGTGTTCTCACCAGTGCCAGTCTCCACACTACACCTGGAAGATCTAGTTGCTCCGCCATTCTGGTCGCTTGCCTCGACACCACCCCCCTTGGACACTCCCCATCCTCTCCCATGGCATGCTTCCCAATCTCTTCCTCAATGGCGTCACCATCAGGCAAGGTACTACCATCTTCCCCCATACCTTACTGGAGAATCCAACATTCATATATTAGTAGATTATGAATTACAATTTTG
The DNA here is from genome assembly GCF_904849725.1 of Hordeum vulgare subsp. vulgare. NCBI lineage: Eukaryota > Viridiplantae > Streptophyta > Magnoliopsida > Poales > Poaceae > Hordeum > Hordeum vulgare. The sequence goes on along the minus strand of NC_058519.1, from coordinate 401,472,456 downwards.
TAGATGGATGGATGGAACTATTGGTTTAGGCTGTTATCTGTAGTATATTATGTGTATGTTAGCAAGTATATGGATAAGTTAAAATGTTTAATTCCTCATTTTGAATTTTGAGATTTTATATATTTAGATGTATAACGATTATTAATTTTACCTCTTATCTATTTTTTATATGCCTACAATAGAATAACGATTATTAATCTTATTCACCGATTAATCGCTACACCCAAGTCGACCGAGCAGCTACCAGTTACTGATTTCTTGAACAATGGTTGCACGTGACAAAGTTGTGTCTCAAAAGCCCTAAACCTCTAGTATATATAGGAGGAGGGGAGAGGCAGCCTTAGGTATCCTTGGCGCACCAAGGAGTCCTCCTTGGGTCGTCCGAAGTGGGAGAGAGGGAGGATTCCTTCTCCAATCCCATTTGGATTAGGACTCCTTCCATATTTTCCCACCTCTTTTGGATTTTCCACTTCTTCCGCATGGGATTTCCTTAGATGACTTTGTCAGCCCATTATACCTTATTGTACATCCAATAAACCCACGTGGACCCCCTGGGGCGTGGTGGGCCCACCCAGTGGGCCCCCGGAACCCATTCGTCACTCCCGGTACACTGCCGGCAATGCCCGAAAACTTTCCGGTATCCAAACACCAACTTCCTATATATCAATCTTTGTTTCCGAACCATTCCGGAAACCCTCGTGACGTCCGTGATTTCATCCGAGACTCCGAACAACCTTCGGTCACCAACACATATAACTCAACTATACTAAAACACCATCGAACCTTAAGTGTGCAGACCCTACGGGTTCGAGAACTATGTAGACATGACCCGAGACACTCCTCAGTCAATATCCAATAGCGGGACCTGGATGACCATATTGGATCCTACATACTCTACGAAGATCTTATCAGTTGAACCTATGTGCCAAGGATTCATATAATCCCGTATAACATTCCCTTTGTCCTTCGGTATGTTACTTGCCCGAGATTTGATCGTCGATGTCCCTATACCTATTTCAATCTCGTTACCGGCAAGTCTCTTTACTCGTTCCATAATACAAGATCCCCGTGACTCGCACTTGAGTCACATTGCTTCTAAGGCTTATATGTGATGTTGTATTACCGATTGGGCCACGAGATACCTCTCCGTCACATGGAGTGACAAATCCCAGTCTTGATCCAAGCTAACTCAAGGACACCTTCGGAGATACCTGTAGAGCACCTTTATAGTCACCCAGTTGTGTTGCGACGTTTGATACACACAAGGTATTCCTTTGGTGCCAGTAAGTTACATGATCCCATGGTCATAGCAATGAATACTTGACATGCAGAAAACAATAGCAACAAAATAACACGATCACATGCTATGTTTATAATATGGGTCTTGTCCATCACATGATTCTCCTAATGATGTGATCCTGTTATGAAGTGACAACACTTGCCTATGGCCAGGAAACCTTGACCATCTTTGATCAACGAACTAGTCAACTAGAGGCTCACTTGGCACAGTGTGTTGTCTATGTATCCACACATGTATTTGAATTTCCAATCAATACAATTCTAGCATGGATAATAAATGATTATTGTGAACAAGGAAATATAATAATAACTAATTTATTATTGCCTCTAGGGCATATATCCAATAGTCTCCCACTTGCACTAGAGTCAATAATCTAGTTCACATCACCATGTGATTTTAACGAATCCAACACCCATATAGTTCTGGGGTTTGATCACGTCTTGCTTGTGAGAGAGGTTTTAGTCAACGGTTCTGAATCTTTCAGATCCGTGTGTGATTTACAAATCTTTTATGTCATATTATAGATGTTGCTACTATGTTCTATTCGAAAATACTCCAAATATCTACTCTACTATACAAATCCGTTTTACTACTCATAGTTATTCGGATTAGTGTAAAAGCTTGCATCGACGTAACCCTTTACGACGAACTCTTTAACCACCTCCATAATCGAGAAAAATTCCTTAGTCTGTTAGTTACTAAGGATAACTTTGACCGATGTTCAGTGATTCAATCATGTATCACTCTCTGTACCTCTTAACATAATTGTGGTAAAGCACACATCAGGTGCGGCACAGAGCATGGCATACTTTAGAGTCTACGGCTAAGGCACAGGGGACGACCTTCGTCCTTTCTCTTTCTTCTGCCGTGGTCGGGCTTTTGAGTCTTACTCAAATTCACACCTTACAACACATCCAAGAACTACTTCTTTACTGATCTATATTGAACTCCTTCAAAAACTTGTCAAGGCATGCATTTCATTTGGAAGTCCTGTTTAGCATGTTGATCTATCTCCATAGATCTTGATGCTCATTGATCAAGTAGCTCTATCCAGGTCTTCCTTTGAAAAACCCCTTTCAAACAACCTTTATGCTTTACAGAAATTCTACATTATTTCCGATCAACAATATGTCAACCACATATACTTATCAGAAATTCTATAGTGCTCCCATTCACTTCTTTGGATATACAAGTTTCTCATAAACCTTGTATAAGCCCAAATGCATTGATCATCTCATCAAAGCGTATATTCCAACTCCGAGATGATTGCACCAGTCCATAGAAGGATCGCTGGAGCTTGCATACTTGTTAGCATCCTTGGAATTGACAAAACCTTCTCGTTGTATCACATACAACCTTTCCTCAAGAAAATCGTCGAGGAAACAATGTTTTGACATCCTATATGCAATATTTCACAAATAATGCAGCAACTACTAACATAATTCCAATAGACTTTTAGCATCGCTACGAGTGAGAAAGTCTCATAATAGTCAACCCTTTGAACTTGTCGGAAACATCCTTGCGACAAGTAGAGCTTTTCTTAATGGTGAGTTTTCACCATCGTTGTCTGTCTTTATTTTGAAGATCCATCCTTACTTAATAGTCCTACGACCATCAAGTAGTTATTCCAAAGTCTACACTTTGTCTTCATACATGGATCATCTGTCGGATTTCATGGCCTCCAGCCATTTGTCGGATTCCTGGCCCACCATCGCTTCTCCATAGCTCGTAAGTTCATTGTTGTTCAACAACATGACCTCCAAGACAGGGTTATCGTACCACTCTGTAGTAGTACGTGACCTTGTTGACCTACGAGGTTTGTAGTAACTTGATCTGAAGCTCAATGATCACCATCATCTGTTTTCCACTTCAATTGGTGTAGGCGCCACAGGAACAACTTCCTGCACCCTGCTACACACTGGTTGAAGTGACGGTTCAGTAACCTCATCAAGTTCCACCACCCTCCCACTCAATTCTTTCGAGAGGAACCTTTCCTCAAAGAAAGGACCCATTTCTAGAGACAAACACTTCGCTTCCGGATCTGAGATAGGAGATGTACCCAACTGTTTTGGATATCCTATGAAGATGCATTTATCCGCTTTGGGTTTGAGCTTATCATACTGAAACTTTTTTCACATAAGCATCGCAGCCCCAAACTTTTGAGAAACAACAACTTAGGTTTCTCCAAACCGTAGTCTATATTGTGTCATCTCAACAGAAATATGTGGTGCCCTATTTAAAGTGATTGCGGTTGTCTCTAATGCATAACCCATAAATGACAGTGGTAATTCGATAAGAGACATCACAGTATGCGCTATATCCAATAGGGTGCGGCTATGACGTTTGGACACACCATCACACTATGGTGTTCTAGGTGGCATGCACTGTGAAACAATTTCCACATTGTCTTGACCGTGTACCAAAACTCGTGACTCGGATATTCATCTCTATGATCATATCGTAGACAGTTTATCCTCTTGTCCCGATGATCCTCACTCTAAAATAGCTTTGAACATTTCAATATTTTAGACTTGTGATTCATCAAGTAAATACTCATGTATCTACTCAAATCATCAGTGAAGCAAGAACATAACGATATCCACTGCGTGCCTAAACACTCATTGGACTGCACACATCAAAAATGTAGTGCATCCAACAAGTTACTTTCTTGTTCCATGTGGTATGATTTTGCATGTCTCAAGTGATTCAAAATCAAGTGAGTCCAAACGATCCATCTCCATGGAGTTTCTTCATGCGTTTATACCAACGGGTATGGTTTGCATGTCTCAAACGTTTCAAAAATGAATGAGTACAAAGATCCATCAGCATGGAACTTCTTCATGCATTTTATACCAACATGACTCAAGCGGCAGTGCCACAAGTAAGTGGTACTATCATTATTACTTTCTATCTTTTGGCACCAATATTATGAACAAGCCTAACACTACGATCGAGATTCAATAAACCATTGAAGGTAATTATTCAAGCAAATAGAATAACCGTTATTCTCTTTAAATGAATAATCCTATTGCAATAAACATGATCCAGTCATGTTCATGCTCACCGCAAACACCAAATAACAATTATTTGGGTTTAACACCAATCCTGATGGTAGTGGGAACGTGCGATGTTTGATCACATCAACCTTGGAAACACTTCCAACACTTATTGTCACCTCGCCTTTAGCTAGTCTCCTTTATTCCGTAGCTTTTATTTCGAGTTACTAATCACTTAGAAATCGAACTGGTATCTAATACCCTCGTGCTACTAGGAGTACTAGTAAAGTACACATCAATGTCATGTATATCAAATATACTTCTCTTGACATTGCCAGCCTTCTCATCTACCAAGTATCTAGGGTAACTCCACCTTAGTGACTGTTCCCCACATAACAGAAGCACTTAGTCTCGGGTTTAAGTTCAATCTTGGGTCTCTTCATTAGAGCAGCAACTGGTTTGCCGTTTCATAAAGTATCCCTTCTAGCCCTTGCCCTTCTTGAAACTAGTGGTTTTACTAACCATCAACAATTGATGCTCCTTCTTCATTTCTACTTTCGCAGTATCAAACATTGCAAATCGTTCAAGGATTATCTATCCTTGATATGTTATAGTTCATCACGAAGCTCTAATAGCTTAGTGGCAGTGACTTTGGAGAACCATCACTATCTCATCTGGAAAATTAACTCCCACTTGATTCAAGCGATTGTTGTACTCAGGCAATCTGACAACATGTTCAACGATTGAGCTTTTCTCCTTTACTTTGTAGACAAAGAATCTTGTCGGAGGTCTCATACCTCTCAACAAGGGCACGAGCATCAAATCTCAATTTCATCTCTTAGAACATTTCTTATGTTCCGTGACGTTTCAAAACGTCTTTGGTGCCTTGCTTCTAAGACATTGAGTATTACGCACTAAACTATCATGTAGTCATAAAAAACGTGTATGTCAGATGTTCGCAACATCCACAGACGACGTTCGAGGTGCAACACACCGAGTGTTGCATTAAGGACATAAGCCTTCTGCGTAGCAATGTGGACAATCCTCAGTTTTACGGACTCAGTCCGCAAAGTTGCTACTATCATCTTCCAAGCAAATTTTCTCTACGAACATATAAAAACAGTAGAGCTATAGCGCAAGCTACATCATAATTCGCAAAGACCTTTTGACTATGTTCATGATAATTAGAGTTTAACTAATCAAACTACTAATAAACTCCCACTCAAAAAGTACATATCTCTAGTCATTTGAGTGGTACATGATCCAAATTCACTAACTCAAGTCTGATCATCACATGAGTTGAGAATAGTTTCAGTGGTAATCATATCAACTATACGATTCATGCTCGACCTTTCGGTCTCATGTGTTCCGAGGCCATGTCTGCACATGCTAGGCTCGTCAAGTTTAACCCGAGTGTTCCGCGTGTGCAACTGTTTTACACCTGTTGTATGTGAACTTTGAGTCTATCACACCCGATCATCACGTGTGTCTCGAAACAACGAATTGTCGCAATAGTGCACAGTCGGGGAGAGCACAATTTCATCTTGAAATTTTAGTGAGAGATGACCTTATAATGCTACCATCGTTCTAAGAAAAATAACGTGCATAAAAGGATTAACATCACATGCAATTCATAAGTGACATGATATGGCCATCATCTTGTGCTTCTTCATCTTCATCACCAAAGCACGGCACGGTCTTCTTGTCACCGGCGCCACACCATGATCTCCATCATCATGATCTCCATCAACATGTCGCCATAGAGGTTGTCGTGCTACTTATGCTATTACTACTAAAGCTACATCCTAGCAATATAGTAAACACATCTGCAAACACAAACGTTAGTTTAAAGACAACCCTATGGCTCCTGCCGGTTTCCGTAGCATCAACGTGCAAGTCGATATTAACTATTACAACATGATCATCTCATACATCCAATATATCACATCACGTCATTGGCCATATCATATCACAAGCATACCCTGCAAAAACAAGTTAGACGTCCTATAATTTGTTGTTGCATGTTTTACATGGCTGCTATGGGTATCTAGTATGATTGCATCTTACTTACGCAAAAACCACAATGGAGATATGCAAATTGCTATTTAACCTCTCTCCAACGACCGCCTCAGTCAAAACCAATTCAACTAAAGTTGAAGAAACACGCACCCGCCAGTCATCTTTATGCAACGAGGTTGCATGTCAATCGATGGAACCAGTCTCTCGTAAGCGTACGAGTTATGTCGGTTCGGGCCGCTTCAATCCAACAATACCGTTGAATCGAGAAAAGACTAAGGAGGGCAGCAAGTCAAACATCACCGTCCACAAAACCTTTTGTGTTCTACTCGAGATAACATCTACGCATGAACCTAGCTCATGATGCCACTGTTGGGGAACGTTGCATGGGAAACAAAAAATTTCCTACACACACGAAGACCTATCATGGTGATGTCCATCTACGAGTGGAGATTAGATCTACGTACCCTTGTAGATCGCACAGCGGGAAGCGTTAAGAAATGCGGTTGATGTAGTGGAACGTCTTCATGTCCCTCGAACCATCCCACGAACCGTCCCTCCATCCGTCCCACGAACCGTCTCGCGATCCATCCCACGATCCGTCCCAATCTAGCGTCGACCGGACGGCACCTCCGCGTTCAGCACACGTACAGCTCGATGATGATCTCGGCCTTCTTGATCCAGCAAGAGAGGCGGAGAAGTAGATGAGTTCTCCGGCAGCGTGACGACACGCCGGTGTTGGTGATGAACTATTCCTGCAAGGCTCTGCCCGAGCTCCGCAGAAATCTAATCTAGAGGAAGAACTACGAGGTGTAGGTTTGAGTTGCACGTGACAAAGTTGTGTCTCAAAATTCCTACACCTCTAGTGTATATAGGAGGAGGGGAGAGGCAGCCCTAGGCATCCTTGGCACACCAAGGAGTCCTCCTTGGGTCAGACGAAGTGGGGGAGAGGGAGGAGTCCTTCTCCAATCCCACTTGGATTAGGACTCCTTCCTTATTTTCCCACCACTTTTGGATTTTCCACTTTTTCCTCATGGGCTTTCCTTCGATGACTTTGTCAGCCCATTATACCTTATGGTACTTCCAATAAACCCACGTGGACCCCTTGGGGCGTGGTGGGCCCACCTAGTGGGCCCCTGGAACCCATTCGTCACTCCCGATACACTACCGGCAATGCCCGAAAATTTTCTGGAATCCAAACACCAACTTCCTATATATCAATATTCGTTTCTGGACCATTTCGGAAACCCTCATGACGTACGTGATCTCATCCGGGACTCCGAACAACCTTCAGTCACTAACACATATAACTCAACTATACTAAAACACCATCGAACCTTAAGTGTGCACACCCTACGGGTTCGAGAACTATGTAGACATGACCCGAGACACTCCTCGTCAAATATACAATAGAGGGACTTGGATGCCCATATTGTATCCTACTGTAAGTGCATCTAGTGCCCCTTAGTAATTTTGGTGGTTTGAAGACTTATAGGTTAAGTATCTAATGTGTTTGTGAGTGTACACAGGATCTATAAGTCATCGAGGAGTTTGAGATATTTGAAGAATATCGACCCCTAAAAATGTATATCTTCAATTGAAGAAATTGGTCTGAAGCTGAAGAAATGAATCGCGAGGAATCTGCGATGAAATTGATATTCCTCATGAAGATACTGATATTGAGAAGACCGGTGGTTCCTGAAGAAAATCATTCTGAAGAAATTGAAGCCTGAAGATTTACGATTTCTGTTTTACTTTCTTCACATTTGATGAATAGGAACACTGTACTGTTAAAGGGGGTCAAAGTAACACTATGGAATGGATTTCCTCATGATTCTCAACCCAAGCCTAATCCTACCAAAAGCCTCAAGTGAGGAATATGAGTGACATGAGGACTCTCACAGTTGAGGGTCCCGACCGTTTCGATAACCACGCCAAGTCACTGGTCTTATCCACTCCAACGGTCATATTATTTAAGGGCATTAGTGTCAAATCATGTCGGGATGCTCCCAGGCTATAAATAGCCACCCCCACAACCACTAGCTGGTTGGCTGCTCCGTTAGAAACTGACACTTGTCATAAGAGCAACCCAAATTCCTCAGAGCTTTCAAGAGTAATTCATCAGTGAGGAAATACCCCATACACCGAAACCACAAACCAAACCTAGTGATTGAGCATCACTGAAGAAGTTGTTCCTGTGTGGGACTGAAGCCTTTTTCCTTTGAGGACTGTGCATCCTCCAGACAGTTAGGCGTCATGGTCTAGAGCAATCCAGCAGTCAATTGTGGATCGCCGGGTGACCAAGTTTGTGAGGGTTTGGAAGTCTTCCCTGAAGACTTACCACGAGTGTTGGGCGAGGATTGTGTGTCCTTAGCTCAAGGAGAATATGGTAGGGACTGTGTGTCCTCGGACTGGGTGTCCTCTGGTTTCAATACCAAGCCGCTCCAAACCAGATGTACAACTGTCACAGCAGTTGGAACTGGGTCATCAACAACAGTCTTCACTAAGAATCGGGTTCTAATTCCTCAACTCTTTACTTTCTCTGTATTATGTGTTGATGACTTTCACTATGACTGTTTGAAGAATTTGCTGAAGACTTTCTCTGAATTTCCTCAACCCCAAATTCTTCACAATAGTTAATCATCATCTGTATTTTGCGTGCCTCCTTACTGTGCAATCTGTTTTCACATTCTTCACTCTGTAATACTGCTGTTGTGAACGTTTGCACGTCTGATCCTTTACTGTTTCCGCTGTAAGTTAGTCATCAGTGAGGAATTTCCTCAAAAGGAATTTCCTCAGTGATGAAATTCTAAAAATCTCCTATTCACCCCCCCCTCTAGTCGATATAACGCACTTTCAATTGGTATCAGAGCAAGGTACTCCCTTGTTCTGTGTGATTTTGGTTTAACCACGTGGAGTTTTAGTTATGTCGACTGCAGGCATGTTTAAGGTGACTGCAGCATGTCCTACCTACGAAGGAAAGAACTTTCCCTTCTGGAAGAACAAAATGCAAATGCATTTACAAGCTATTGATAATGATCTCTGGTATATTGTGGAAAATGGTGTCCCCTTTATCTCTGCCAGTGTCACTGCTGCTGATGTGAAGAAATTCAAGCAACTCGATTCTCAAGCGAAGAACATCATCTGTGGTCATCTGAGCCCAGGCCAGTTTGGAAGAGTAAGTGCTTTGGGCTCTGCAACACTGATCTTGGAGAGACTGTGCAAGGTAAATGAAGGAGTATCAACCCAGCGTGACTCTCGTGTTGATATTCTTCGCAATCTCTTCAATCGCTTCAAGAGACATGACAATGAAAGCTGCCAAGACACCTTTGATCGCCTCACTGACATATCAAATGAACTGCAAGCACTGGGAGCTCGAGACATCACTGATCACGAAGTTGTGAAGAAACTGCTGAGATCTCTGGATTCTTCATTTGATACTTTAGTTCTGATGATTCAAGAAAGACCAGACTACAAGATGTTGGATCCAGCTGATATCCTTGAAAGGCTAAATACTCATGAATTCCAGCTGGAAGAAAAGAGAGATCTATATGGACAAAGCTATTCCAGACCACGTGCACTGAAGGCTAGAGCAATTTCCTCATCTGAAGAAGAAGACACAGATGACAGCAGTTGTGACCCTGAAGAATTTGGACAGGAGCTTGAATTGCTTGTGAGGAAATTCCATAGATTTACACGACGAGGCCAGTTCGGTAAATCATCAAGAAGAGATATGAGGAAATCAGAATCTGCATCTGAGGACTACAAGAAACGAACCTGTCACAAGTGCAAGAAATCAGGTCATTACATTGCTGATTGTCCCCGCTGGGGAAAGGAATCAAAGAAGAAGAAATACAAGGATGACACTTCTGATGACTTGAAGAAGAAGAAGAAATCTTCAAAATCCTCATCTTCAAAGCCCTCATCGCACAAGAAGACTAGTTTCAGAAATGCTCGGGCACTTATTGGCAAGGAAATGGACTCCGAGGCAGAATCAGAAGAATGTGATGAAGAAGAGGGTTCTGATGAAGACTCAGAATCTGGACAGGCTAGTCTTGCACTAGCAACCACTTTCGTCAGCAAGTCAATCTTCAATCTTGAACAAAATGATTGCACCATCCATACTGATGACTATGCTGATGACATCGCTCCAACCTATTGCTTCATGGCAAAAGGTTCAAAGGTATCAAATAATGCCTCCTCCTCTGATTCAAGTGACTGTGACCATAATGATTATAAGAAACCCAGTTACAGTAAACTTGCTATCATTGCCACTAAACAACAAACTTCTCTGGAAAAGCTTCAGAGACTCCTAGACAAAAGTGGTGATCTGTTGAATGATGAAATGAACCTGAACCAAATCCTCACTGATGACATGAAAAGTCTTCAGTCTAGATTTGATAATCTTCAGGATCGTTATGATACACTGCTCACTGATCATGAGAAGCTTTCCTACAAATTTCTTCAAAGGAAGCTTGATCTTGAGAAGCTGAGAATGTCTCATGATGATCTTCGTATGGAAAATGATTCATTGCTAGCTCAGCAGATCAGCGCTAGTCAAGTTGAATTTATTCCTCCATGTCTTAAATGCATTGAACGCGAAACTGCTAATTCCTCACTAGAATCATCAAATGCTACCATTGCTACAAATTCTTCAACTGCACCTGTTGTGTCTATTTCCTCACTTGAGGAAAACACAAATGTTACTGATGAAAATGCAGGGTTGAAGGAATTGCACGTGACAGGCATGTACAAAAGCCTCAAAGGACATCAAACCCTTTGTGATGTGCTCAAAAAGCAGATCTTGAACAGGAACCCGAGGAAAGAAGGAATTGCCTTTGAGAGGAAATTAAATGCTGATGGATCTTATTGGAAACCTGAGCAGTATCCCAAAACCTCATGGGTTGCTGCTACTGGGCCTCCTTTTGATCCATCTAATCTAACTGGCTTCTCATGTGAATTATCCTATTCCTTAGATGAATCATTTGATTCCAACTATAAACTGTTCAAAAATCAATCTGGTGAAGTATTTGCTTGATATGTTGGAACTAACTGCAGGAATGGCCCTCCTTTGAGGAAAATTTGGGTTCCCAAAAGCTGTCTTGAAAATCTTCAGGTGAATGTCCTCATGACACCACCACTGAAGAATCTGAACCCCAGATCAAATTCCTTAGGAGGACCAAAGTCTTCAAGAGGATCAAAGTCCTCAACTGGTCAAAACTATGGTCGTACCCGTGCTTATGTGTCTAACATGCAGGGAAACTATAAGGAATATGAATATGAGCGTTACTCCTCAAATCATTATGTTCATAAATCCTCAAACCAGTTCTCTGCATATTCATATGAGTACTTTAATCCCCCTACTGTTAAGAGAAGTGCATTAGCTTCAATGCCACCTTTCTCATATGATGCTCGCAGGATGATGAACGCTTTGCCACCCCTTCAGATGTGGGTGGTGAAGAAATCAAACTAATCACTTGTGCAGGTCAGGTCTCCAGATGAAAATCATCATCTGAATAATTTGCTGGAGACCTGAAGAAATGCTTGATAGGACGCAAGATAATGATTGATGAAATGGAAATATTTCACACGTCCTTACTTTTCTGTTATGATGAAATTACTGAATTGATAAACTTAGTATCATATTCTTCAAACCTGAAGCATATGAGATGGTAAGCTATACTAATTCATCTGCAGGATGACAAACCCAAAAATACTGAGTGGGTTCTCGATAGTGGCTGCACACATCACATGACTGGCGATAAAAGCTTACTGATGAATATGCCACTAATTCCATCACCTCTGAAGCAAATCACATATGCTGATAAAGGTAAAAGCAAGGTATTGGGACTTGGCAAAGTGGCTATTTCCAAGGATAGGCATACGGACAAAGTGATGCTTGTTGAATCCCTTGGTTTTAACCTTATGTCAGTCTAAATGCTTTGTGATCTTGATATGATTGTTATCTTTGGTAGATATAGATGTGCAGTCATCATGGAATCTGACAGATCCAAAGTCTTCGAAGGTGTAAGAAGAGGGGATTTGTACATTGTTGATTTCTCTACAGATCCTCAACCAGCCACTTGCTTACTAGCAAAAACCTCAGAAGGATGGCTGTGGCACCGAAGACTAGGTCATGCAGGCAAGAGGAATTTGCACACGCTTGCGAAGAAGAAGCATGTCATCGGCATCGAATCAGTCAAATTCCTCAAGGATCATCTCTGCGGTGCTTGTGAATCTGGGAAGATGACCAGATCCAAGGATCCCTCCAAAACCATCATGACCACTACACGACCATTCGAATTGCTTCATATGGATTTATTTGGACCTACTCACTATGCCACACTAACCAATGTAGCATCTCTATATGGCTTTGTCATAGTTGATGATTATTCCAGATACACTTGGGTGCATATTATAGTGTATAAAACTGAAGTGCAGGAAATCTTCAAACGATTTTCTTCAAGGGCCTCGACGAACTTTGGCATCAATATCAAACATATCAGGAGTGATAATGGAACCGAGTTCAAAAACACTGGTCATGATGATTATCTTGATGAACTTGGTATTACTCACGAATTGTCTGCTCCTTATACTAATATCAAACTTGATATTGATGAACTTGGCATCAATATCAAGCAGAATGGTGTCGTCGAAAGGAAGAACAGGACTCTGGTTGAAATGGCGAGAACTATGCTTGAAGAATATCAAACTCCTGGTCGCTTCTGGCCTGAAGCAATCAACACTACATGCCATATCATCAAGAGGGTATATCTTCACAAATTCCTCAAGAAAACCTCATATGTACTCCTCACTGACAAGAAACCCAATGTAAGTTATTTCAAAGTCTTCGGTGCAAAATGCTGGATTAGAGATCCTCACCATAGCTCAAAATTTGCACCTAAGGCACATGAAGGTTTTATGCTCAGTTATGGAAAGGACTCGCACACCTACAGAGTTTTCAACAACTATCACAACAAAGTTGTTGAGACTGTAGATGTGCGGTTCGATGAAACTAATGGCTCGCAAAGAGAGCAATTGCCTTCTGATCCAGATAAGTTGTCTCCTGAGGAAGCTATAAAGCTTAAGCCTACTGAAGACATTGTCCCAACTGAGGAAATTGATGAAGAAACGATCCCCATCGCCGATAAAAACCAAGAAGATGCTCCTGAGGAAATTGCAACAACACCACTTCCTCAGCCCAGACAAAATCCTCAACCAGCTCATCCGAGGATTGCAAACGAAGTAGAACTTGACAAAATCCTCAACGACATCAATGCGCCAGGTCCTCTCACTCGCTCAAAAGCTTCACACTTCGTTAACTTTTGTGGGCATTTTTCCTTTGTATCCATCACAGAACCCTCAAAAGTTGCTGAGGCTTTTCTGGAACCGGAGTGGATCCAAGCTATGCAAGACGAACTTCTTCAATTCAAGCTGAATGATGTTTGGGAGCTCGTCAAACGACCAGATCCTCGCAAGCACAACATCATCGGCACCAAGTGGATTTTCCGAAACAAGCAAGATGAGGACGGTCAAGTGGTGAGGAACAAGGCACGACTTGTAGCCCAAGGCTACACCCAGGTTGAAGGAATAGATTTCGATGAAACTTTTGCACCTGTTGCTAGACTTGAAGCTATTCAAATAATACTTGCTTATGCTAATCATCATAACATCACCTTATATCAAATGGATGTGAAAAGTGCATTCCTCAATGGTAAGCTTGAGGAAGAAGTATATGTTGCTCAGCCTGCAGGTTTTGAGGATCCGAAGAATCCAGACAAAGTCTTCAGACTCAAAAAGGCTCTGTATGGCCTCAAGCAAGCCCCTCGGGCATGGTATGATACATTGAAGGAATTCCTCATGAAGAAAGGCTTCAAACCTGGTTCACTCGATCCAACTCTTTTCACTAAATCCTATGATAATGAGCTATTCGTGTGTCAAATATATGTCGATGATATTATAGTTGGCTGTACTAACAAAAGATACAGTGATGAATTTGCCTACATGATGAGTGAAGAATATCATATGTCCATGATGGGGGAGCTGAAATTCTTCTTAGGCCTTCAAATTCGTCAACAAAGCAATGGAATCTTCATATCACAGGAGAAATACCTCAAGGATGTTCTGAGGAAATTCGACATGCACGAATGCAAAGGTGCCAAGACTCCGATGCCTACCAACGGCCACCTCAGCACTGATGAAAATGGTAAAGATTTCGATCAGCACGTATATCGTTCTATGATTGGCTCTTTATTGTATCTATGTGCATCTAGGCCAGATATAATGCTTAGTGTTTGCATGTGTGCACGTTTTCAAGCAAAACCGAAGGAATCACACCATAAGGCTGTGAAACATATTTTTCAATACTTAGCTCACACACCAACACTAGGATTATGGTATCCCAAGGGCTCCAATATTCATCTCGTAGGGTATTCTGATTCAGACTATGCTGGTGACCGTGTGGATCGCAAGTCAACTTCTGGCACATGCCATTTCCTCGGAAGATCACTAGTTTGCTGGTCCTCAAAGAAGCAGAACTGCGTATCACTCTCCACTGCCGAAGCTGAGTACATTGCTGCTGGTTCTTGCTATGCTCAATTGCTATGGATGAAGCAAACCCTCAAGGACTACGGCATCAACATGAAGAATGTACCTCTCTACTGTGACAATGAGAGTGCTATCAAGATTGCATATAACCCAGTACAGCACTCGAAGACCAAGCACATCCAGATTCGTCATCATTTTCTTAGGGACCATGTCCTCAAGGGCAATATCCTCATCGACCATGTGAAGACTGATGATCAACTCGCAGATATCTTCACTAAGTCCTTGGATGAGAAAAGGTTTTCCAAGTTGCGGTGTGAGCTAAATATCTTAGAGTCTTCAAATGTTTTGTAAAAACATGCACACATCCAAACACTTATGCAAAGTTGATGACTTAGATGTGCAACACATGATGAAACGATTTTCTTCAACTGATGAAGAATGTCACTCTGAATGTGAATAAATTAACGAAGAAATTGATTCTCACGGCCCTACGACAATTGTACGCGGCGTCTGTAATCAACATTCTTATATGGTGGGTAACACCACCGCCCAATGTGAAATTCCTCAAGTTGATTTTCTTCAAATGATCAATTTCCTCACAATGCATTCTTCTTCAAAACAATTGTTCTTCATTGTGATGATCTATTACAAAACCTTCAAAAACACTTGATGACTTTCATTTGACTAGGTAGACTGAGATTTCTAGTCTTCAACAGCATTCACTTATTGCTATTTCTTCAAGTTGATGTTTCTGCTAAGTGAATGTGATTGGACCCTACTTTCGCTCTATTCTATACTTATCCAGTCTATTCAATTCTTCATATGCGTTCTATTTGAAACTTTGTTCAAAATCCTCACTGCGTCCTTGTCAGCTGATGATTTTGTAACGAAAATCCTCGAATCTTCAAAAATTGCTTCTTTAAAGACACAGTAACTGAACCCCCACTTCCCACGATCGGATAACCATGATCTCCACTATCTCCACCACATCGTATGGGAGCTACACGTGTCCTGCGAAGACGTAGAGGCAGGGGCTATTTGGTCCGAAATTTTCGCGCCAAACAGTAACTTTTTGGCTATAAATATGTCCTTATCCCCCTCGGTATCCTCTTCTTCGCCTCACCGCTCTCCTGCCACAGCACACTCCACCGAACCCTAGCGCCACCGCTGGTAGTCTTGTCGCCGGTGAGGAAGAGCTTCACTGCCTCGACCTTTTCGTCGCCAGAATCACGCCGGAGTCGGACCATCTTCGTCCGCCGCCGCCGTAGACGTCCTCTGCCGCCAAGTTAGGGTGCATTGGACACTCGAACGAAGAGTCTCTCCAACACTACTTTCTGTGTTCTTCGTACGCACCTTCCAGGGTAAATATATCCCATTTTTACAGCAGATTAGATCTGAAATTTTACATCTTCTATGTGAAATCTATTTTTCCTCAAGATACGATGCGCACATGATTCCTCAAACACTACCTATCACCACAATCATTGATGAACTAGCTAAGCATCTAAGATTTTCACGAGATTCCTCAATTGTGCGAATTTTCAGATCAGTACAACTCTGGAACCCAAGAACAGTATGCTTAGGCAAATTCCTCAACCACTGGTTATATTCCTCAAACTGTCAAACTTTTTCATTTTTTTCAAATCTGAGAATGCATACGACCTCTTCAAATTCCTCGCAACCATACTCTGTTCACAGGTACACACATGTCAGCTGATGAATCTCTCGGTTCTCATCACATTAACTCATTTGCAGCATTTCTGGAAGAAACTCTTCAAGGCTCATCAGAATCCTCAAGAGTTCAAAATCATCAGCAAATTCCTCAACTGAAGAAAATGGAGGAAGAGAGAAAACAGAAGGGAGGAAAGAAACTGGAGCAGAACACAGCTGCTGATATCCCTGAGGACATATTCTTGGACTATTGTACGCTTGATGAACATGAGACAATGGCCAAGAGAAAAATACGGCTGCAGAAAATTGAACGCCCATGGGCAAAGGAATGGAAGGAGTACAGGTTTGTGACTCCCAAATATGCAAAGAAATTCGCTTTGAAGCCTCCTGGCAGAAGGGCCCCTCTTGAGGATCATCAAGTAGCACATCCATCAAGCCTCAAAACCATTGATGACTATCCAGATGAAAAGGAAAAGCATCTGGCCAAGCTCAAGAGGCAAGCAGAAGCTGCAGTGAAGAAATTCAATGAATCCTCAGCTGCTGCCTCCGGTGCTTCTCATTCCTCAGCTGCAGAAACCTCAGGCTCAGAGATTCCTCAAATGTAGTCTGCGCCATCGAAGCCAAAGGCTCCAAAGCCTCAAGAGAAGTCTGCTCAGACTTCTGTCACAAAACCCTCAGCACCAAAACCCTCATTACCAAAACCTTCAACACCAAAACCATCAGCGCCAAAGCCCTCAGCACCAATCTCCTCAGTATCAAAATCCTCAGCTCCAGCTCCAAAGCCTCAAGAGAAACCAGTACCGAAGCATGTCGTGAAGCCTACGACCGCCAGCTCCAGCTCCTCACTCCCAGCTGCAACTAGCTCGGAGACAAAGTCTTCAACACCACTTGTGAAGACTTTGGCAACTACTGAACGTGCACCTCTGCCCAGCCCCAGCAAAATCATCGCAGTCCCATCTGCATCAGAGGGAAGTGATGATTATGATGATGAAACCATGCAAGCCATCATCAGAAACAAGCAAGAAAGGGTAGCACAAGCATCAGGCAGTGCTATTCCTCTGGCCATGGACAATATATGGTATGAGGACCCAAACACTCCCATTGATGATTTGAAACTTCCTCCTGGCATTAGCCACATGGTGGCCACCTTCATAAATGAAACCAAGTGGAAACAACAGCAGGCCAGGCAGGCAAAAGTTGCAAAGGCCAAAAAGGAGAAATTCCTCAGGCAGAATCTCCTCAAGCTGACTCCTGATACACTGGTGTCAACCCAGGCAGAGCTGCAAGTACTGACTGACAAGTACGCCAAGCTATCAGATCACAAAAGCATCAAGAGCAATTTCATCAAGCTAGCCACTAGTGTTGTTGATGACTACAGCAAGAGGACCGCACCCCCAGCACAAACTCCTCAGCCCTTGGTTGAGCAGCCAGCAGATGCATCTCCTGATGAGGAGGAAACTCCTCAAGCTGAGGAAGAACACCAAGAGCGCCGTGTTGATGAACCGGCCATTGAAGAAATCATCACAGAAACTGCAACTGATGAAATTGCCAACACTGATGAGATTGCTCCTGATCCAGCTGCTTCATCAAAGCAGGCTGATGACTCTGTTCCAGCTAGTTCCTCACTACCAGCTGAAGAATCTGCAGAAAGAACACCTTCACCAAAAGCTTCAAAGGTGAAGAACATAATTCCGTCTGCATTAGACGTGAAGAAAACAAGGGCTGCTGAAAAGGAAGCAAAGAAGAGAAAAGCCTCCTCAGCAGTAGAAGAGACAGAGGCAAAGCGCCACAAAGAAACTGAAGAAACTGCCCCTCTGGACCCGGTGCCTCTAAATGTCGCACCTTCATATTAAATGGTTGTCATTGATGATCCAGCTACAAGGGCAGATGAGGAAATGAAGGATGTTGCCTCTGAGGAACACACTGATGAGGAAATCCAGATTGATGACAGTCCCCAACCTCTTATTCCTCAGACAGAGACTGCTCAAGCATCAGCTGCACCAGCTGATGAAACTGCTTCTGCCACAAAGCCAGCTGAAGAAAAACATGCTGAGGAAAATGTACATTCTGAGCAGTCTCCTCAAGATGAGGAACAGGCTGACCCAACTCCTCAAAATGAGAAAGAAGCAGAAATTCCTCAGCCTGAAGCTCAGCCAAAGCAAGCATCATCTCCCCAGCAAGAAGTACCAGCTGATGAAATTCCTCAACTTGAGGAAAATGCTGAAGAAAATGTACCCACCCAAGACAATGAATTCATTGTGCTCAACCCAGAGACTTCCATGGTTGTCTCCTCCCCCATTCCTCAGCAAAATCTCAAGCCAGTTCAGCGTCAGCCCTTCTCCAAGCGTCCAAAGTTTCAGAAAGAAAATTTCTTTGAGGAACGCATGTATTTCATCGGAGAGAACCCTTATGACAAGCCTAAAATGAGGCATCTGAAGTTTTGGACAAGGACTCAGATGAACTACTATGCCTCTGTGCTCTTTGGACGCAACAAGATATTCCAGCACACGCACATTCCTCATGTTGAGCTTGAAGCAATACCTTGCATGGAACCAATCCTCAGTGTACTCCATGATGCAGGTTTGCTTCATATATGCTCCGACATATCGGACTGGAACAGTGAGCTTATTCTTCAGTTCTATGCCACTCTTCATATATCTCGCAACCCTGAAGACATCAACACTTGGGTGTTTGATTGGATGACCCAAAACACTCACTACAAGGCTCCTCCTTCTGAACTCCTCAGAGAACTTCCCATACCAATTCCCTCAGATGGGGCAGTGAAGCTTTATGGTGAGCGTGAGCTGCCAAATAGAATGATGGAAGTCCTCATGAACCCTTTGGCTGCAGGAAAACCCTCAAGAACCACATTCCTCGTCCATGAGCTCAAGTACACACCCCGGTCTGTCTACAGAATCCTCTGCAGTGTGCTCGCGCCAATCAAAGGCCATGACGATGAAGAAGATGTTGTAGGCCTCATGAAGAATATCCTCTTCAACATCATTCACGGTATTCCTATTAATGTCCATGATTTCTTCTTGAGGACTTTGGCTGACAATGCAATGTGCCCATATGATCACAAGATTTATGCCCCGTGGTTCATGAGATTCATCAGGACAAGGACAGGCATCAACTTCCACGCTGATTTCCAAAACCACATGGGTTATATGCCTCCTATCCAGGTCAACAAGAAGACTTTCGAGCCCATCGAAGGAAAAGGAAAATCTGTGATTGAAGAAGGCAGCAGGCCCCTTGATGGCCAGTTCAAAGATCCAGAAGCATATTCTTCATGGGACGATACTGAGACTCGTCTAGAAAGCCATGTTCCCCCTCGCGTGCTGAACACCAGAGAGCTCCTCCTCAGTCTTCACCAGAAGGTGGATCACAACCACAAATGGGTCAAACGCCAGTTTGGTGCCATTGTGAAAACCCTCACTGAGATTCAGAACTCTGTAAAGCTTAATCATCACTATCTGCATGAGGTCTTCAATCGCACCTGGGTTACACATGCACATCTGAACACTCGGACTGAGCTTGAAGAAATGAACTTTTAGCAGGACTTTGACTGGTCGTGGCCTCCCAAGAGGAAGTTCAGGCCCATTCCAGTGCCAGACCTTGAAGACAGCTCCTTTTCTTCATTCCGCACTGCTGAATCTGATGAGGAACAACTTGACACTGCAACCGGCCCCAGGAAGAAGACTACTCCCAAGAAGCATCACGGCTCTTCCTCAACCGCCAAGAAATGAAGTCTTCATGGGCGTTAGTCCTCAGTTTGTCCCTTTTTGTCACTTGATGACAAAGGGGGAGAAACTCGAGAGTTAGTCTTCAAACGGGATATTTTTGGGGCTTATAAACTATATTTAAGTTACAAACTCTTGGCTCTTCTAAAGTTTTTATGTAATGAGTTGTAACTTAAGCCCGATGGTACTCTGATGCTTTTGAACGTTTTTCTTCGCATGCTTATTCCTCAAGTTTTAATGCACGCATGCTGGAATTCGTCAGATACCATTTGCCATCATGCATCTTCATTTTCTTCATATGATATGTTATATGTATGCATGATTTACAAGACTCAGGGGGAGATCTCCATGATATAAATCATCAATGTGCATTCGCTATAAAAGCAAAATCATCAAGGTATGCACATCTTCAGGGGGAGTCTCTCTCAATCTTGTTTTCAAATTCCTCAAAAGAGTATTTACACTTCACATTTTTTATCCCTGTTGAAGACTTAACCTAATTGTCATCAACCACCAAAAAGGGGGAGATTGTAAGTGCATCTAGTTCCCCTTAGTGATTTTTGTGGTTTGAAGACTTATAGGTTAAGTATCTAATGTGTTTGTGAGTGTACACATGATCTATAAGTCATCGAGGAGTTTGAGATATTTGAAGAATATCGACCCCTAAAAATGTATATCTTCAGTTGAAGAAATTGGTCTGAAGCTGAAGAAATGAATCGCGAGGAATCTGCGATGAAATTGATATTCCTCATGAAGATACTGATATTAAGAAGACCGGTGGTTCCTGAAGAAAATCATTCTGAAGAAACTGAAGCGTGAAGATTTACGTTTTTTGTTTATTTTCTTCGCATTTGATGAATAGGAACACCGTACTGTTAAAGGGGGTCAAAGTAACACTATGGAATGGATTTCCTCATGATGCTCAACCCAAGCCTAATCCTACCAAAAGCCTCAAGTGAGGAATATGAGTGACATGAGGACTCTCACAGTTGAGGGTCCCGACCGTTTCAATAACCACGCCAAGTCACTGGTCTTATCCACTCCAACGGTCATATTATTTAAGGGCATTAGTGTCAAATCATGTCGGGATGCTCCCAGGCTATAAATAGCCACCCCCCCACAACCACTAGCTGGTTGGCTACTCCGTTAGAAGCTGACACTTGTCATAAGAGCAACCCAAATTCCTCAGAGCTTTCAAGAGTAATTCATCAGTGAGGAAATACCCCATACACCGAAACCACAAACCAAACCTAGTGATTGAGCATCACTGAAGAAGTTGTTCATGTGTGGGACTGAAGCCTTTTTCCTTTGAGGACTGTGCATCCTCCAGACGGTTAGGCGTCATGGTCTAGAGAAATCCAGCAGTCAATTGCGGATCGTCGGGTGACCAAGTTTGTGAGGGTTTGGAAGTCTGCCCTGAAGACTTACCACGAGTGTTGGGCGAGGACTGTGTGTCCTTAGCTCAAGGAGAATACGGTAGGGACTGTGTGTCCCGGGACTGGGTGTCCTTTGGTTTCAATACCAAGCCGCTCCAAACCAGATGTACAACTGTCACAGCAGTTGGAACTGGGTCATCAACAATAG
This sequence comes from Hordeum vulgare subsp. vulgare, assembly GCF_904849725.1. NCBI lineage: Eukaryota > Viridiplantae > Streptophyta > Magnoliopsida > Poales > Poaceae > Hordeum > Hordeum vulgare. The sequence continues at coordinate 401,450,602 of NC_058519.1, read as the reverse complement.
TCTTCACTAAGAATCGGGTTCTAATTCCTCAACTCTTTACTTTCTCTGTATTATGTGTTGATGACTTTCACTGTGACTGTTTGAAGAATTTGCTGAAGACTTTCTCTGAATTTCCTCAAACCCAAATTCTTCACAATAGTTAATCATCATCTGTATTCTGCGTGCCTGCTTACTGTGCAATCTGTTTTCACATTCTTCACTCTGTAATACTGCTGTTGTGAACGTTTGCACGTCTGATCCTTTACTGTTTCTGCTGTAAGTTAGTCATCAGTGAGGAATTTCCTCAAAAGGAATTTCCTCAGTGATGAAATTCTAAAAATCTCCTATTCACCCCCCTCTAGTCGATATAACGCACTTTCACCTACATATTCTATGAAGATCTTATCGGTTGAACCTCTGTGCCAAGGATTCATATAATCCCGTATAATATTCCCTTTGTCCTTCGGTATGTTACTTGCCCGAGATTTGATCGTCAGTATCCCTATACCTATTTCAATCTCGTTACCGGCAAGTCTCTTTACTCGTTCCATAGTACAAGATCCCCGTGACTCACACTTGAGTCACATTGCTTGCAAGGATTATATGTGATGTTGTATTACCGAGTGGGCCCCGAGATACCTCTCCGTCACACGGAGTGTCAAATCCCAGTCTTGATCCATGCTAACTCAACGAAAACCTTCGGAGATACCTGTAGAGCACCTTTATAGTCACCCAGTTACATTTGGTACACACAAGGTATTCCTCTGATGCCAGTAAGTTACATGATCTCATGGTCATAGGAATGAATACTTCATACGCAGAAAACTATAGCAACAAAATAACACGATCACATGCTACGTTTATAATTTGGGTCTTGTCCATCACACGATTCTCCTAATGATGTGATCCCGTTATCAAGTGAAAACACTTGCCTATGGAGAGGAAACCTTGACCATCTTTGATCAACGAACTAGTCAACTACAGGCTCACTCGGGACAGTGTGTTGTCTATGTATCCACACATGTATTTGAGTTTCCATTCAATACAATTCTAGCATGGATAATAAACAATTATTAAGAACAAGGAAATATAATAATAACTAATTTATTATTGCCTCTAGGGCATATTTCCAATAGTTCTTCCCACAGAAATCATTTACGGATCACCTCGGGTGCTTGCTCATGACGAGCTCGAGCAAGAGAAACAACGCCAAGACGACGCCGTGCTCCTTGAGGAAAACCGTCTTCAGGCAGCTGTGCGAGGCTATCGCTACCAGCAAGCCCTGAGCAGCTACCATAGCCGCAAGGTGCGAGACCGAAGTCTTGAGGAAGGCGACCTTGAACTTCGGTACGTTCAGTCGGCCAAGAACTCAAACAAGTTGACGCCAAAGTGGGAAGGCCCATATCGGGTAGTATGAGTCACCAAGCGTGGCGCAGTCCGGCTGGAGACAGAGGATGGAGTTCCACTGAGCAACTCCTGGAACATCGAACATCTTCGCAAGTTCTACCCGTAGGAAGAGGCCGCCGGGTGCACCGGCGACCACCTTTTGTACGAGTCTTGGCGATGTTGCATGTAATCCTTTGTACAAAGCCAGGCGAAGACCGTGAGCGCAGTCAAATAAAAGTTTAGCATCATGCGTCATCTAGATTTATCATGATTAAGATCATGCATGCATATAATCTAGGGTTCGACGTAGCGCATAAACTGACAAACACCAAGATATCTATATCTATTTTCTCTTATTTCTTACCGCAAAGAACAGGTCTTCCTCTGCGAACAAGTTTGCTGGGGGGAAAGAGAAGAGGAGGTAGCATACAACATGCGGAATAGGAACAAGCCCAGAGTCAAAAGGAGAGTCTCAGTCCAAGTGATAGGTGACAAAAGCTATGAATAAGCTCCTGGCTCAAGGTACAGCTCCTTACCAGCGCATTCAAAACTCTTATATGGAGAACTTGTGCGCCAAAGAGCCTAGCCGTGAATGCCCTGAATACTATCTAGAAGCGCGCCTGTCGACTAACGGCCTATGATGACCGCCTCGTTGAAAAGGGGCATGCTCAATAGTGCAAAGGCGAAACGCAAAGGCGGGAAGGCACCTCGCCGGTGGTGATGACCCCAGCAAGGAAGCCATGGCCAATCTCCCATGGCATCTCCGGCAAGATGTGCCGGCGAAAATACAACACAAGGATAAAACCATACACAGAAAAGGCGACCAAAAGGAGATCACACACAATCAAGAAAAAAAGTACAAATATATTACAAACAGTGATAAGCGCATTTTAAGTTTAAAAGTGTCCATGAGTTTGAGATCGCAGGGACAAGGCTACGCGATGCCATTAATCCCGGTGGGAGCCTTTTACCCTCTTAACTCGGTCCACCTTGCTGGATGGGCATGGCGAGCTCTTCGAGCGCCTTGAGGTCCACGCCCTCTGGTATCTGCCCAAGGCTGAAGCTCATGCCGGGGTTCCGGTATGCCAGCTTGGTGAGCACCTTCAAGAGAGCACCTCAGGAGAGTTTGCGGGACTCGTCTGCGAGGCGCGCCGACTCGCCGGCTTGGCGCTGCTTCAAAGCTTCCTCCACACCTTCGAAGAACAAGGTCAACCGGGCGCTATGAGACACCGCAGGCTCCAAAGGGTAACCAAGGCCGTGGATGCCCATGGCGGACATCTGCGCGTCAACCCTTCCGGCCACGTCGACAAGGCGCTCAGTCCACAACTCGACGTCGCGCGCATAAGCTGCGCAGGACGCGGATACGGACTCGATCTCACCACCCAGGGCCTTCTCACGAGCTCGACTGTCTTGGAGAGCTTGTCCATTGAGGCTAGTTTTCCTTGCAGCGTGGTGGCAGCGTTGTTGGAGGAAAGGAGATTGGCGGAGGCATCGGAGGCTGCAGCTTGAACCTCGGTTAGACTAGAAAGGGTCTCCTCCCTCTCGGTCCTGAGCCCCGAGGCCTCCTCTTTGAGCTCGTCGAGGTTCGCTTCTAGCTTCCTCGCTCGTGCGGAGAGCTCCTCCTTGGCCCTTTCGGCAGCGACGGCCCTGTCCGCCATCTTCTTTAGCTCCGTGGCGAAGTCGGAAGCCTGAGCGGCAAGGGCATTCTTGTGTTGCTCCACCAACTCTTGGGTGCGCTGCACCACGAGACACTCAACCTCTTCGTCTTTTGCACGAAGGCGGCCGTTGAGCGCCTACTCGCTGCCAACAATGTCCTCCTCCGCTGCGTCAAGGCTGATATGGAGGGAGTTGAGGCGGACATCTTCGGCGACCTGACGAGTTTTTGCCTCCTCCTCCTGCTTGTGGATGTCATAAGATTTTCTGAGGAGCTCCTCCCTTTCGGTCTTCGAACGGGCGCGCTCCTCCTGCAGCTCCTGGAAGGCTTTGGCGAGCTGTTCTTCCGCCTGATCGACGCACCGCTAGAACGCCTCCTCCCTCGCTTCGACAACCGCCTCCCGGGAGTCCAGTTTCTCCTTTCGGACGCGATAGAGGGCCTGGAGCCGGCTCAAATTGTTCTCCATGGACAAAAAGAGCTGCTCCTCGCCGAGGTGCTGCCACCGGCCTCCAACCTGGTTACGGCCTCGAGCCCATCGGCGGTGGTGACCTCTCCATCAAGGGGCACTCCCGCCACAATCTCGCTGATGCAAGTCATCCCCGGCGGGCTGACAAATTGCCCTTTGCGAGCGCGGATGTACTCGCCGGAAGGAGGGACCACTAAAGAAGAAGGATGGTGTCCTCCGGCTCCCTCTTCGATGAGCGGGGGGTCCGCATCTGGCGCGGCCTCCTCCGCAGTTGCAGCAGAAGAAACTAACATCACGCACCTCAGGCTCATGGGTACCCTCCTCCATCGGGCTCTGGGCGGTCGAATCCCGCGCCTCCGCCGCTGTCTCCCCGGCAGCAACCTTGACGTCCTCGGCCACGGAGTCCAGTGCTATCTCCTCAATGACGAGGTCAACATCTGCCTCGCCCAAACAAAAAGAGAAGAGAAAAAAGCCTGAGGTCCGGGAAAGAGAAGAAAGAAAGAAAGGGAAGGGAAGCTCAGGTGTCCCCGACAGGATACTCACCTTCGTCCAGCGGGGGCGGGATAGCTGCCCTCTCCCCGGCAACGTCAGCGGCCGACACGAGGTCCTCAGCAGTCGATCCTGTCGGGCTCTCCTTGGCGGGATTGGCCCCAGCAAGGGATCCGTCCCCGCCCAGTGAGGCCCTCAGGGATTCCGCATGCCGTCGGACCTTCCCTGCACGATGAGTAATGTCAGCGGTGAAGACCGCGTTCCCGTTACTCAGCAAGGGGAAACAAGCGGTGGCCCACGCTGGGGGCTCTGCGGGGGGCTGACTGAAGTCGACTCCGGCACCCTGGGGATGCTAGCAGAAGGTTTGTCGCTCGCCGACACCCATGCCCTCTTGGCCATCCTCTGCGCCAGCATCTCCATTTCCCTGCAAGAGACCGAGGTCAAGACAAGCCTCATGAGAAATAACAAGAATGGAAGAATGGAGACGCGGATAAGTACTCTTCTTCCTCTTCCAAGCTGAAGGTCGAGAAGTCGAAGTTCAGGTCCTCCTCGCCACCGGCGGGAGGAGACGGGTGTCTCGAGCGCTTGACAGGGACGGAGACTGGAGTTTGCCGCACCGGGAGCCCGGTGTCGGCACATCGAAGGACTCGTTTGGTACTCCGGCGGACCAAAGGCTCCTCGGCCTCCTCCTCCTCCTCCTCCCCTTCTGCCTCTTCAAGCACATGGACGATGGAGGGCCCCTGGGAGGAGGAGCTGTCGGCCTCCCCGGCAAGCGCATCCGCCGCCGCCGTCAACTCTTTGGTGTATTCCCCTTCATCGAAGGACCCATCCTTCCCCGCCGCCTCGGTGAGAGCCATCTCCTGAAGCTAGCTGGCTATATATGCCACCTCCCCTTCGGTGGTGGGGCGGATGAGCTCGACCTCCTCCACCCTGGCAACCTTCCTCGATAAGCGGTCAAAAAGGACAAGATGACCTCGTCCGACGGCTGGACCCAGGTCGGAAGGACGACGTGGGCATTGCACTCCGGCATCATTGCCATGAGCGCGCTCAAGAGCGAGGTGATGAACAAGGGGATAACGCCCGCCGGGAGCCGAAGCCTGGGGTCGAACTTGAACAGTTTGTTGCAGACAAAGGCGTCTTGCAGTTCGGTCAGGTTGCTATTCAACCCTGACCGCAGCAGCATTATGTCCGCCGCATTCGAATACGCCGATGCTAGCCTCCCCCCTCTATGCTAAAAGGGGCGACTCGCATCCAGATGGAGTCAGAAGCTACCATTTCCATAGTCAGCCCTGCGGCCCTCAGGCGCAGGATCCTGGTGACAGGGATGGTCAATTTCCTGTCATCGAGCTCGAGGCTGCTCCAGTCATCGCCTCGGGCTTCGATCTTGATGGTGCTGGGTTCGCACATTGGCAAAAAAACCCTTTTCCCGAATCCAACACCACTTCCCTCGCCACTCCTCCCACTTCTCCCGAAGGGTCCCCTCCAAGTATGTCTCCTTGCAACCGGTCCGCAGGACACAGGTGATGGAGCGGGACAGGGCGTCCCCTCTTTGGATTCGGGGGATCAAATAGTGGCGGAAGAGGGTGGTGTTGGGGACGATACCGATGAAGTTTTCGTAGAGGTGTGCGAATATCGACATGCACGTCACGGCATTCGGTGTGAAATCCAAAAGCCGAAAGTCGTAGGTCTGCATAATGTCAACAAAGAACTCCGAGAATGGCGGGAAAAGCTTGCAATACAAGAAATTGGTAAAGAACGGGTACTTATCCGGTTCTGGGCCCGATTCCCCGACGTTCACAATGGTGGCCGGATGCGCCGCGCGCCTCAATCCCTTTGGGAAAGAAGGCAAGCTCCTGCCGCTTATTCTCCATCTCATTCTCCGTATTGGCTAGTTTCCCTTTCTTGGCTCTTCCCCCTTCAGCGGCATGTCGACAGCGGAAGGGGCTGCTACTGAGGGAAGCGGTCTCGGGGAAAAGAAGGGAGGGGGGACAGAGGCTCAGTCCCGAGGAAGAAGACGACAACGGCGGCAAGATTGGAGGAATAGGAAAGCGGAGAAGCAACCGCGCCCCTCGTTCTTTTATTTTATGAGGAACGCAGGACGACCCTTGGTTGCCCAACTAATGGCTCCACGTGCTAACGCCAGCCTCGACCATCACACGCACGCCGCGCACCCTCCCACTTCGCACGTTCAATGCGCGACGTGGGGAAAGAAAGGCTGCAATGGCTCAATTCTGATAAGCCCGGCGCCTGCAAGTCCGCGCACCGCTTTGGGCCTGGCCCAACAACACCTCGCATGCGTGTGTGGCCCAGGCCTGGGTGCTCCTGTCGGTGCACTAAAGACTGGGGTCTCCAGTGCCCCGGACTAGTGTGTGGACACTGGCAGCCCCCTCCACTGCGGCAAGGCGTGTCGCTGGAGCATAGAGTGGAAGCAAGGCTTGGAAGCCCACGAAGTGCAGATTACAAGCCCCCGTCAAGCGCCCGCTTGATGGGAATGAAGAAGAGACCCCGGCAGTAGCTCCCCACCGGGAAGATAGACACTGCCAAGGCGAGACCCTCCTGCCAAGGAAGAAGGACTGAGCCCCGGCAAGCCATGCTTGCCGGGAAGATTGACAAGGCCTCAGTAGGACATCACCTCCCTGCCGAGAGGAACAAGAAGAGCCCCCGGCAAGGTAACCTTGTCGGGGAGGAAAAGAAGGCCCAAAGAGGGGCATGGGCCCAGGGCGCCTTCACGCCCTGTGATCGCCTCCACCGACGAACACGCCGCCGCCGATGCATGGACCACGCGTCCGCCCACACGCCAGCACAACACCCCGACGTTGCCACGTGTGGGTATGTGTCCAACTCCCCTGACAAGGACAGGCAGCCTATCGTAGCATTTAATACACCACAGTAACATTGTGGCAAGCGGTCGCCGCTTTTCCACTCGTGAACCCACCCTTCACCCTCTGAGCCACTATGGTGACCCCTTCGCCTATAAAAGAAGGCCCGAGGCTCAATAGAAAGGACTTTTGGCTTTTTGACCAATTGAAAGGCCGTAAGAGGGACAGATCTACAGTAAACTAAAACAAATAACTAAACGCATGCAGGAGTAGGATTTTACGCACAACGCGGCCCGAACCTGGGTAAAAACGATCTTGTCGTGCCCTGACTTTTGGTTCTGCTCTTGCCACAACCCCTCTCCCCGCCAAACCAACGAAAGGGGAACGTTGAGGCCCCCATAGGTGTCGATCCTTTCATCGACAGTTTTTATATGTCAGCCTGGGGTTGGCATACTGCTGAGGCTGGTAGCTCGGACGAGGTGCATGAGTTCTAGCATGTTGGGGCTGATAGTTTAGCTTCACTCGGGCTAGTTGCCAGGGGCGAGGCTTCTAGTTGGTGGAACTACCATTGTACTCTTGGTTTTGCGTGTGTCATCCATGGCACGACGCTTGTCTTCAAGCATAAGAGCCTTGTTCATGAGCTCGAAGAAAGTCTGGCAGTCGTAGACAATCAGTTGATACTGTAGTGCTTGCTGGAGTCCTTCCATGAAGCGTTATATCTTGTGTGCCTTAGTGCTGATATCTTCAGATGCATACCTTGACAGGAGGTTGAACTTCAGCAGGTACTCCTTCTTAGAGCTACTTCCTTGCTTGAACACTCGAAACTCCCACTTCTTGATGGCCATGATTCCTTAAGGAATGTGGGGAGTGCAGAATCCATCCTTGAAATTAGCCAACGTTATCACACGATCACCTTGCATGACCTTGAATCCATCTCACAAAGCTCTGGAGGTATCTCCGAGGCAGTGAGAGGCATAGAGAACCCTCTCACGATCCTCATTTTAGTTGACCAATGCAAGGAGGTCCTCTATGGTGCGGATTCGGTCATCAACATCCAAAGGTTCAGCTATCTCGGTGAAAGTCGGGGGTGAATTCTTCATGAACTCTCACAAAGTGGAACATCCATTGTCCTTCTTGCCTTGTTGCTGGTTGTTCACAAGAACTTGATACATCTGCTGCATAGCGGCAGAGTTGGCTTGGCATTTCTCCCAGAGAACTTGGAGAAACTAAGCTATGGTCATGTTCTCTCGTGGAGGCAGTGGCGGTGGAATATCGCCTTGTGGTTGCTCCTGGTGATCTCCACCTTGAGCACACGCACCGGTCTCCGACCGCTCGCTAGAGTTGCTAGCGTCGGGTTGCCAAAAGTGATGGTGTGGGTAGCAATGACCATCCTGTTTGGAGAAACCAAGTCAAACAACTAGAATAGATGAAAGGAAAAGGCAACAAGAGGGAAACGTGCCTAAGGGGGGTTGGTATAGTGCAAGTGCGACAATCAAAGGTCGAAAGACCGAACACATAAAATTAAGAAAAGATAGGTGATGTAGTCGCTTACATGTTGCCTAAGGCAAAAGCGCGACTTGCAAACAACAAAACAAACAACAAACACACATGGTTTCATATGAACCATTACACGGACTCGACTTCGCATGGGGAATACATGACTTATCCTACCCTAGGGGTTCACAAACTCAAGTTGTGGAGTGCTCGGTCTCATACTCGCGCTCCTTTGGGTCTTCCTTCTAGTAATCATACGTACGGGCATTGTCTCCCTTCGAGGGGGTCGGAGCACGAGGTGGTCCATCCCAATGATGCTTCGCCGATGGATCAGTGAAGAGCGCATGATAGTCCTTCGCGCTCATGTGATGATGACATGTGGGTGCATCCCTAGCTAGGGATACTCCTCCTGTGTAAGCGATAGTTGGTTGTCCCTCAGGGGCTCCATCCTTCTTGATCTTGTCTGGCTTTGTCTTGGCTCGTTGGAGCAGCTCACGAGTGTGGTGAAGTTCCTTGGGGAGCTTCACACACTCCATAATCAGGTAGTGAGCTAGACTGTCGATGGAAAGTTGGAAGTAGGTCTGGAATCTGAGTGGTGGTCCATCCTTAGGGGATGGGATCATCTTTCCCGAAAGGAAAGTGGAGAGTAGTTGGCTCGTCAGCCATCTCTGGGATGATGTCTCGAAGGTGGATGAGCGCTTTCAGTGCAGCTGTTTCACCTGCCATGGAAAGTGTCTCCATTTGTGGTCCTTTAATGAACCAATGAATCAGGGAGTCGTTTGCCGTCACGACCACATCAACATGGTACTCCTTCATGGTGGCATCGACCCAGTGCTCGTGGTAGAGGAAAACGGGTGATAGGCGGAACTAGCACTTCTCGAGGCTATCCTCAAGGAGTAGGGGAAATACGGATGCTAGGAGGTCTTTGATGACCCACAAGTATAGGGGATCAATCGTAGTCCTTTCAATAAGTAAGAGTGTCGAACCCAACGAGGAGCAGAAGGCTCTGATAAACGGATTTCAGTAAGGTAATAACTGCAAGCACTGAAAGTAGCGGTAACAAGTGATTGTGTAGCGAGGTGAAACGTAGCGAGAAAAAAGTAACAAATAACAAGTAGTAGCAATGGTGCAGCAAGTGGCCCAATCCCTTTTGTAGCAAGGGACAAGCCTGAACAAAGTCTTATAGGAGGAAAAATGCTCCCGAGGACACACGGGAATTTTTGTCATGCTAGTTTCATCATGTTCATATGATTCACGTTCGTTACTTTGATAATTTGATATGTGGGTGGACCGGCGCTTGGGTACTGCCCTTACTTGTACAAGCATCCCACTTATGATTAACCTCTCTCACAAGCATCCGCAACTACAAAAGAAGAACTAAGACAAAGTCTAACCATAGCATTAAACTAGTGGATCCAAATCAGCCCCTCACAAAGCAACGCATAGACTGGAGTTTAAGCTTCTGTCACTCGAGCAACCCATCATCTACTTACTACTTACCAATGCTTTCCTCTAGGCCCAAATGTGGTGAAGTGTTATGTAGTCTACGTTCACATAACACCACTAGAGCAAAAACAACATACAACATATCAAAATACCGAACGAATATCAAATTCACATGACTTTTATCAGCATGACTTATCCCATGTCCTCAGGAACAAAAGTAACTACTCACAAGACATAATCATAATCATGACCAGAGGTGTAATGAATAGCATCAAGGATCTGAACATAAACTCTTCCACCAAGTAATCCAACTAGCATCAACTACAAAGAGTAATCAACACTACTAGCAACCTTACAAGTACCAATCGGAGTTGCAAGACGAAGATTGGTTACAAGAGATGAACTAGGGATTGGAGAGGAGATGGTGCTGATGAAGATGTTGATGGAGATACCTCCCCTCCGACAAGAGGGGTGTTGGTGATGACGATGGCGACGATTTCCCCCTCCGGGAGGGAAATTTCCCCGACAGGATCGTCCTGCCGGAGCTCTAGATTGGATCTGCTCAAGTTCCGCCTCGTGGCGGCGGTGAAACCACGAAAAAGCTCCCAATTGATTTTTTCTAGACCGGGACGCTTCATATAGGAAAAGAGGGAGGCTAGTGGGCCTTCAGGCAGCCCACAAGCCTGCCCTGCGCCACCAGGGTGGTGGTGGCGGTGGGCAAGCTTGTGGGGCCCTGGTGGCCCCCCTCCGGTAGTTCTTTCGCCTAGTATTTTTAATATATTCCATAAAAAATCCACGTAAATTTTCAGAGCATTTGGAGATGTGCAGAATAGTGGACTAGGATTTGCTCCTTTTCCAGTTCAGAATTCCAGCTGCCTGAATTCTCCCTCTTCAAATAATCCTTGCAAAATAAGAGAGAAAAGGCATAAATATGGCACCACAAGTAATATAACAGCCCAAAAAGCAATAAATATCAACATGAAAGCATGATGCAAAATGGACGTATCAACTCCCCCAAGCTTAGACCTCGCTTGTCCTCAAGCGAAAACCAAGTTCCAGAAACATGTCCACATGTTGAGGGACGAAGGTGTCGATAAAACATAATACGGACATGAGGGCATCATGATCACACATAGGACAGCAATATATCATAAAGATTCTTATGGGAAAGTAACAATTCCTTCACAAAGCAAAGCATGAAGCAAAAACCTTACCGAGAAGTAACCAACAATAATCCATAGTCATTGAAGCAATTGCAATTTATAACAACATCAGAGAGAGTCAAATAAGAGCTTGTAAGGCAAACCCACATACTCAATCATCTCTTTCGTTTTCCACAATTGTTACAACTCACGCGGTACTCAAGGTGTCAAAGTTTCAGCTGGACACAGAGGAAGATAGGGGCTTATAGTTTTGCCTCCCAACGGTTTACCTCAAGGGTAAAGTCAACAACAATAAAGCATGAGTACTCAACTCCAAGTTGATATATGAATATAGATCTTTCCCAAACATGTGAAGGTAGCCAAGACAAAGGCAAAAAAGGGAATTGGTGATGATCCCCATGACTCTTACAAGGGTAAAAATTAAAGGTACAAGATAGGCCCTTCGCAGAGGGAAGCAGAGGTTGTCATGCGCTTTTGAGGTTTGAATGCTTGTCCTCTTAGTGCGGAGGAACATCACTTTTTATTGCCTCATGTGATAAAGAACTTTATTATGCAGTCTGTCGCTTTTATGTCTTCCTCATCACAGGTTCGTACAAAGCTTATTTTCCACACACTAATAGATCATACATATTAGAGAGCAATTTTTATTGCTTGCACCGATGACAACTTACTTGAAGGATCTTATTCAATCCATAGGTAGGTATGGTGGACTCTCATGGCAAAACTGGTTGCAGGTTTATGGATGCACAAGTAGTATCTCTACTTGGTGCGGGAGTTTTGGCTAATATGAGGTGGAAGCAATCGTCACATGCTAAGGGATCTCTAATCATATAACATTGTTTGGAACCAAGCAAACACAATTCATTATGTTGTCTTCCTTGTCCAACATCTACTCCTAGGCATGTAATAGTTTGGTGAGCGCTCACAATTGTAAAAAGTGTCTAAGATGATATACTTATATGTGAACCTCTCTTTCCTTATTACTTCTTATTAATTGCAACAATGACTAAGGTCTATGTTGATTTATTCTCAACAATTTTCAATCATGATACGTGTCATAAGTGAAGTTATCACTTTCCATAAGATCGTCTCATGATCTTTCATGCTATCGTTCTTTTCATACTTTTGATCATGGCACGAAGCAAAGCCCTTGACTAAGACACTCTTTAATATATAGCTTGTAAGCTCGAATACAACGGGGGAAAGACAAAAGCAAAAGACTCAAACTAAAAACTAAAGACTTATTCCTCTAAAAGAGGAAATAAAAACTGAAAAGGAAAGAACTAAAACAAAGGTAAAAGCAAAAGATATAAAGGTGATACGATACCAGGGCAACTCCCCCAAGCTTGGCAGAAGCCAAGGGGATTGCCCATACCAATGCTTAGTTGTCTTCCTTTGGTGGTGATGGTGGTGTTGTTGTCGGAGTAGCCTGATCCTCCGTCTTCCAAGGCATAGGTGCTCCATCATGGCAGGATGAACGAGTCGCCGGAATCCTCAAATCTGCAGCCAACCTTATTGATTTAAATCTGTAATCATACTCACAGTTTTTATTCTGCAGGTCATGGATCTGACCCTGAAGTTGGTCAACCCTATCGTAGAGCCTCGACAAGAGTTTCCCAATATCAATGGCATCCATCTTGTGATTGCTAGTGAACTCCGTGATCATCGTGTGGTTGGCGTTGAGTCCACGCTCCACCATCCCTTGGCACTTGAAGACTTGTTGCTCCGTTGCTTCGAGCCTCGTCTCCAAGCTTCCGGTCTTCTTAGGCCCCTCAACATCACGGATCTGCAACATCCCCTCGCTCATCTTGGGGTGTTTCATGACCTTCTCGAAGATCTTGATGACCTTCTCGAAGATCTTGTCCTTAGGAGCGTTTTGGGAAGTCATGATGATCTAGATCTGCGGCAGAAACAAGCTCAAAACGAAAACAGAGGAAAACTACGCGATACGGAGATCAAAACCTTCGGGCGACTATATATTGATTTTTCTGGGCCAGAAGGAGTCCTCCGCAAGAAAACGTAGTCCGGGAGGCACACGAGGTGCCCACAAGCTTGCTCACCGCCACCAGGGGGTGGTGGCGGAGTGGGCCCTTGTGGCTGCCTCGTTCGCTCTCCGGGCTGCTTTTTTTTCTAATTTTCCAAAAATTCCAAAACTGAGGAAATTTCCTATTGGAAAAGTATCGGAGTCCAATTTCTTATCGAAACAGATACATCTTTGTTTTCAAGGTCTGAAAGAGGCTGATAAACATCCCTTATGTACTCCTCTAGAGTTATGACATTGATGATATTGGTCTCAACATTTATGGGAGTACCAGAGATGTAATGCTTGATTCTTTGCCCATTTACCAGTCTAGGACAATTTCCTTCCGTGTTATTGATTTTGATGGCACCAGAATGATATACTTCCTCGATAACATAGGGACCTTCCCATTTAGAGAGAAGCTTGCCTGCAAAGAATCTCAAACGAGAATTGTATAGCAAGACATAATCACCTACATTGAACTCCCGATTCTGTATTCGTTTGTCGTGCCATCTCTTAACCTTTTCCTTGAACAACCTGGCATTCTCATATGCCTGGGCTCTCCATTCATCTAACGAGCTGATATCAAACAACCGCTTCTCACCGGCAAGTTTGAAATCAAAGTTGAGCTCTTTGATTGCCCAATAAGCTTTGTGTTCCAGCTCAAGAGGTAAATGACAGGCCTTACGTAAACCATTTTATACGGTGACATGCCCATGGGATTCTTATAAGCAGTCCTATAAGCCCATAGTGCATCGTCAAGTTTGCTAGACCAGTTCTTTCGAGATCTATTGACGGTCTTTTGTAGGATCAACTTGTTATCCCTATTACTCAACTCAACTTGACCACTAGACTGAGGATGATAAGGAGATGCAACTCTATGGTTGACATCATACTTAGCTAGCATCTTACAGAAAACACCATGAATGAAGTGTGAACCGCCATCAGTCATCAAGTATCCAGGGACTCCAAATCTTGTGAATATGACTTCTTTAAGCATCTTAATAGAGGTGTGGTGATCAGCATTTTTAGTGGGGATAGCTTCTACCCACTTAGTAACGTAATCCACAGCAACTAAGATGTGAGTGTACCCATTGGAACTAGGGAAGGGTCCCATATAATCAAAGCCCCAGACATCAAATGGTTCAATGACAAGTGAATAGTTCATAGGCATCTCTTGACGCTTACTGATGTTCCCTATCCTTTGACATTCGTCACAAGACAAGACAAACTTACGGGCATCCTTGAAGAGAGTGGGCCAATAGAAACCTGATTGCAATACCTTATGGGCAGTTCTATCTCCAAGATAAAGTAAAATAAATTATTTCTCCAAACAAAAAAAACTAAAATCTAGGTTGGGTCACAAATATTCACAAAGTAATTGTTATTTAGCAAACAACATCATTTGATATATTTAAGTGCCATAAAGTAATTACAATAGAGGCCAAAACATTATTTAAATTGCCTATTCTAAATTATGAGAATTCAAACTAATCCAAATAATTAACAAACTTTTTGGAACACTGTCTATTAATGCATCGCATATAATTGTGCAAATTATATATTTATTAAATCAAAATATTCAAGTTTTAAAATAAATACAAGAATATAAAAAAACACAAAAGCCCGTGGCCCAACTGGGCCAAGTTGGCCCAGCCGGCCAGCCCCCTCCCCCCAACCAGCGCTCCCAACTCCCAAACCCTAATTGCCCCGCTCCACACCCCCTGGCCGCCGCCACCCAAGTCCCTCCCCACAAGGGCCCCCACCTACCGCACGGTTCCTCCCACACACACACACACACACCCACCCACGTCGCTACCCAATCCATGCTCCTGCCTCCCCTCGGTCCCCCTCGTCCCACATCTCCCTCCCCTCGCGAGGAACCCCCCCCCCCCACCTACCGCCCCAGATTCTCGCTCACCCGTCTCCACTCGCTCGCGAGCGGGCATCTCCTCCAGCGCCTGCCCCCCCCCTCCTCCCGATCCCCACCGACACCCCACCTACCCCGAGCGCCATCTCTCCCCTCGTCTCCCTCCTGGCGCCGAGCGCCGCTTCCCACTCCCTCGTGACCCTCCCCTCTCCACCGAAGCACCCACCTAACCCCCCCCCCCCCTCGTTGGTCTCCCCCAGGAGACCGAGCCAGCTCCCCTCGCCCCTCCTCTCGGTTTTCCCCCTCCACCTCCGGATCGACACCCCTCCTGCCGATCCACCTCTCCCTCCCCTGCTCACCCCGCGCTGGCCCGATCCCCACCAACCGTCACGCCGCCGCCGCCGGGCCCTCCTGCACCGCCGACCCCCCCCCCCCCCCCCCCGCGCCACCGACGACCACCGCCACCTCGGTTTCCTCCTCGCCGGCACCGCACCACCAGCCTCCTCGTCATCCTCCACAACGGCCGACCCCGAGCCTTGCCGCCCCGTTCCCCGGCAACGCCGGTGAGCCCTTTTACGGGCTCCTCCCACCCCTTCCTTCCGTTTTCCGCCCCGGCTCCGTTCCGACAATTAGTTTCTCGTTCCGACGTCGTTAGGACCTTGTAGGTGGAGGTGGAGATAACCTCCTCTCTCTGTGTTGAGAGTTTTCTGTGAAGCACACAAATGTGAGATGTGTGGAGAGTTGTGTTAGAGAGAAAATAGAAAGAAAAATAATGTATATGTGTATGTATGTATTAATGTATGTATGTATGTATTGCGTATGTATGCAGGTATGTAGAGAAAAGAAAAAGTAAATATATATATATATGTGTGTGTTTTTATTAGTAAAATAAATAAATAAATGATTAGATATATTAATTGGTTAATTAATTAAATGGATAATTAAGTAATTAGAATAATTAGAGTATGACACGTGGTCCCCCACTAAATTAATCTGATTAATTAATAATTAACCTCAATTAAAAAATTGTGTCTATGACACACGGGACCCACTGGTGAGTTGACCAGTCAACTGCTGATGTCAGCATCACATCATGCTGATGTCAGCATTGCATTTAACCAATTTAATTAAATCTGTTTTTAATTCCTAAATATTAGATAAAACTTAAAAAAAATATTAATTAATCCGTAAGTCAGATCAAAATATTTTCAACATGAAAGTTGATCAGCAGAACGAGACGAACCCGGATACACGGTTCATTCGTTTGTCACGCGTCCCTAGCATAGCAAACATGGAACTTTTCCATCGTTTTCCATCTGACCGGTAGAAGCCAAAGACCTCGAAAATATCGTCACATATTCTTCCGACCCGTCTATGACGGATGTTACTGCGTTAGCTCATGTCTAGCCTGCATCTTGCCATGTCATGCATTGTGTTGCACCATTGCTATTATTTATTGTTTTTTCCTTTCTTCTTACCGGTAGACCCCGAGACTGACGCTGCTGTCGGGTACATCTACGACCCTGACGATCAGTCCTTTGCCGCAGAGCAGCAAGGCAAGCAAACCCCCCTTGATCATTCCTATATCGCATATGTCTTTCTCCCTACTGCTTGCATTAGTATTTTGCTACTGTTGTAGTTAGCTCCTATATCTGATACATAGCCTAATTTTGATGAACTGCTACTTTGAGTCTGTACTCAGATATTGTTGCTTCCGCTGACTCGTGTGTTTATTGAGCTTTCGTATTCTAGCCCTCGAGGCCCCTGGCTTGTAATATGAAGCTGATATTGTTTAATTTGTGTCTAGAGTTGTGTTGTGATATCTTCACGTGAGTCCTTGAGTTTGATCGTATGCATTTGTGTGTATGATTAGCGTACGATTAAATCGAGGGTATCACAATGGCCATCTACAAGGTTTTCAGGAGAGGGTTGGAATTTTTGTGGGTGGTACGAAATGGCAGTATTGTGTAGAAAATCTCAAGTCTAGGGGCTGAGTGTACTACTCATCTCGTCTATCGTCCATGCTACCTAAGGCTTCCTACGGTCAGGATGGATCTGATACCAGCTATGTGGGGACCCCGACTTACGAGTTGAGATCGCCGAATGAACGTGCTCAGTGATCCCAGAGATCAATGCTCACCGAACACACAGATACTGAATATTAAGAGTCTTACATCGAGCATACCAAAATAGTACAACAAATGACCATCAAGGTCAAGTTCACATAGGTAGGGCCTATAGAGCCAAATCACACTGATACATCTACTAGCATAAATCTTGGGGCTAAGCGGGTGCCCATGCCATCAGCCTACACCAGCAGGCATTCTGACTGGGAAGCGTCCTAGTTCGCAAGTCCGTCTTCGATGACGAATTCTTCTCCAAACTTCGGTCCTTCCATGTCTGGTCAATAACATAACGAGTGGCAAGCCAGTGAGTACTTTGAATGTACTCGCAAACAGCCCATGATATGGATAATGCAGTTGGTATGATAACAAGTAATATGCAGTATTGGTGGATAGCAGCTTAACTGTAAATAAACATGATCATAGATGGATGTGCAACATAAGCTAGATGGTATTTAGAAGTACAGGTTACATATATCAACATATCTGTTATGGGCTGAACACTTCGGGTTCACCCAGTATGCCAAGTCACCAAACTTGGTCATATCATCTCTTACTCAAATAACTCCTTGAACACACACACACTTGGTTTATGCGGAAACGACTGGATGTAGTTTAAGCAACACCTCCCAATTGTCCTTAACCGTGGACACGGCTATTCGAATAGTTTTACACTCTGGAGAGGTCGTACGTTGTACCCACGAGATCAGGGAAACTTCTGTGTCATCCACGACTCGCGGTATATAACATACCCGAGGTAAGTACCCGATCAATGCCTTTCCCCTGACGATACTAGACAAAGAGTCCCACTCGATTGGTACCCAGCCCACCTGATGTACGTCTTACGAGCACCAACTCTGGACCGTATCATCCATGCGGGGACCAATGGTGTGCCCGAAACACTTAAAAACGGCATAGTCGTACTACCTGGAACGACCCTGTCACGAGAGTGACCACATATCACTCCCGCCACTAGTAATGTGGCTCTTTGCTAGCATCGACCAAAGTAATCAACAAAGCCCCATCCCATAAAGTGGCAACATGGTCGCACATGTAAGGTTTGGACGGTTGACACATCATAAATCTAATCCCATTTCTGAAAACACTCACACAAAATATTACCCGGTGCACCACTGCTTCACAAGTGGCCACCTAACTCATCATCACCCTCACGCATTAGCGGCACCCGACGGAGTTTTCATAAAACCTTTTATATTTACCATCATCATGCTCATGCTTCTACTATGCTTAGCATCTACCTGTCAACATGATATTAGCGTGACCCTCATAGGTGGTAGGATCATGCTCAAATGCAAGTGCTCCGGAGGAGCCACCGGTAACATCATATCGATGATTTACCGAATACTTATGATCATATGCAACGGGAATAATTGCTATACTAGCATGCAATATAATATTTGCTCAGACATGGTCAAAGGGCTGCTTTCCTTGACCAGCTAAGTATCCGGGGTTCGGGGTCTTCGAATCCAACTCCTTCGTCAAACGTGGAATCTATCGCCGTAGTAATAATAATAAAATAAGTAGCTCACTCAAAAATAGAATACAAACTCACTTTAAAAATGTTAACCTATTCTAATAAATCTATATTTTAGTTTCAAAAATATTTGTCTCTGGTTTTGGTGAAAATATTATTTTTAAAATAAATTTAACACTAGCTAAAGTATTCAAAATAAGCCCTTTTAATTATAACTATACAGAAAAGTTGTCATAAAAATTTGTTCAATAGCTCTATTAAATTCTACTCACTTTTAGAATAATTATGGTGGAAAATGGTTAAATTCAATCAAACAACAAATTCTACAAAAATCTTTAAAAACAGAAATAAAACAAAAATGAAAAAGGGCTCAGCCCTGGCCTCGCTTGGCGAGTGGCTCAGCCGGCCCTACTGGCCAACTAACCAGCCAGCCAGCCAGCAGCCCAGGCGCGCATGTCGCGAGGTTCAAACCTGACACGCGGGCCCCTACAGTCAGCGGCACAGAGAGGAGAGAGGGGCACACCTGTCGGGGTCGTCTTCCTCCTGTGGACAAAGGAAGGGGAGGCACGCCGAGGTGACACCAACGCCCTCACGCCCCAACGATGACAAGAATGGGACTAGCACGTCACCGCCTACCTGCTCGTGGTTGAAGGAACGACGGGGAAACCCTGGGTCACCGGCGACGAGGTGGCCATGGCGGAGATGCTACGGGAGGTGGATGAAGTGGGTGCTACGGGCAGGGATTAGCTCGGGGAAGAGGTGGGGAAGCTCCCTGAGCTCACTACGATCATGGAGGAAGAGAGAGGAGCGCGAGAGATTGCGTGTAGCCCGAGATCGATGGAGCTCCGAAGCGGCGGGGCCTCGGTCGATCTCGAGCATCGGAGCTCACTGTGCTCGAATGGGGTGGCTAGGGGCTCGATTTAGGCTGTGGAGGAGTGGAGTGAGGGTGTTGGAGCAAGGGGTAGGACTATTTATAGGCCCTCGACGGTGCACCGAGCGGGAAGCGTCGATAGTTTCACCGTGGCTCGTAGGAGAGGCAGAGAGAGCTCAGGGTCGAAACCACGATATTGCGGACGTGGTTTAGGACCCCTGAGACTCACTGAGAGGGAGAGAGAGAGAGGAGCGCGGGAGCTGCGTGGCCGCGTTCTTCTAGCTGGATCTGTTGCATGCGGGCACACGTTGCTCCGGTCAACAGAGAGGGGGACGAGGGGCCCCTAAGGCTGCCCTGGTGCAGGAGGGTGTCGGGGACGTGGAGAGGCATCGAGGGGAGGATTGAACCGGCCGGGGCTAGCCACCTTTGTCTCAGGTGCGCCCTGTAGCACCCCTAGAGTGCAGTTTTGAAATGCCACAGCATCTTGGTGCGCCCTGGGGTGCTTTGGCCGTGTATGGTGTGCCCTGGGGTGGGGTTAGATGATCCCTAGCCGTTTGAGAGCTGAGAGACTCACTGTGGGGCAAAGGGAGTGATTAAACAGATGATGCCAGACTTGAGCCAGGAACTAAAATGGATATTTTGGCGCTTTTGCTTGGAACCAAAGAGGGTCCACTCATCTGCAGTTGAGGAGTGGTGTTGGCTGCTTAGACTATGAGTTTGGAGGAAAGTGTATGGGTGTAGACTGAGTTAAGAGTTGATTTACCAAGATGGCAGAAGGTGTTCGATAGGTGATTGGGGGTAGCTACACTTCACCACACGTGATGAAAGTTAACAAGATTGGGTTTGATGCAAAAATAGAATGCTCCACAAAATTTGAGCTCCATTGGACAGGTTTGGCAATGCTAACTTGAAATCACCCCCAAATGGGCAGTATTGGCCCTTGAAAAGGGAATGTGGGTAAATCAATCCCCACAAATCCAACTTTTGGCAAGGACTCCTCATTTGGGGTGTTGAGCACTCGTGCAAAGTTTCAAGCCATTTGGACAAACGTTGCTATGTAGAGTTGCTTCAACTTGATTCTAGACACAGAGGGTTTTGGGATTATTTGGTGAACCAAATCACCTTGGAATGAGATGAAACTTGGCATGGCCATCAAATATGGCTTGGGAAGGTTGCTAAATTTTTTTGGGAATTTATTGGAAATATTTCAAAAGGTCAAAACATACAGAATAGGTTTTCAGGGATTTTCTCAAATATTTTGAACATAAATAGGGGTTGAAAATCTTATGTATGGAAAATATATGTCCTCTGAGTATCTCCAAATTTTCTCAGATTTTTCTAAGGGAGAAAAGTAATTTTTTATACAGAAATATCATTTCTCGCCTCATAATTGGACATGCAAATAAAATAGGAAAATATTTTATAAAATAGTTATTTTATGATTTTGGAGAGTAAAAATAGTGCTAGAACCAGAATACAATCTTTGGGTGAAGGCACTCCCTTGAAATTAGGGACTTGTAGTGCAAACCCAAAGCAAGGTTTTGAGGTAATCAGAAATGAGAAAAGGGTTTTGTGAAAACATCATGCTATAAAATATGGTTTTTGGATCCATTCATTCAAGCATACATACAGACAATAGCATTCATGGCACTCATAGCACTTGCTTAAAAACTTTTAATGAACTCAAATTTTGAAAAGGCTACAGTTGAAGTGAGGTAAAAACACGGTTTGACAGTGATCGTCACAAGGATAGCTAAAAGATAATATCGTAGCATTACACGCGATAAAGTGTATGAACACACAGAGATAGGATAAAGTCATCCAAAACCCAAAGTTTCTAAAACCAAGCGAGAGCAAATAAAGTCAAAAGCTCTCTCTCTCACACACACGAAGTCTATGATCTATACATTTCTCCCCCTTTGGCAACAAGTTACCAAAAAGTTCAAAAGTATAGAACTACTCGTCTCTCTGGGCAGCTCATGATGGAGTCGAGAAAATAGTGTCGGCGAAGGCTTCTGCTGACGTCCCTAGAGCTGGAGGAGTTGATACTGAAGGAGCTTGATCTAGAGCTGAAGGTGCTGAAGCTTGTGCTGAAGATGTATGTCTTGTCTGCAGAGCAGGAACAACAACTGACCGGGGCCTGGTGTTGTACTGTGTAGTAGTGGGAGAAGGAGACTCATCCTCGTCATCATCATCTTCAACTTCATCTTCATCTTCATCCTCTAAGTGTGAAATCTCCACAGAGTCAACTTCATGTTGAAGTTGTCTGACAATGGTGGTCAACTCAGTTACCTTCACATCCATGTTGTGGAACTTTGTCTCCACAACTCTCTCAAGGCTCTTCTGATTTTGCAGTATCTCCTGGGTGTTCTTCTCCATGCCTTGGACGGTGCTCACTAGAAATGCCATTTGCTCACCTTGAGTTCTGAGTTGTGGAACTACAGGTGGCCTGTTTCTAGCAGCTTCAGCCTCTGCTGTCATTCTTGTTGCAGCTGAGTTGGGATCATTGTCATCCATCGCAACCTCATTATCTTCAAATTTAGGCTGAAGAGGTATATGGGGATGATCAAGTTGATATGCATGCTTTCCTAGCTTGGCATTGATGAGCATCTGAATATAAGGTGCATATCCACAAATTCTCTTCTGATCTGCAGCAGTCCTTCGGATAGTCTCAACTATCAAGTCCATCACTCTAAATCGGGTATGGGTATCAAGTAGGTGCAGTCGGTTGATTGAATATCCTGTGATCATCTTCTCATCTCCTGACTTAGGCATGGAAGTGTATCACAGTATAGTGTTTGTCGTGGGAATACCAGCTTGCAGAAAATATACTAAGCCGAACTTATGACTGGCCAAGTACTGATGTGGAATGGTATTGTACATGTTGGCCATGGAGTTGTGATTCTGCTTAGCATCTGCATACACATCTACATCTGCTTATTCCTGCTTGGGAACACCAATGATAGCAGCCCATTCAGCAATTGTAGCGTCGTACATGTGTCCATCAGTCATCCAAACTAAAGAGTCATCATAGAAATGAACTGTTGCATAGAATTGCATGATCATCTCGTCATTCCATGGGGTCATCTCCTTCCCAACAAAATCTTCTATGTCAACTAGCCTGAAGTTCTCTTGAACATGTGGAAAGAAATTCTCATTCTCCTTGATGTATGCCCAGCCGACATACCTCATATCACTGACAGCAGGACTCTTGTCATACAAGACAGTCTCATAAAAATCTTGTTGTTCCTTGGTGTGAAACCTTGGATCAACGGCAGTTCTTCTTCTAACAGCATATGGATCAGCGGATCTCCACTTTCTTAATCTGGCATCCGTCCTCTTCTTCATGTCCTCTGCTACAGGATGAGCATCATTGTGAAGTGTAAGGTATGGTCTGAGCTTCCTGAGAACTGGAGCATTCTCATCTTCTTCTTCTTCTGCGGCATGGGCACTGGATGCAGGGCCTTTGCTCTTAGCAGCTGCACGTATATCTTTGGTGTTCTTCCTGGAATCTACAGCCTTCTTTGCTGTAGCAGCAGGCTTTGGAGCAGACTTCATTGCATCTCCCATCAGCTTCTTCTTCTTGGGAGGAACTGGGATATCCTTAGGAGCTTCTTCCTCAGCTTCTTCTGGGTCTTCAAACATAGAAGTCTTTCTGCAACAAGATGGATAGTTCTCTTCCTGGGCCTCTTCACACCAGCCTTCTTTGTAGGTGCTTCCTTGGCAATAGCTTTGCCCTTCTTGGCATAATCAGGTGCTCTTAGATCAGTAGCACTTGCATATATCTTCCTGACAACTTTCCTTGGAGGAGCCTTAGGAGGGGCTGAAGTTTCTTCTGGCAAAAAGTCTGAGTCTTCCTCATCAAAAACTGTCTTCCTCCTTTGCCTGGTGGATGCTTTGGGCAAGCCATGGGAACTGGGAGAACTATGGTCTAAAGCAGTCCTCTCTGGACTAGTGCGTGAGTCCATCTCGACACTCTGCTCTAAGAAATCATTCGGACTGTCATATGAACCTGACATACTGACAGACAAGCACAACAGCAAAAAGTAGAACCCTAACTTGGCGGCGGTTCGGCTATGGCGACGACGAGGGAGCAGATTTCGTCGATGACGGCGAGTCCCAGCGGAGGCGGCGCTCGGGGAGTCAAGGCGATGACCTGGGGTCTTGGGAGGCAGTGAGGGTTTGAGGAACAAACCGTTAAGAAGATGTGAAATCAAAAGGTCCGGTCCGTAGGTATATATACCCGTGCGTTGTCGGTATCACCGAGATGGAAAAATCGTTGTCACCGAGTTCCTCAACAGTCAGTAGACAGGGAAACTCGGTGTAACCGAGTTGGCGATTCTGGTGGTACCGAGATGAGAAAACCTGATCAACTTTGGCAAATCGGTGGCTCCGAGTTTGTGGAGTTGGTCACAGCGAGTTTTTCAAAGAGGTTTTGGAAGGCAGCCTTTGACGATACTGAACTTCGAGTGCACCTTCACACAGAGGGATCGAAAAGTGCTTGTTCAAGTTTTGTGATGAAGCACGAATAGAACTCGAGATGAGATAGCATAGATAGCTAGAGAAGGGTCCTAGGCATTCTTGTCCATCCAATTGGCAAAAGATAAAACAAAAGCCATATAACAACAATTGGGTGTCCTCGAATGATTAAATTCATGCAGACCAACATGCTCACACAATAAGAATGATGATACAAACATGGTGAATATGCACAAACATCCTAGCAGCTATCAAGCACTTGGGCGATGACAAGGTCATCTATATATGAGTATATTGACATAGGAGCCAAGCAAGAATACTTGATCATAGGTCATACTCATCGTTAAGCACAAGTGGGGTTACCACTTTTACATAAGCATTAATGTGTTCATATCCTTAGGAGATGCTTATACTCAAGTATTAGAGCAAAGCTCCCCCTTGATATGATATCCCCACAAAGAGGGATCAACTAACCTTGGATTTTGTCGTGGAAGACTTCAAGTAGGTGAAGTAGTGGTGGATGCTCAAAGTTGATGAAGATCATCTTGAGTTGGGAGAAATCCTTGTTGATTTCATACTCTTCTCACCTACATGGGTTAGTCCCAAAGCAAAAAGGAACATATACAAGTATATCTATGGACATGGAGTGAAGCAAAAATGGATGATGTCCAAAGATGCATTGATTACCTAGTTCCTTGCTTACCTTTGAGGGAATGTGTGAATCCTTGAACTAATGCATAAGGTTGAGGTTGATTGCATATAGTTCTTGCCAAAATGAATAAGAGTGGATTTCATTGGCACAATGACCCCTCAAGAACTTCTAGTTCTTCCTCTTGGGAATCCACGTCAAATTGATGGGAATCCTTGGAGTTGTTGTAGCACTTGTTGAGGTAGATCTAGTAGTATCCTTGGGAACCCACTTGACTTTGGCTTGGGGTTCTTCTTCAAATAGGTCAATGTCATCTTGAAGCTTTCCCTTGCCTTTGTGGTATTGTGGTGGAAGGTCATCTTCTGAGTTTGTTCCTTCGGAAGGAGTGTACTTCTAATCTTGGGGAACAAATTTGGGAGTGGGATATGGACCTTCTTCCCAAACATCTCCGTTGACGTTAAAATAGCCAACACCTTGTTTCTTCCGATGTCCTCCTTGCTTGCGCACAATTTCCTTGAATTGCTTACTTTCGGCAAGACTCTTGAAGACACCTCTCTCTATAATACCTTTCAACAAATCATTTTCTTTCTCGAGTGTAACTTGGATAAGAGAATCATTAGTGGAATCAATAGAGCTACTAGCAACAACATTATTGGATTTAGCTTTAGCATTGTTGTTACCAGATGAAGAAACCTTCTTGCCTTTGTTACTAGTGTTCTTAGGCTTAACTTGTGGAACAAAATTAGACAAGAGTAATCGTTTGGCTAGATAAGAAGAACTCTTTTTTCGAAGGTCATCTGTCACGGCCCAATTTTACTTTACTTGCCAAGCATTCATGCATTCATATTTAAATTCTTTTAAATCTGAAATGGGGAAGTGATCAAGCCACGGGAATCAAATTTTGGAAAATAGGCAATATAAAAATTGCTTCAAAATGATCCAAGAAAATGTTCCAAGTATTCTAAGAAAATATTGGCATGAGGTAAAATTCAAATCAATATTTTTGGATCACAGAAAATATTAGACTTTTGAATTAAACAAACAATTATTTGGATTGGAATTCTATTTATTATATACAAAATATAGTTCCAATTATTCTGAAACTTTCTATGTGGCATTGGGGAAAATCCACTAAGCCCACATGATTATTTCCAAGATATTTAAAAATGGCTATATATTTTACTAAAGACAAAACAAATATCACAAAGAAATAAAAGAAACAAAACAAAATAAAAGAGAAAGACTTACCTGGCGCTCACCTGGCCGGCCCAGTCCACCATCAGCCACCCCTCGTCGTCGTCTTCCTCACGGAGCTGCGTGGCAGCAGCACTGCGACCACGGCCACCTCCTCCTTCCACCTCCTCCTGCCTCCCCGTCCTCATCCTCCTCGCCAGGAGACGCCCCACGACCCCCTCTATCCATTCCCTCCTCTCTCTCTTCTTCCCTCGCGCAGCATCGCCTCCCCCTCGCCATGGCCGAGATCGGCTCGAGCAGGCCGCCTCCGGCCACCCCTCGCCTCTCTTTCGTGGCCAACGGAACCGCCCCGTCGCCCTGCTTCTCCTCGCCACCGGAATCGAGCCCAAAGGACTCGGAGCGCCGCCATCGCCACCGTCTTCCTCACCTCCGGCTGCCGGTTCCCTCTCGCCGATTCGCCACCAGCAGGGCCTCATCGAGTACGCCGAGCCGCCAGTCGAGCCCCATGTGAGACACCGGTTCCATTCCCCCTCTCTCGCAGTCGTTTGTCCCCTCCAGCGCCGGTTCCGAAGAACCCGAGCTCCGGCCGCCGCCATAGCTCGTCGCCGACGCCTTCTCCGGCGTCCCTGCGACCAGTCGATGCCCCTACTGGATAGGCCGCTTCGCCAGCATCGTGTAGACGCAAACCGCGCGGCAAATGGCCCCCTGTAGCGTGTTTTTGGCCGTCTCCGGCGAGCCCTCCGCCGCGGTTTGGTCAGCGCCAGCCAGTCTCCGGTGGGCGCTAACGTGGAGGTCATTAGGGCCTAATCCCCACCCCCTCGGCCACTGACAGTGGGCCCTAGGGGTGGGTCAAACCCCATTAGGGGCTGGTCAGCGCACGATTAACCAGTGGGTCACTCACCAGTGGCCCCCATTGGTCAGTTTGATCTGGCCCAGGAACGTTTGACTTGATGACATCACCATGATGCAATAAATGATTTTTTGATATATAAAAAATTCCAGAAAGTATCCTAAACTTCTAAAAATCATAGAAAATAAAATATAACTCCAAATTAAATAAATAATATATGAAAAATTATCAGAAAAATGCAAGGAATATGTTTATGCCATGTTCATGCATGTTTGAACAAGTTAACATCACCAAGTAGGGAAAATGATGGTTAGGACAATTTGATAAATAGTGTTGGAGTTGGAATTTGGTTTATTATTGAATTCCACTTCACTTAATGTGACTATCCTTTCCACTAGGTCAATTCAATGCTTTAACATGCCATATCATACATCATGTTTGTTGCACTGCATTGAATGTGTTCCTTTCTTGTTTTGTCGGTTTTGCTCCCTCTCGGTAGGCGATGGTTCCGATGATGTGATCGTTGACATTAATGAAGACTCATTGCATCTTCAGAATTGTTAGGCAAGCAAACCCCCTTGAACATTCCGATAAAATCCTACTCTCTCGCTCCTGCTCTCTTTTACTGCATTAAGACAACAGCGATTCAACTGTTATTTATTCTCGGTAGTTGAACCCATTCCTCTGCATGACCTGATTTTGCCACAGTAAATAGTTGAAACCACTTAGCATGAGTAGCAACTGCTTGAGCCTTGATGTGCTACCCATCCATGCTTGCTTATTGTGCCTGCTATGCTTAGAGTTGCGTCGGATCTGATCCATCTGGACGATGAATCGGAATGGTTGTGTTCATGTCCCACAGTGTGAGAGTAATGGCGTGAATCCGATTTGGTAAAGGTAGCGATGAGAGGCCATGTAGGAGTACATGCTGGGTTGTCTCATTGGGGTCGTCCTTAAAAATTGAGTTATGTATATGTTATTCAAGACAAGATACTACCACGCATTGGGATCCTTAATTGACTCTCTCGACTTATTAATCACCGAGATCTATGTCCAGGAGTTGCAACTAGTTTCTGGTGTTTGTAGGTCATGCTAGTAGTCTACCAAGTGGCACCACGTACAGGTGGGCTTGGGACAGAAAAGGCATCGTGGCCCGGTGTACCAAGCGTAGAACCATCCGTCGAGGTGGGCTTGGGAACCCTATACACATCGTTTGGGGTCGTAGAGGAAACATCGGCTGGACTTCCTTGCGGGTTCAGTCTTAAATAGGCGATAAACCTGGACTAGGGTCTTGTGTGGTTAACGGTCGTGGCCGACACCCACGCTAGTGCTTTCGCTTGAAGGTTGCCGAGATGCATGACGTGCATATGGTGATAAGTGGTGAGAGCGTGTGTGAAGAAGTATACCCCTGCAGGGTGAATCAATCTGTTCGAATAGTCGCGTCCTCGGATATGGACTACTTGGAAACATTACGTGGCACATAGACAACTTGGAATGGATACTCTAAAATATGCAAGATAAGTGTGAGTGTTATGGATGGCCTTCTCGTAGGGAAACGAGAGTGGATCCATGGTGGTGTATTGATTGGTGAATATGTGGACTCGTGTGCGCTATCCCACCTCAAACAAAGTACTTGTATTCAAAGTACAGGTTAGCCAAGAGTCAAAGCTGGCTTGCTGCAATTAAACTCCACAACCCCTTCATTGATACTGATGCATACGTAGATAGTTTTGATGTAAGTCTTGTTGAGTATCTTTGTACTCACGGTTGCTTAATTTATGTTTTTGCAGAGGAGACCTTAATCTCATTAAAGGTTTCTACGCGATGTGTTCAATGTTGACCGGAATAGCTTGGGAATCCCAGACAGAGGTCTGGCTCCTTTGGTAGGGTCGTTGTAGCTTTTCAGGCTCCTCCAACCATTTTTAGTAGATGTATGTACCCAGACATGTTTTGCTTCCGCTTGATGTTTGTATGACTTGAGTGTTGGGTCACGAGACCCCTGTTTGTAATATCATATTATGTTGACTCTTATGAGTCTTTAATCAAAGCTTGAGCCATAGAGTTATGGTGTGATGCCATGTTGTATCTACACATACCGTGCATATTGTGTGTATGTTATGAAATGCATTATATATGTGGGATTCGACACCTAGTTGTGTGCCTTTAGTAGTACTCTTTACGGGGAAATGCCTCTGTGTGCTTCCGTCGAGCCTTGGTAGCTTGCTACTACTCCGGACACATTGATTGACCGGCATGTATCCTTCTTTGTTGTTGTGTCTGTCCCTTCGGGGAAATGTCACGCGGTATAATGGAGTCCTTGTAGCTTGCTACGACTCGTCTACACACGTTGTTGACCGACACCTGCTTTGCTTGGATATGTATGTATGTCCCTATACGGATGTGCCACTTGGGTTTATAACTAGTCATGTCGACCCGAGTTCTCTATCGTTCGAATGTTGGCGACATATACACATACGTGAGCCAAAAGACGCAAACGGTCCCGGCCTAGGTAAGGTGGCAGCCGTGGAGTTAACCGTGCGTGAGGTAGCAAAGTGATGTGTTGTGTTACAAGTTGGGTTCTTATGACTTAGGATCGGGGTCCCGGCATCATCATTGATTTCTTTTAAGAACTCATGCTCTTGCTCCAAGTTGATCTTCTCGAAGCGTAGCTTCTCATGGGGTCTTGAAAGCTCTTTGTGATCTTCTAGAGTGCTCTCATGAGATAACTTAGAGTTTTTAATTCTTGACTTAGTCGTTCAATCTCTTTCTTATCGTCATCATTTGATTTCTCTTGACTAGCATGATAATTAGCAAGTTCATTTTCAATGCAATCACTAGTTTTATCTAGAAGCAAGTCAGCTTCTCCTAACAAGTCATCCTCGTCACTATTGGAATCAAGATACTCGGGGTGTGATACCTTGGGGCCTTTAGCCATGAAGCAGTTTCCAACTCCCTCATTTGGTGAATCTAATAAGTCGTGGGAGTTGGAGGAAACAAGTGCAATGCCGGCAACACCTTCATCTTG
This sequence comes from Hordeum vulgare subsp. vulgare, assembly GCF_904849725.1. Lineage (NCBI taxonomy): Eukaryota > Viridiplantae > Streptophyta > Magnoliopsida > Poales > Poaceae > Hordeum > Hordeum vulgare. The sequence continues at coordinate 401,421,130 of NC_058519.1, read as the reverse complement.
ACTATAGTTGGACTGGGAGTGATAGCTTCTCTCGGAGTGGTGATCAGATTCGGATCCAGAAACCCATTCACCAACATGAGCTTGATGTCTTCTTTTTGAACTGCTCTTGGTGTATTTGTCCTTCTTCTCTGATTCCTTGCCTCTCCGTGAGTGTCTTCGTTCATAGTGATCTTCTCTACTCCTTCTCTCTTTGCGAGGTGACTTGTCTCTTGAGCTTTGTCTTCGAGGTGACTCTTCTCTTCTTTTGTAGGGAGTCGAGCACTCATTTGAGTAGTGTCTGGGTTACCCACATTTGTAGCAGTTTCGGTCACGACTGGACGAACACTTCTCATCATATCTTCAACTTGAGCTTCTATCTTTGCCTCTACTCTTATAGAACTTGTTCAATTTTCTGACCATGAGGCTTATCTCTTCATCAGTGACAACATTGTCTTTTGAAGTAGCGGGAGCATCGCATGAAGCTTTATAAGCACCGCTTGACTTGTTGTGCAGCTCATCTTTGTCTTTGAGTGACATCTCATGAGCAACAATCCTACCAATGACTTCAGTTGGCTTGAGATCTTTGTAATTTGGCATCATTTGGATCAATGTGCACACTGTGTCATACTTTCCATCAAGAGCTCTAAGTATCTTCTTGATGATGAATTTGTCATTCATCTCTTCGCTTCCTAAGCCAGCAATCTCATTGGTGATGAGAGCTAGCCTAGAGTACATTTCAGCGACTCCTTCACCATCCTTCATCTTGAACTTGTCAAGTTGACTTTGAAGCACATCCAACTTAGATTCTCTGACAGAATCCGTACCTTCGTGCATATCAACCAAAGTATCCCAAATCTATTTTGCATTCTCAAGACGACTGATTTTGTTGAATTCTTCGGGGCAAAGGCAGTTGAAGATGATATCGGAGGCTTGAGGATTAAGTTGCAACATCTTCAGTTCATGAGCTGTCGCATCACGATCTGGTTCATCCCCTTCTCCAAAGAAGTTACCTTGCACACCAACACGAATAACAGCCCAAACATGAGGATTAAAGCCAAGAATGTGCATCTTCATTGTATGCTTCCAACTAGCAAAATTAGTGCCATCGAAGTAAGGACCTCTACGATGATAATTTCCCTCACTAGATGACATACTCTCCTAGGTTGCTAAACCAATGAAATGGAGACCAAATCTCTCATACCACTTGTAGGATCGAAAGTATGTCTAGAGGGGGGTTGATTAGACTACTTGACAAGATAATGTTTTTGCCTTTTCCCAATTTTACTCGAGAGGCAGCTATGGCAGTTATAACAAGTCAAGTACACACTACACATGCAATTCTAATAGTATAGCAGCGGAAAGTAAAACATGCAAGTGTAAAGTAGAGGAGTAAGGTAGGGAGATCAAACGCATGAGGTTGACACGGCGATTTTTGGCATGGTTCCGATAGGTGGCGCTATCGTACGTCCATGTTAGTGGAGACTTCAACCCACGGAGGGTAACGGTTGCGGGAGTCCGCGGAGGGCTCCACCCACGGAGGGTCCACAAAGAAGCGGCCTTGTCTATCCCACCACGGCTTTCGTCCACGGAGGACTAGCCTTACTCAAGGTAGATCTTCACGAAGTAGGCGATCTCCTTGCCCTTAAAAACATCTTGGTTCAACTCCACAACACGAAGTAGGAGGCTCCCAAGCGACACTTAACCAATCTAGGAGGCACCACCCTCCAAAAGGTAATAGATGGTTAGATCAATGAACTCCTTGCTCTTGTGCTTCTAAAGATAGTCTCCTCAACACAAATCCCTCTCACATAGAATATGCATGGGTAGGAGAGGTTGATTTGATGGAAAGCGGTTTGGGGAGGCTAGAGATCAAGATTCAAATGATTGGATTGGAATATCTTGGTCTCAATACATGAGTAGGTGGTTCTCTCTCGGAAAATGGATCTGGAAATGAAGTGTGTGTTCTGAGTGCTTCTCCCATGAATGAGAGGTGGGTGAAGGGGTATATATAGGCAGCAGCCAAAATCCAACCGTTACACACAAAAGTGCAAACTCGGTGCCACCGAAGTGGACAACTCGGTGGTACCAACTAGTACTAACGGTGTGAACTTTTGAATCTAGATGAGACCGATATATAGAACTCGATGGCACCGAGAAGGTGACTAACGGTCAGATGGCCAAACTCGGTGGCACCGATACTCAAACTCGGAAATTCTGATTTTGTGTATCTTGGCAACAGAATGTTGGTCACACTGAACTCGGTAGCACCGATGCAGTTTCGGTTGCACCGACTTGGTGGGAATGGCTAGGGTTCTGTCTTAGGTTCAAACTCGGTGAGTCTGATGTGGTAATGTTGGTTACATCGAATTTGTGTATTTAGAACTTGACAGAGTGGATATGTGGGAAAAATGATTGAGTGTTTTGGTGGCTAACTTTGAGCATTTGAGCAATCAGTTCATTTTACTACCTCACCCCCTTTTAATAGTATTGGCTTTCCTATGGAATCAAAAGTGATTTCTCACAAATATACAATGAAGAGTCTTCTAGCTTGAAGCTTGAGCCAATATTATTCCTTTCTTGCATCCAGGGGCATCTCCACATAAACCTTAAGCCATAGCATCTTTTGAACTTTTCTGAAATATACTTGGAAAACACATTAGTCCAATAATGCATATGTTGTGATCAATTATCAAAACCATCCTAGGGAGCAACTGTGCTTTCACCTGTACAAGATCTCAATCAGAAAAAACCGCACGGTTAAAGACGCGTTGACTCATGAAAAATGGCTGACGGACTTGGCGCATGGGCTAACGGAAACGATGGTACCTCAGCTGGCCTGGCTGGCGACACATCTGGAACGGATCAACCTCATCCCCGATCGGCCAGACACTGTTGAATGGCGTTTCAACTCCTATGCAAGCTATAGTGCAAAATCCGCCTACCTCCTGCAATTCACCGGCTTGACACCCATGGAAGGTGCAAAGCATATGTGGACGGGTTGGGCGCCGGGAAAGTGCGGATTCTTTTTATGGACAACCGCATTGGGGAAAATACTGACAACAGATGTGTTGCTGCGGCGTGGATGGGAGAACAACTATTTCTGCCCTTTGTGTCAAAGAAATCTAAAGACCGCTTTCCACCTTCTCGTGGAATGCCCTTGGGCCAGAAAAACCTGGGATGCAATCGCAACCTCGACTGACTTACCGTCGCTGGGACCAATCTCATGGATGGGGCTGCACAACATCAAAGGATGGATGCACAGTTGTTGGCAAAGTGCACCGATAGCACGAAGGAAAGAAACTTAGTCTCTTTTGCATTTAATATCATGGGAGATCTGGTGCGAACGGAATAGACAGCTTTTCGATGACAAAAAGGATGGACACTGGAACATTGGTGGGAAGAATTAGGGATGAAATTAGAGTTTGAAACATGGCGGGAGCAGGGATTCCATTTGACCCAGGCTGAAGTCCGGACATTTTTGCCTTTCCTTGTTTTATTTTCTCCCTTCTTTACTTTTAGCACCTTTTTTCTTTGGTGCGTTTTGCTGGCTCTTCCTGAGCATATCCTGTACTGTTTTGCCTTCATACTGATCAATTCATTTGGTAGATCTCCTACCAACATTCAAAAAAAAAACTAAATGTTCAAAAAAAAAACTAAAGTTGAATGGATAAATGTTTCCCCATAACTAAAGATGAAGGGATAAATCAGGCTCTACAAGTTCCGGCAAATGAACAAGAATGAAAAAGGCAATTGCATCTGGCTAATGGGGTTCAACGCATGAAGCAGTCTGGCCGAAAGTGTTACTCTAATCGCAAGCACAAATGTACCCTTACGAAGGGTAAAAAAAATTAAAAAAAATAGAGTCTGAAAAATATTGCGCGGCAGCATATAGATCATCAACGCGGCGAGTATATGGTGGCAAATGCGGTCGTGTTTAATTGCCACCCCATCCGCGGTTGGGTTGGAGGTTGGTGGAGACGCCTTGATTTTGCAAAAAATCTTGACAGGACACCATCATTGCTGTGCCACAGGACACATTCAACACGTGAGCACCAAGATCATGTGCCCACTGACTTTCTGTAGGTCATTACTGTAAGCATCTCGTTCTTACATGGGAGACAACGGCCTGAAGTACTGAGGGGTAAAAAGTATCCAGAGGTCGCAGAACAAATCAGATTGGCGTTGATCAGCAAGAGTGATCAATCAACCGAATATATGCATAAAAAATGTACAAAAATTGCTGCTCTAAACTGAAAGCCCGTCTGGGTTGTGCGCCTCGATGTCAACATGTCTGATTCCAGGCACAATCTTCTGTATCTCTGACTCCAGCCGATCCACTTCATATCCCAGAGCATCCACTACACCTTCACCTGTACAAGCAGAACAGTAGTAACCCGTGGCTCGTCAGACCATGATCAAGCATATAACTTGTGACTAGAGCACCATACTGCATACCATACTCGGCCATGACCCTTCGTAGCTCTGCATCATCCTTACTCAACGAGGCCTCCCGGAACTGTAAAAAACGGATAGATAAAAGGTTATAGAGAAATGATATCGATGATCTACTGAGATTGGTGACCAAGAGAGGATGTTTGAAAAAGGAATATAGCCAATATTGGCCACCACAGTGGTGCCAAGCAACTCTGGGTGAAACTTTTCAGTATTTTCTATAAAATTATAAATCCTTTTCTCATTTATACCTTGTATTTTTTGGGAGGATTATTGAGACCTATTATGCAAAGTGCACAAAATTGACATTGAATTGAGGGCTTCCAATTTATATTTCCGCATCTTACAACAAGGACAGGCAGTTAATTCATTTTTTTATCACGCCTGGTTAGCATGAGTGAAATCTTAATTACACAACTCTCACTAAAGGTAGATGTTAAGTTAAAGTCAGTGTCTTGAACAATCCACTAAATATCAATCACTGAATGACTGTTGACACTCTAGCCGAAGCTTGACTATACTAGTGAGAAGAGCAACAGAAAGACTACCTAGAATTTCGACAAAGAAATTCAGCGATCGCTTCAGTTAAGATGATAGGCACATAAATGAGCAAGTACTCCCTCCGTTTCTAAATATAAGTCTTTCTAGAGATTCCACTACGGAGTACATATGGATGTATATAGACATAATTTAGAGTGTAGATTCACTCATTTTGCTTCATATGTAGTCCGTAGTGAAATCTCTAGAAAGACCTATATTTAGGAACGGAGGGAGTATTCACTAAACTAGCAACAGAGCAATACCAATATATTCATAAAAGACAGCAAAATAAATAAGTTACTTTAAAGTAGAAACGACACCTGTTTTGCCCATACTCCACGTCCAGTCCTTTCAAGATAATTTTGCACCAAGACTACTCCATTGAAATCTGTGGGATGATTACGTCAATAAATTGTTAAGACAGGATCGGAAATGTCAGAGAAATTTCAACAAGCAAGTACAGATGAGCTCAACATGTTAGCAAATATGGATGGGAAGAGTCAACAAATTAGCAAATTGTAAGGGTTACAGAGACAGATGCTTGTTTTTTTGTTTCATGATAACGGATTAATACACATGCAGTAGTTTGGCACCCTCTTAGTATTCACCGGCACTCAATCCACTGCCTCTCCCCGCACCCATAACTCTATACAACACTCTTTCTCTCATACGAACCCCCAGGGGAAACTCTCTTGCAGGCAAGTCATCGTCTCGTGGGGATTTCAGACATTAATTCCCTCAGGTAACATAACAGTAAATTAGAGCAAGTACAATAATGGACTTGTAGCCCGCTTACATGGCAATTTTGCCTGTGGAGGAGAGAGGTGTGAAAAAGTAAGGGAAGTGGGCTCTCATGCAAGAGCCTAGCTATATGCATATTCCTAGGCAAATACGATAAATGTTAAGAAAGAGAAAGAGAGAAGATAGAAAAAAGTACTAATGTAATAGCCAACCTTATAGCCCCACTATTGTATGAGTGACTATAGATGGTGACTATAGATGACATGGCAGTTTCATATAGCCAGCAGCTGGCTATGCTATTAACCATGCTCTTATGAGTTAGTGCCAACTGCAAAGTCAACCCCAAGGGAAAAATCCTTAGTCATCGTCCCGTGGGAATGTCGGACATTAAATCCCTCAGGTAACATAACAGTAAATTATGAGTTAATGCCAATTGCAAAGTCATGGAGTAGGCTCACTGAAGTGTGTTCCTTCTTAATAGTCATACAATAGCCATACGGAAAGATGCTTGCAAAGCAATAGGTTCAAGATTAAGAAGTTAATAGATGGTAGGACTGTCCACTGCAGATAAATAATATCAACTCGGTCATTTATAGCAAATTCAATTAATCAAATAGAAACAACCAAGGCTAACTAAAAAGAGCGCTCTGTAACTATTAACTTCCAGAAAGAAACGTCATATACTAAGGAACGATGTGCCAATTCAACAAACAGAAACAAGGTTAAAAAAAAGTGAGCCATAGTTATTAATTCAAAAAAGAGACATGCTAGACTAAAAAATGATGGATAGAACCATAACTAACACCTCAAACTGGAACTGCCTTGTCCTCACAAGTATGAACTAAAAGTGTCAATAGACTAGTATAAAAGCTGGAATATGGCACATGATAAGAGTTATACCAATTTCTGCTTTGAATCTAAAGAACCCTGGTCCAATCACCTCACTTTTGCAATCATAAAGAGAATCTACAACCTGCAAGATGTAATAACATCAGCTTCATAACAAAAGCTTCTGAGCATTGTATGAAATAAGGTCATCCGGAAGTTACCGGATCAGACTTCAGAAATTCAAGAACTTGCTGCATGTCATGATCATCAATGGCCCTACCAATTAAAGCATGCCTGTTCCTCTGGATGAGAAAAATCGCAACCTACAGAGATAGCACAATTGTTGAATCTTGCTTTGAAACAAGGCACGGGCAGGAATGAACAAACAGATGCAAATCCTGAACAAACCATCAGAGGAGCAAAGATAACCCAGATGAAAACATATGATGGTCATTTTAAGTATGGCCGGTGGATTTTGCAGAAACCATTTGTGTGAAAATTATGAGTATACTTCAAGCCCTTATTCAGTTCCAATGGCATTTAGTGAAAACATTAATTGATTGAAAGCTGGTCGACAGTCATTGCAATAGTCTATTTACAGTTCTGCATAAAAAAATACAGGAAAATGCTGTTTTCAAAGCTTTTAAGTTCATTTTCAAGCGAAACTGGTTGTAGTTATCCTAGTTTTATCCCATACTTAATAAACTAGGTTTTATAATGTTAGGCTAACAAACATGTTACTCTGGCATAAGTTTGTCACGGGTTATTCACAGGTACTCCCTCCGTTCACTATTATAATTATAAGATGTTCCAACTTTTTATGAATCGGATGTATATAGACACATTTTAGTATGTTTGTTCACTCATTACAGTCCGTAGTCCATATTGAAATATCCAAAAGATCTTATGATAGTGAACAGAAGGAGTAATAAACAGGAAGTGTTGCCTCACAGTATCAATTCTCCTTAGTTTACCTAACACTAGAGCATGGATAGCATACACAGCTTCACTATGAAACCAAATGCAGGATGTGTGAGGCAAGCGATACAAATAAAACTGAATAAACCAGCAATCAAATAAAAGTATGCACCTCTTACAAGATAAAAGTTTAATAGAACATACTTCAGACCCAATGCAATTAACAAAGAATATAAATCAAGAAACATAACACCACTATAGCAGACTAGCGGTGGTAGTTATGAAACTTTTGGCCTTAGAGCGTCACAAATCAAACAAATGCAGTCCATGCAACGTGTCACTTCAACAGATAGCACATGTTACTTGTCCGAGTGTTGTAACAGCCTAGATACTGTCCTATCTGGCACACAGATGAACATAGCATCATTTGACACTTTCTGGCAATAGATTGAAGCTTTACCAAGAAAAGAAAAAAGATAACTGGAAAAGATAAGAGGCTAACAGATCATAAAAATAACAAACAAATGAGAAAATTCTACAATCTGATAACATACCACGATAAGTCCATGCCATAACAAAGATAATTTCAAATTTTCAATACAACAACAACAATAACAACAAAGCCTTTAATCCCAAACAAGTTGGGGTAGGCTAGAGCTGAAACCCATAAGATCTCGCAACCAACTCATGGTTCTAACAAAAATAATTTCAATAAGAAAAAACAATTGGGTAGAGAGTTCAAATGGCGGAATATGTGGCTTTGCTTCAATATGAAAACATGACGATATTCATTTCAATTTTTTTCAAATTCTCATGAAAATGTGTACAGAAAATATAGCAAAATTGTCAGTAGGTTAGCTTAAATTCAAGTACAGAGCACAAAACGGTACAAAAATACATTTGTATTGACTCTTCATTTGTATAAACAGAGCAAATATAAGCTGACAGAAGCAAAGCTAAAAAACATGAAACGGAAAAATTAGCATACCATTCCAAGTAAGTTACCAACAATGATGGAACCAATTGGATCATAGATAGGGTTTCCTGTCATTTGAACAGCCACCAAAGAAGCTGCTGCAATAGCAAGACCTGTAACAGCAGCACCATCCTGTAGGACAATTATTAGGATATGAGAAGGAATCAAGGAAGTTAAGAAATAAGGAATAAGTGGTAAGTAAAGAAGAAATATGATTAAGATGGCAAATGCGGGCAACTGAGTTAATCATAAAAAATGGCAGAGATGCAAGTTCAGGATTTCAGTTGCAGGAAGTGATTGGACTACAAGAGAGAGGTACTAAAGTAGTTTAGAACACATTACTCACTTCAGTCATAACAGCAACTGAAGTTGGATCATGACCACGCCAGATGTAGTCTCTGATACTCATTCCCTCTGCTGCTGCACCTTTCTTAACAGCCTTTATAGCAACAAGAAGTGAAGCACCTAGAGAGACAACAGCATCTGTCAACTACAACCATGACTAAATAACTAAAACAAATAAAGAGAACAGGTTTTCATGAATAACACCTTCAATTAGGATCGACCCACCAATCACTAATGCAGCATAGTGAATGTTCTCGGGAGGCTGTGTAATATAAGTATAAGATACGAAAACTGTACTTGGAGATTTGATAATAAAATGGAATGCACATGCAAAACTCTCTACTGAATCAAATGATACACTGGCATCGTACTTGAGAACTCCACAAGTTCTGAACTCCATTCACAATAGTAGCACCTGAACCCAAGCAAAATATTCCAACCGCGGATATCAAAGACCATACAAATCTTTCTTTTGAATAACCATACCTGCAAAAGAGATTAAGCTAGGGTGAGCAATCCTTAAGTCAAGACACAAGGCACCACATCAATTTATGTCATATATAGACAGTCCTATCGATGGTTCTCTAGAGACTATTTATTATACAGTGATTAATACCAGGGTTCTTCCTTATCACTAATAGTCCAGTAAAAAAGGGAGATCTTTGTTGACAAAACATGCATTCAAGATCAAAGAGTTATACATACGGGTGTAGAGCATCTGGAGCACGTCTTGAACTTCTCAGACCATATGCAAGAAGAGCCTGGAATTTGATAGGCAGTAGTCTCTGGGTCAAGAAATAGACAAATAAAAAAGACACGAACTTAAGTTGCAAAAGGTAAAGTTACCTGGTTAGCAAAGTCTGCCACTGAATGTACTAGCTCAGCTAGCATAACATGACTAGATGTTGAAAACCACACACCAAACTTCAGCGTGAAGACAAGGAAATTACACCAAAGTGCCGTGTTAACCGCTCGATGGCTGAGATCAAACCAACAGGAGTTGCATGAAACAAAATGTATATCAATACAGAACCTTGAGAAATAATTCAAGCATGCAATAATAAATTAATGGTCACTATTTTCCAAATAATTGCTAACACAAATATTAAATAACTCATATGATAATACACAAAACTGAATACCCTAAATGACAGTGCAATGAGTGTTTCATAGAGAAGGATCATCATAATTCATACTTCACCATAAATGAAAAAAAAAATATTGAGAGTGGATCTTCTTCCTTGGTTTGAATGGAGGAATAGCTTCCATCTGTCCTCTAAAAAGGATAAGCTACATATTCTACAATATTTTCGTCTCAAGCATAGATCGAATCATCACTCCCATTACAATCATTACTCCTCCATCTTTGCAAATGGAATAAGTCCAATCACAACATAGGCAATAGCATAGCACAGAAGTATATTCCAAGAGCATTAAAAATGGTTCCTTAAGAAAAGCATGGCCGAAAACGCAAATCCATCAATTGATTAATAGCAGTTTACCGATTACGCAGTTTTTTTATATTAGAACAAAAAGGATCGTCAGAATTACCTGTGCTCATCGTCGAAGTGTGCCTGCTTCTTGGTCTTGGCGACACGCAAAGAATAACCTGCGGCCCAACAGGAACATCAACAATACCAAACGTAAGATGCCTCATAAACCCCAGAACGAGGACACGGACAGGAAAAGCGAAGGGGGCACTGATCTTACTTCGGGAGATGGTGAGCAGGACAGGGGGCGCGTCCGCGACGGTGCCTCGGGGCGGTGACGCTGCCGGAGGTAGCGTCCGCCACCCGCGGAGGCCCAGGAGGCCGGGGGCACCGGAGGCGGAGCCGAGGAGCGGGCCGGGCGAGAATGGGGGAGGCGGGGGCGCTGGGTGTCGGTCCTCGCGGTCGTCGTCGCGGCGGAGGAGGTGGTGGAGTGGAAAGGGCGAGGGGACGAGGGGGCGAGACGAGGATGAGAGGAGGCGGAGGCGGAGGGCGGCGGCGGCGGCGAGAGGGCGTCGCATTTAGGGATGCCGGCCCCGCCGATGGTGCTGTTGCTGCTGCCGCGGGCGTGGCGCAGCTTCCATTCGAGGAAAAGTGATAGAAGAACGGAAAGGAAGGAGAGCTAGGTGGGTTTGGGGTGCACCATGGGCTGGACTGGGCTCGGCGTTGGGAGCGGAAAAGGGTGAAAGACGAGCTTGCAAGTTAGGGTTCGGCGTACCCCTGAAAAAAAAGTTAGGTTCGGCGTCCTGTAAAACTAGGCTTTTGCTCAAAAAAAATTGTAAAATCTTATAAAATAAAGTGTAAAAATATCCTCTATAGCACTAAGCTTGCTAGTCCCTAACAGAAATTAAGCTCCCTAGTTTTAAAGAACACACGTTCAATTGAGATTTTCAATTGGAATTAGATCATTCGATTTTGATCGAGTCAATAATTTTTTCAAAGCGATCGTATTCAACTCTTTTATACTATATACTATGATTTTCAAATTTTTAAGGTCTCATAATTAATTGAGGTCTTCAATTTAGAATTCAATTAGCCTGATTTTGACCCGGTCAATAATTTCTCAAGGGTTCTCCCATTCAATTCTTTTATTTCCCTATGTTCTTATTTTGAAGCTCTTTCATTCAATTGAGGTATTTAAATTTGAATTTGGATTAAAAATTTAATCGGGCCAACATTTTTTCAAACCAATCTACATCAACCAACCTATAAAAATATGGCAATCTCGTGCTAAATATATGTCGGTTAGCCGATAACACATAATCACACCACAAAAGGCTCATCAAATCAATCGTGTTATAAATAAAAATAGAACACACTTCATCATCTATCCCACCCGCCAAACCAAATATTCCATCAGTTCCAAAATATAAACTTTGACGAAATTTGGAGCAAAAAAATATCGGTATCCACAATATTAAAAAATAGTATGGAAATTTATTTCATAATGAATCTGATTTGATATTATAATTTTATATATATTTCTCTATAATTTTTATTAAACTTAAAAGTGACCTTCCAAAAAATAATACGCCTTATATTTTGAAACAAAGCGAGTTATTTTCTTTAAAAACCCAACAACACCAACGATGCGGCAAAACGCACCCAACCCTTCTAGTATGTTGTAACTTGTAAAGGCCACCAAACATATCTTTTTTTCTTTAGAAAACCAAACATACCACCATACGCATGAACGTACCATGCTTAGTCATAAACATACTTATTGTTTTCTTCAAAAACTAAGCATACCATCATACATGGACTCACCATGCCTACCAAATGATAGTCGTTGTCGGAATCGGGGCTCCGGGGACCTTGGAGGTTCAAACTCTCGGGTGCGCAGGCTCTCCTGCCCTAATCTACAGTGCAACCACACGGCGACGCTCCGGCGTGATCGAGCTAAGGAGGAAGGATGACGGGCACGTCAGTTTACCCAGGTTTGGGCCACCTTGTGGTGTAAAACCCTATTCCTGTTTGTGTGGATTCCTCAAAGACGAGAGAGAGAGAGTACAAGGGTGGTTATTGTTTATGTTTTTTACCCCCTCTACGGTGGTAGCCTGTTTTCTCTTATACTAGCCTCGGCCTTCTTCCCTCGAAAACACCCGGGGGGGACGGTTACCACAACGGCCAGTTTCAAGGGGGACATGACTACACCCTATCCTGACTAAAGTGGTCTTCGCCTGCAAAAGCATCTTGTCATGACGCGTTGGTGGGCTCGGGGATGACCTCCGTCCCGACGAGCCCTAGTCTTGGTCTTCTTACACCGAAGGGGAAACCTTTAGGGATCGCCTTGGAAACGAGCGGTGGCTCCACTCTCTTGGCACAAGAGAGGAAATCCTTAACATTTGTGCCTCCTGACTTGGCTCCTCGCATTGCTTGGTGTGGCGTGTGGCCCCTATGTGACAACGTGGGACCGCGTGGCTCCGTCGGTCCATCCTTGCCTAACGCGCCCCGTGAAGGCCTCGAGGGTAACTGATACGTCTCAAACGTATCTATAATTTTTGATGATTCCACGTTGTTATCTTGCCTTCTTTGTATGTTTTATGTACCTTTTTATATCTTTTTTGGGACTAACTTATTAATTCAGTGCCAAGTGCTAGTTCCTGTTTTTCCGTGTTTTTGACTCTTTTCATATCTGATTTTGGAACGGAGTCCAAACGGAAGAAAAACCCCGAAATGATTTTTTCCCAAACGGAAGAAGTCCAGGGGGCTTTTGGGCCAAGCCAGGTGGGCTCCAGGGAGCCCACAAGCCCCCACTCCGCCACCAGGGGGAGGCGGCGGTGGGCAGGCTTGTGGCCTCCATGGCCGCCCCTGACCTAGGTCTTTGGCCTATAAATTCTCAAATATTCCGCAAAAAATCAGGGGAGCCTCGAAAATACTTTTCCGCCGCTGCAAGCTTCCGTTCCGCAAGATCTCATCTGGAGACCCTTCCCGGCGCCCTGCCGGAGGGGACTTTGGAGTTGGAGGGCTTCTTCATCATCATCATCGCCCTTCCAATGACTCGTGAGTAGTTCACTTCAGACCTACGGGTCCGTAGTTAGTAGCTAGATGGCTTCTTCTCTCTCTTGGATCTTCAATACAAAGTTCTCCGTGATCTTCATGGAGATCTATCCGATGTAATCTTCTTTGACGGTGTGTTTGTCGAGATCCGATGAATTGTGGACTTGTGATCAGATTATCTATGATATATATTTGAGTCTTTGCTGATTTCTTATATGCATGATTTGATATCCTTGTAAGTCTCTCAGAGTCTTGGGTTTTGTTTGGCCAACTAGATCTATGATTCTTGCAATGGGAGAAGTGCTTGGTTTTGGGTTCTGCCATGTGGTGACCTTTCCCAGTGACAGTAGGGGCAGCAAGGCACACATCAAGCAGTTGCCATCAAGGGTAAAAAGATGGGGGTTTTATCATTGGTTTGAGATTATCCCTCTACATCATGTCATCTTGCTTAAGGCGTTACTCTGTTCTTATGGACTTAATACACTAGATGCATGCTGGATAGCGGTCGAAGTGTGGAGTAATAGTAGTAGATGCAGAAAGTATCGGTCTACTTGTTTCGGACGTGATGCCTATAGAAATAATCATTGCATAGATATCGTCATGACTCTGCACAGTTCTATCAATGGCTCAACAGTAATTTGTTCACCCACCATCTACTTGCTTTCATGAGAGAAGCCACTAGTAAACACTACGGCCCCCGGGTCTATTCACATCCATCGTTTACAACTCTGCTTTTACTTTGCTTTGTGACTTTGTTGCTTTCAGTTCTCACTTGGCAAACAATCTATAAGGGATTGACAACCCCTTCATACCGTTGGGTGCAAGCTTTTGTGTTTGTGCAGGATCTTGAGATACTCCTCCGGCGGATTAATACCTTGGTTCTCAAACTTAGGGAAATACTTACCTCCGTTGTGCTACACCATCCTCTCCGCTTCGAGGGAACACCAACACAGAAGGATTCCTGGTGTCGTCAACATGCCCATTTCTGGCGCCACTGGAAGGTCTTTTGTGCAGTAGCATAACGGACATCAAAAGCATTTCTGGCGCCGTTGCCGGGAGGAGAAATCAAGATCTATCCAAGTAGGTCTCACAAACTCTTCTCTTGCACTTACTTTTGTTGCCAGTTGCCTCTCATTTTCCTCTCCCCCACTTCACATTTGCCAATTTCATTCGCCTTTCTCCTTCGCCGTTTTCTCTTGCCCTTGCCGTTTTCCGTTGTCGGTTTCTTACTTGCTTGTGTGCTTGTTTGTTTGTTGAAGACATCATGTCTGAAAACACCAAACTTTGCGACTTCTCGAGCACTAATAATAATGATTTTATTAGTACTCCGATTGCTCCCGCCACTGGTGCGGAATCGTATGAAAACAACGCTGCTTTGCTGAATCTTGTTATGAAACAGCAATTCTCTGGCCTTCCTAGTGAAGATGCCGCATCCCATCTCAATACCTTCATTGAACTTTGCGATATGCAAAAGAAAAGAGATGTGGATAATGACGTGATTAAGTTGAAACTTTTTCCTTTCACGTTGCGAGATCGCGCAAAAACTTGGTTTCCTTTTTTGCCTAAAAATAGTATCGATTCTTGGGATAGGTGCAAAGATGCTTACATATCCAAGTATTTTCCGCAGGCTAAGATCATCTCCTTACGTAACGATATCATGAATTTCAAGCAACTTGATCATGAACACGTTGCACAATCTTGGGAGAGGATGAAGCTTATGATTAGAAATTGTCCTCTCATGGCTTGAGTTTGTGGATGATTATACAAATCTTTTATGCTGGCTTGAATTTCGCTTCTCGCAATATCTTGGACTCCGCCTCAGGTGGAACGTTCATGGAAATCACGTGAGGAGACGCTACAAAAGTCCTAGACAATATCATGACCAACTACTCTCAGTGGCACACTGAAAGGCCGCCTGCTAGCAAAAAGGTGCACGCTATAGAAGAGATTAACTCACTTAGTGCTAAGATGGACGAGTTGATGAATTTGGTTGCTAGTAGAAACGCTACCGTAGATCCTAATGACATGCCACTATCTTCTTTGATTGAGAGTAGCAACGCTAGTTTGGACGTGAATTTTGTTGGTATGAACAATTTTGGCAACAATAATGCTCTTAGAGGAAACTATGTTCCTAGGCCTTTTCCTAGTAACTCCTCTAACAATTATGGCAATTCCTACGACAACACTTATGGAAATCACAACAAATTACACTCTGATCTAGAGAGTAATATCAAAGAGTTCATCAACTCTCAAAAGATTTTCAATGCGTCCATAGAGGAAAAACTACTCAAAATAGACGATTTGGCTAAGAGCGTTGATAGGATGTCTTGTGATATTGATGCTTTGAAAGTTAGATCCGCTCCTCCCAAGATCAACTTGGATTAAACTTTGAAAGCTATGCGTATCTCCATGAATGAGAGCAAAGAAAGAATCGCCCAAATTCGCGCTAGACATGAATGTCTTAAAAGGGTGCGTTCTAGAGATGCAAATCACGAAGATCTTAAAGTGCTTGGTGTGTCTCCTCTTGAATCTTTGTTTTCGCATGTCAAACCTACTTATGGAGGGGCTGGATATGAATCCACTTTGGTTGAAAAACGCCCGGATGATTTGGAGTCCACCTATCTTGATGATAAAGGTGCGGAGAGTGGAGTAGAAGAAGTCAAAATTTTGGTTAGTAATGAAACTCCCACTTTGGATTTCAAGGAATTCAATTATGATAATTGCTCCTTTTTTGAATGCATTTCTTTGATGCAATCCATTGCAAACTCTCCACATGCTTATAGACAAAGCAAAGCCTTTTACCGCGCATATCGTAGATGCTATGATGAAATCTCTTGAAGAGAAGCTCGAACTAGAAGTCTCTATACCTAGAAAACTTCATGATGAGTGGGAACCTACTATCAAAATCAAGATCAAAAACTATGAGTGCAATGCCTTGTGTGATTTGGGTGCTAGTGTTTCCGCGATTCCAAAGTCTTTGTGTGATATTCTTGGTTTCCATGAGATTGAAGAGTGTTCTCTTAATTTGCATCTTGCGAATTCTACTGTCAAGAAGCCCATGGGGAGGATCGATGATGTTCTTATTGTTGCAAATAAGAACTATGTACCCGTGGATTTCATTGTACTTGACATAGATTGCAATCCTTCATGTCACATTATTCTTGGTAGACCTTTCCTAAGGACTATTGGTGCTATCATCGATATGAAGGAAGGGAATATTAGATTTCAATTTTACTTTAATGAAGGACATGGAGCACTTTCCTAGAAATAAAATAAGTTTGCCTTATGAATCTATGATGAGGGCTACCTATGGTTTGAGTATCAAAGATGACTATACGTGATTCCATCACTTTCGCCTAGCTAAGGGCGTTAAACAAAAGTGCTTGTTGGGAGGCAACCCAACAAATCTATCATTTTTCTTTCTGTTTTGTGTTTTCCACACTTTCATAGTTCTGTTATGATTGTGTTTTTTGTGTTTCTTTTTGCGTTTGTGCCAAGCAAAACTGTTATGATTAGTCTTGAGGATGATCGTTTGGTCATGCTGGAAAAGACAGAAACTTTCTGCTCACGGAAAGAATTTTATGTTTTTTTCTGTAATAGATTTTGAGTTGATTCTTTTTTGTTCTGATTGCTACGCAAATTCTTCATATTGTCGTAATTTTTCAGAATTTTTGAAGTAACAGAGGTATACGAAACATACAGATTTCTACAGACTGGTCTGATGTTAACAGATTCTGTTTTTGTTGTGTTGGTTGCTTATTTTGATGAAACTATGGATAGTATCGGGGGGTATTAGCCATGGAAGATTGAAAGTACAGTAATCCAACATCAGCACAAGTAGAATTTAAGTTTGCTACAGTACCTAAGGAAGTGGTGGTTTGCTTTCTTGTACTAATGTTATCACGAGTTTCTGTTTAAGTTTCGTGTTGTGAAGTTTTCAAGTTTTGGGTGAAGTTCTTATGGACAAAAAGATAAAGAGTGGCAAGAGCTCAAGCTTGGGGATGCCCAAGGCACCCCAAGAGATTCAAGGATGCCGTAAAAGCCTAAGCTTGGGGATGCCCCGGGAAGGCATCCCCTCTCTCGTCTTCAATCCATCAGTAACGTTACTTGGGGTTGTATTTTTATTCATCACATGTTATGTGTTTTTGCTTGGAGCGTCTTGTATCGTAGGAGTCTTTTATTTTTGTTGCGTCACAATCATCCTTGCTGCACACCTAGAGAGAGATACATGCACACACCGCGATTTTGTCGAGCTTCACTTATATCTTTTGGTAGACAATTCAGCTCACATGTGCTTCACTTATATCTTTTGAGCTAGATACTTTTGCTCTATGTGCTTCACTTGTATCTTTTAGAGCACAGCGATGCGTGTCTTGGTAGTTGATCTATGCTTTGAAATTAGTCTCAAAAGGGGTAGTTATCCAAAGGGATATGAAAACTTCCACCTTCATGTGCATTGAATAGTTAGATAAGTTTGATTCATCTCAATTAGTTTTGAGTTGTGGTTATGGTAATATTGAAGTCATGCTAGTAAGGTGTTGTGGATCTAGAAATACTTGTGTTGAAGTTAGTGATTCCGTAGCATGCACGTATGGTGAACCGCTATGTGATGAAATCTGAGCGTGATTAGTATATTGATTGTCATCCTTTGCGTGGCGGTCGGGATCGCGCGATGGTTTATACCTACCAACCCTTCCCCTAGGAGTATGCGTTGAATGCTTTGTTTCGATTACTAATAAAACTTTTGCAACAAGTATATGAGTTCTTCATGACTAATGTTGAGTCCATGGTTTAGATGCACTTTCACCTTCCACCATCACTATCTTCTTAGTGCCGCGCAACTTTCGCCGGTGCACAAAACCCACCATTAGCCTCCCTCAAAACAGCCACCATACCTACCTACTATGGCTTTTTCAAAGTCATTCCAAGATATATTGCCATGCAACTATCACCATGACATGTGCCACCACGTCTACATTGCCTTTGCACGATCGTAAGATAGCTAGCATGATGTTTCCATTGATGTCTATGCCATGCTAGATCATTGCCACGGTACACTACCGAAGGCATTCCATATAGAGTCATAGTTGCTCTAAGTTTTGAGTTGAAAGTGTGATGATCATCATTATTGGAGCATTGTCCCATGTGAGGAAATAAAAGAGGCCAAAGAAGCCCATAAAAATAGAGGCCAAAGAGCCCACCAAAATAAAAAAAATGAGAGAAAAAGAGAGAAGGGACAATGCTACCACTTTTTCCACACTTGTGCATATTAAGCACCATGATCTTCATGATTGAGAGTCTCTCGTTTTGTCACCACCATATAGCTAGTGGGAAATTTTCATTATATAACTTGGCTTTTTATATTCCAATGATAGGCTTCCTCAAAATTGCCTTAGGTCTTCGTGAGCAAGCAAGTTGGATACACACCCACTAGTTTTCTTTAAGAGCTTTCACATACTTGTAGCTCTAGTGCATCATTTGTATGGCAATCCCTACTCATTCACATTGATATCTATTGATGAGCATCTCCATAGCTCATTGATATGCCTAGTTAATGTGACTATCTTATCCTTTTTTGTCTTGCAACCTCCACCACATTCCACACCATCTAGAGTGCTATAACCATGGCTCACGCTCATGTATTGCGTGAGAGTTGAAAATGTTTGAGAAAGTAAAGGTGCGAAACAATTACTTGGCCAATACCGGGGTTGTGCATGATTTAAATTCGTTGTGCAATGATGATAGAGCATAGCCAAACTGTATGCTTTTGTAGGGATAACTTTCTTTTGGCCTTGTTATTTTGAAAGTTCATGATTACTTTGCTAGTTTGCTTGAATTATTATTGTTTCCACGTCAATAGCAAACTATTGTTTTGAATCTAATGGATCTGAACATTCACGTCACATAAGAGGAATTACAAAGGACACCTATGCTAGGTAGCATGAAAGCATCAAAAATTCATTCTTATCACTTCCCTACTCGAGGACGAGCATGAGTTAAGCTTGGGGATGCTTGATACGTCTCAAACGTATCTATAATTTTTGATGATTTCACGTTGTTATCTTGCCTTCTTTGTATGTTTTATGTACCATTTTATATCTTTTTTGGGACTAACTTATTAATTCAGTGCCAACTGCCAGTTCTTGTTTTTTCCGTGTTTTCGACTCTTTTCAGATCTGATTTTGGAACGGAGTCCAAACGGAAGAAAAACCCCGAAATGATTTTTCCCAAACGGAAGAAGTCCACGGGGCTTTTGGGCCAAGCTAGGTGGGCTCCAGGGAGCCCACAAGCCCCCACTCCGCCACCAGGGGGAGGCGGCGGTGGGCAGGCTTGTGGCCTCCATGGCCGCCCCTGACCTAGGTCTTTGGCCTATAAATTCCCAAATATTCCGCAAAAAATCAGGGGAGCCTCGAAAATACTTTTCCGTCGCCGCAAGCTTCCGTTTCCGCGAGATCTCATCTGGAGACCCTTCCCGGCGCCCTGCCGGAGGGGACTTTGGAGTTGGAGGGCTTCTTCATCATCATCATCGCCCCTCCAATGACTCGTGAGTAGTTCACTTCAGACCTACGGGTCCGTAGTTAGTAGCTAGATGGCTTCTTCTCTCTCTTGGATCTTCAATACAAAGTTCTCCATGATCTTCATGGAGATCTATCCGATGTAATCTTCTTTGGCGGCGTCTTTGTCGAAATTCGATGAATTGTGGACTTGTGATCAGATTATCTATGATATATATTTGAGTCTTTGCTGATTTCTTATATGCATGATTTGATATCCTTGTAAGTCTCTCCGAGTCTTGGGTTTTGTTTGGCCAACTAGATCTATGATTCTTGCAATGGGAGAAGTGCTTGGTTTTGGGTTCTTCCATGTGGTGACCTTTCCCAGTGACAGTAGGGGCAGCAAGGCACACATGAAGCAGTTGCCATCAAGGGTAAAAAGATGGGGGTTTTATCATTGGTTTGAGATTATCCCTCTACATCATGTCATCTTGTTTAAGGCGTTACTCTGTTCTTATGGACTTAATACACTAGATGCATGCTGGATAGCGGTCGACGTGTGGAGTAATAGTAGTAGATGAAGAAAGTATCGGCCTACTTGTTTCGGACGTGATGTCTATAGAAATAATCATTGCATAGATATCGTCACGACTCTGCACAGTTCTATCAATTGCTCAACAGTAATTTGTTCACCCACCGTCTACTTGCTTTCATGAGAGAAGCCACTAGTAAACACTACGGCCCTCGGGTCTATTCACATCCATCGTTTACAACTCTGCTTTTACTTTGCTTGGTGACTTTGTTGCTTTCAGTTCTCACTTGGCAAACAATCTATAAGGGATTGACAACCCCTTCATACCGTTGGGTGCAAGCTTTTGTGTTTGTGCAGGATCTTGAGATACTCCTCCGGCGGATTAATACCTTGGTTCTCAAACTGAGGGAAATACTTACCTCCGTTGTGCTACATCATCCTGTCCGCTTCGAGGGAACACCAACACAGAAGGATTCCTGGTGTCGTCAACGTGCCCATTTCTGGCGCCACTGGAAGGTCTTTTGTGCAGTAGCATAACGGACATCAGTAACCTCAGGAGGCGCCTTCACGAGGGGGCAGTGTGTGGTTCCTCCCGACTTCTACTGACACGCGCCTCATGAAGTGGGGGTAGCCTCGCGAGGGCCTCACCCACGAAGTCTGATTGTGGGCCAACCAGCACCCATGGTGCGTGTCGTGTTCTGGGTCGGAGCCAGACGGGCATGGGTACCCCCAGTCCCAATGGCCTGACAGTCATGATACTTGTTTTAGAAAAGGATAACACACATTGATGGTGTCCTCGATCACGGGGTGATCACCACGTCGGCTTGCCATTCATGGGTCAGTCTGAGGACCTACCTAGGATTGAAGATTGGGGCATGCAAGCATGGATCCTAGCATGCTCATGATGGAATCCTGGAAATACTTGGTGAATACTCCAAGCCATATTTGAATGGTCAGCATGTTTATCCCTGAGTCTAGTTGACATACTTGTAACCCTAGATATCCCTAGTGTCTATATAAGTCAAGAGGTTTAGATCATAAAGAGGGAGAACATTTATTTATACGACCCTGAGGTAGATCATCACGTACTTTGTACCCCCATCAATATCAATATAGTTACAGCGGGACGTAGGATTTTACTCTTAGAGAGAGCCCGGGCCTGGGTAAAGATCGTGTCTTTCTCTACTTTCTATTGCCATCTAGGCAAGACCACGAGCTCGAGACCCCCTACCCAAGATCCGTCATTTTTTAGCACTGATATTGATGGCCCATGTAGGACCCGCTATGTGGTCACAAAGGCTTAATGGCTCATCTTCGGGTCAACGACGACATTGGCTATAGGAAGACATTTATCCCCAATGAGCTCTTTGCCTTCAGCAGCATCGTGCTTCACACTGATGACCCACAAGTATAGGGGATTGCAAAAATATTCGAGGGAAGTATTTTACCAAAATTTATTGATCCGACACAAGGGAAGCCAAAGATTATTTATTAAGTCTTGGCAGTTGAGTTGTCAATTCAGTCACACCTGAGAAGCAAATTCTTTACATCAAATTATTAGTAGCAAAATAGTATGATAGTTTTAATAGCAGTAGTAAAAATAGTAGCAATAGTAGCAGTCACAATAGTACCAGTTTTGTAGTAAATGGAATAGTAGCATCAATAGTGATTTAAGCAAGACAACATTATGAGAAAGTGTAGTCATCGAGTAGCGACATATATGTCGATGAAATTCATAATGTAACAGTCACAACTTAGAGTGACACAAAACTAGTTCCCATTTATCAATCATATGAAGGCATGTATTCCGTATATAGTCATACGTGCTTGTAATGAGAACTTGTGTAGCCTATTTTGTCCCATCCTCTCGTGGTAGTGGGTCCTAATGGAAACTAAGAGTATAAGATGCTCCTTTTAATAGAGAACCGGAACAAAGCATTAACACGTAGTGAATACATGAACTTCTCAAATTACGGACATCCTCAGAGAGTATCCCAATTATTGTCACCTTGGGGTCTACGGTTCAATAAAAAAGTGCACGCAACATGCAAGATATGGTTTAAAACTCATATATATTCATGAAAAAATAATAGGTTCAGTCTGAAATCATGTCACTCATGCCCTAGTGATAGGCATTAAACATACCAAATTCATAGCAACATCAATCTTAGAACATGGTGGATACTAGGTATCAAGCCCCAACAAATTGACTCCATTACATGATGAATTCCATCCATCTTCATCTACCTCCAATATGCCTACAATAATATTACTCACTCTAGTGTCGGTGTCAAGACCGACGAATCTCGGGTAGGGGGGTCGAACTGGGGATCTTGGATCCATCGGTAACACGAGACAAGGGAGACAATGTTTACCCACGTTCGGGCCCTCTTGATGGAGGTAAAACCCTACATCCTGCTCTTGTTGTATTGATGATGGAGAATCAAATACATAGTTGATCTACCTCGAGATCGTATGTTGTGGTCCAAAACCCTAGGAGTAATATTTTCAACGTGCCTTATGAGCTAAAGCCCTCTGGTTTATATAGATTCCACGGATACTAGGGTTACACAACGTCGGTAACACGAAGGAGAAAACATGCCGATTATCATCTTAACTTAGAGTGTACATCAAGGCTTCAGAAGAATCTGTTCCGGATACGACATCGTCTGGTAATTCAACCTTCAATGATAATCACACGAGGGCCCATGAGTCGAGCCCTTGAAAATAGGTCGGCGGCCCGAGGATCCCTTAGTCCCGGACTCCCTTAGTAGCCCCCAAACTGGCCTCTAATGCCGCAGTCTTGATCTAGCATCTTCATGCTTCCAAAGTCTTCGGCTTGCAGGGTGAGTTCCTTCCCCACTTATAGTCATCGGTAAGAGTCCATCCACCAATGACTTCCCTATTTCCGACGAGTGTGAACAACACTTCCGTCTAACACCTTTTTAGCGAAAGGCCATGGCCGTTCATGACCACTGACCAGTTACAGAAAACTCAATCTGCAGTTCGAGGCAATTTTTCCACTCGCACATTCCATCAATATGAAGATCGTGCCCCTCTTTTTAGGGGGTATGGTTTATGATTTGGGCTATCCCACGTGTGCATAACTATGTGTTTTATCGGGAAATGGCGAGGTTCGTGGCGCAATAGAGGGTCTCTTGGTATTACAGGGGCTTTATAAAAAGGAAACCGTCACCATAGCCTCCACACGCTTCTCAGATTTCACATCGCCATCACCTTCCCCAACCCTCAGAGCTCCAAGCTTCCAAGCTTCATCCATTCCCCAAGATCGGGTTCGAAAGGCAAGTGGGAGGGCTCCTGCGTCACCAACAATGACATCTCGGAGTTGAAGCACGTCGGCTACTTGTCGGCGAACATTGTTCATCGCGCTCCGAAGAAGGGTCAGGTCATCCCCACGCCTAAATAAGGTGAGAGAGTATTGTTCATCCCTCACTTCCTCCGAGGCCTCGGCTTCCCTCTCCACCTCTTCGTACGGGGTCTAATGTTTTATTACGGGTTGGATTTCCATGATCTCCCCGAACTCTTTTTTGCATATTTCGGCCTTTATCATCGTCTGCGAGGCCTTTTGCGGGTCCAACCCCACTTCGGCTTGTGGTTGAAGGTATTCAATGTCAAGCCAAAGGTAGTTAGCAGCGAGTTGTCATACTGCGGGCGAGTGATGATTAGCAAGCTCCCCCTGATTCAATGGTTGGTCGATTCAGTCATAGATACCATCAAGGTCTTGCAACATGAGTTGTTCTACATCACTCAGCCATGTGATGTGGAGTGGGCGGCACCCCCTAGATTAGATCTGGACCTCCCATCAGAGTGGTGTCATGGACGGAGAAGGCACTCGATTGGGGGAAGCTGCGGAGGTGAAAGCACAATTGCTCCCTAAGGTGGTTTTGGTAATTAATAACAACATATGTATCATTGAACTAATGATCTTATCCAAGTATATTTTAGAAAAGTTAAAAGATGCATTAGCTAAAGGATTGTGAGGAGAAACCCCTTGATGCAAGGAAAGGAATAGGATTAGCCAAGCTTCAAGCAAGAGGACTCTACATTTTACATTTGTGACAAATCACTTTTGAGTCCATAGGAAAGACAATACTATTGAAAGGGGGTGAGGTATTATGATGAATTGGTCGATCAAGTGCTTAGAGATAGCCACCAAAAATACTCAGCAATTCTCTCACAAAAATCTTTGTCCCAAGCCAAAACAACAAAATCGGTGCCACCAAGTTTTTCCATTCGACCCTACTGATTTTCCACCAAACAGATCCTTTGCCAAACCCTAATCTCTCGGTACCACCAACTTTCATATCGGTGCCACCGAAATACAGTGACCAACTTACCGGTATCCCTACTTCAAGAATTGGAATTTACAACATTGAAATCGGTACCATCGAGATTTGTAAACTGCCTAGGTCATTGGAACGGTACCACCGAGATTCATATATCAGTATCATCGAGAATTCAAAAGTTGCCACATTTAGTGAAACTCAGTACCATCAAGATTCATTTTGGTGTCACCGAGTTGGGAAATAATATTGTAATGGTTGGATTTTGGGGGATGCCTATATATACCCCTCCACCTCCTCTCATTCGCAGAGAAAGCACTCAGAACACACACACACACACACACACACACTTGCCAGATCCATTTTTCTGAGAGAGAGCCACCTACTCATGTGTTGAGATCGACATATTCCAATCCATCCATTTGAAACTTGATCTCTAGCCTCCCCAAGTTGCTTTCCACAAAAATCAATCTCTCCTACCCATGCCAAATCTGTGAGAGAGTGATTGAGTGTTCAGGAGACTATCTTTTGAAGCACAAGAGCAAGGAGTTCATCATTCTACTGCATCTATTACCTTTTGGAGGGTGGTGCCTCCTAGATTTGTTAGGTGTTGCTTGGGAGCCTCCTACTTCATGTTGTGGTGTTGAACCAACAAGTTTGTACGAGCAAGGAGACCGCCTACTTCGTGAAGTTCTACCATGAATGAGGCTAGTCCTGTGTGGATGTAAGTCATGGTAGAATAAGCAAGGCCATTTCTTCTTGGACCCCTTGTGGGTGGAGACCTCCATGGAATCTCACAGCCATTACCCTCCATGGGTTGAAGTCTCCACTAACGTAGACGTACGATAGCGCCACCTATCAGAACCACGCCAAAAATCATAGTGTCAACCTTTGTGTTTGATCTTCCTTCCCTACCCTCTACATTACATTTGCATGTCTTTACATTCCGTTGTTATACTCTTAGATATGCATGTGTAGGGTCAACTTGACTAGTCATAATTGCTAAAACTGACCCACAACTAAAATTGGGAAAAGGCTAAGTTTTTATTTGGTCAAGTAGTCTAATCACCCCCTCTAGACATACTTCGGATCCTACAAGTGGTATCAGAGCTTTGGTATCTATTGCATTGATTTCACAACCTACGTGAGTATGACATCTAATGGGGGGAATTACCACCGTAGAGCTCCATATTTTGATGGTACAAACTTTGCTAGTAGGAAGCATACGATGAAAATGCATATTATTGGTCGTAACCCCATCGTTTGGGTTGTTATTCGTGTTTGTGTGCAAGGTGATTTCTTCGGAGAAGGAAGAGTACTGGATTGTGATGCGACAACAGAAGAATTCAAGATGTTGCAATACAATGCTCAAGCGTGCGACATTTAATTCAACTGTGTGTGCCCCGAAGAACTCAACAAAATTAGCCGTCTTGAGAATGCAAAGGAAATTTGGGATACTTTGGTTGATATGCACTAAGGTATAGAGTATGTGAGGGAATCTAAGTTGGATGTGCTACAAAGCCAGCTTGACAAGTTAAAGATGAAGGATGGTGAAGGAGTCGCTGAGATGTACTCTAGGCTAGCTCTCATTACAAATGAGATTGCCGGCTTAGGAAGCGAAGAGATGAGTGACAAATTCATCATCAAGAAGATACTTAGAGCCTTGGATGGAAGATACGACACCGTGTGCACATTGATCCAAGTGATGCCAAACTACAAGGATCTCAAGCCAACAAAAGTCATTGGAAGGATTGTCGCTCATGAAATGACACTCAAGGACAAAGATGAGCTGCACAACAAGTCAAGCGGTGCTTACAAAGCTTCAAGTGATACTCCCGCTACTTCAAGTGACAACCTTGTTAGCAATGAAGAGATAAGCCTCGTGGTCAGAAAATTCAGTAAGTTCTACAAGAGTAGAGGCAAATAGAGAAGCTCAAACTCAAGATATAGAGAGAAGCGTTCATCTAGTCGTGACCGAAACTGCTAGAATTGTGGAAAGCATGGACACCATTCTAATGAGCGCTCGACTCCCCACAAACGAAGAGAAGGGTCACCTAGAAGACGAATCTCAAGAGATGAGTCACCTCATAGACAGAGAAGGAGTAGAGAAGATCGCTATGAACGAAGACACTCCCGGAGAAGTATGAAATTGGAGAAGAAGGACAAGTAAACCAAGAGCATCTCAAGAAGAAGACATCAATCTCATGTTGGTGAATGGGTATACGGCTCTGACTCCAACAACCAATCCGAGAGAAGTTACCACTCCAACTCTGACTATAGTCAAGATGAAGGTGTTGCCGGTCTTGCACTCGTTTCCTCCAACTCATACGAAATATTTTATTCACCAAATGAAGGAATTGGAAGTTGCTTCATGGAAAAAGGCCCCAAGGTATCACACCCCGAGTATTTTAACTTTGATATGATGAGGATGACCTATTAGGAGAAGATAAATTGCTCTTTGATAAAACTAGTGATAACATTGAAAATGAACTTGATAATAATCATGCTAGTCAAGAGAAGTCGAATGATGATGATAGGAAAGAGATTGAACGACTAACTAAAGAATTATACACTCTTAAGTTAGCTCATGAAACTACTCTAGAAGATCATAGAGAGCTTGCAAGAACTCATGAGAGGCTACGCTTCGAGAAGCTAAATTTAAAGCAAGAGCATGAGTTTCTAAAAGCAATCAATGATGATCTTCGAAAGAAGAGTTCTTCTTCTCTTGCCAAATGACTACTCTTGTCTACTTTTGTTTGACAAGTTAAACCTAAGAACACTAGTAAGAAAGGCAAGAAAGTTTCTTCATCTAGTAACAACAATGCTAAAGTTAAATCAAATGAAGCTCTCTTGATTCCACTAATGATTCTCTTAGCCAAGTTACACTTGAGAAAGAAAATGATTTATTGAATGGAATTATAGAGAGAGGTGTCTTCAAGAGTCTTGTCAGAATTAAGAAATTCGAGGAAATTGTGCGCAAGTAAGGAGGACATCGGAAGGAGCAAGGTGTTGGCTACTTCAATGCCAACGGAGTTCAATGGGAAGAAGGTCAATACCCCATCCCAAAGTTTGTTCCCCAAAATGAGAAGTATGTTCCTACTTTCCCCAAAGGAACAAGCTCTCAAGATGACCTTCTACCACAAGACCACAAGGGCAAGGGCAAGCTTCAAGAGGAGATTGAATCATTTGAGGAAGAACCCCAAGCCAAGGTCAAGTGGATTCCCAAGGACACTACTAGCTCTACTTCATCTAGTGCTACCACAACTCCAAGGATCCCCATCAAGTTGATGTTGATTCCCAAGAAGAAAAATTAGAGAAGTTCTTGAGGGGTGACTCCGCCAATGAAATTCATTCTTATTCATGTTGGCAAGAACTATATGCAATCAACTCAAACCATATGCATTAGTTCAAGGAGTCACACATTCCCTCAAAGGTAAGCAAGGGAAAAGGTAATTAATGTATCTTTGGACATCATCTCACATGCATTTCATTCCATGTCCATAGATATCCTTGCATATGTTCCTTGTGCTTTGGGACCAACCCATGTAGGTGAGAGGAGTAAGAAACAACAAGGATTTCTCCCAACTCAAGATGATCTTCATCAACAATGAGCATCCACCACTACTACATCTACATGAAGTCTTCTTCAACAAAACCCAAGGTTAGTTTATCCCTCTTAGGGGGGATGTCAAATCAGGGGGGAGCTTTACTCTAAGACTTGAGTATAAGCATCTCTTAATATGTGAAGACATTGAAAGCTTTATGTAAAAGTGGAAACCCCACTTATGCTTAAACGATGAGTATGACCTATGATCAAGTATTCTTGCTTGGCTCCTATGTCAATATACGCATATATAGATGACTTCGTCATCGCCAAAGTGCTTGGTAGATACTAGAGTGTTTGTGAATGTTCACCAAGTTTTATTCGACATCTTATTGTATGAGCATGTTGGTATGCCTATTTTGCTCATTCGAGGATATCAAATTGTTGTTAATTGGCTTTCTGTTTTATTTGGCCCATTGGATATACAAGAATTCCTAAGTACCTCTCTCTAGCTATCTATGCTTTCTCGTATTAAATTCTATTCATGCTTCATCACAAAATTTGAGCAAGCACTTTAGGGACACTCTGTGTGAGGAGCACTTGGAGATTCGTCTCGACAAGGACTGACTTCCAAAATGTCCTAAAGCATCTCGGTGTGACCAACCCCAAAAACTAGGTCCCATCGAAGCCTAGGGTTGATCTGGGTTTTTTCTCGGTACCACCAATTGGAACCTTTTGGCCACGCCAAGTTTCACTGTCAACTAACAATTATGGAACTTGGCAGCACCGAAAAATCCAACTCGATATCACTGACAACCAGGGGGTATATAATCTACGAACCCGATATTTGAAATCACTTCTTCAAACTCGACTCCCCACACCTCCTCACCGTCGTGCCCTAGTCCTCACGACATCGTCGTGTTTCTCGTGTGCGCCCTCGCCACCGGAATCCTTGCTGTCAACAGGAATCATCGCCATCGTCGTCGATGTAGTGGAACCTTCACCACATTAGGGTAAGGTTTCGGCCCCTTCTTGCGCTCTCAATATCCGGATCTTGTGAAATTAGGTTCTGCCATATTCAGTCGATGTTTGAAATATCTCTATAGAATATAAGTCTCGAGTAGATTAGAGAACGAAGAAAATCTTAGAGTTAACAGTCCGCAAAACCGAATCTCGGTGTCCCGAGTCAGAAAAATTTGTCCTACTGATTTTGGTTTTGGTCTATTGAGAACAGTCTCGGTAAAATTGGGTTTCCTTTTCGGTGAAACTAAAAAGGTTGCCAAGTTTCTGTTAAGGAGATTGTCAGTCTCGGTGGCTCCGAATTTTTTGTCTCTGTGGAACCGATATCCCTTTTTGCACAGAGTTAAACTTAAATTTTCCAGAGTTCAAACTTGCAAAAACTTATGAATTTTGTGATGCTCATCCAATCCAGCTCTTATAATTCTTTTCATAGGGTCATCTTGTTTGCTTGTAGATTGTTAGTATGTCAGGATCAGAGGACCGTCAGAATGATTTCAGAGAGCCCAGTGTTGAGATGGATTCAGGCACTAGTCCTGAGAGGAGAGCTTTTGACCCAGGTACTCCTAGTTCCCATGATTTGCCAAAGGCAGCTACCACGTCTAGGAAGAAGCTCAATTATGATGAGGAGGATGTTGATTTTATCCCACATGAGAGCATTCCCCAGAAACAAAAAGGAGAGAGTCACTGTCAGAAATACTGTGAGAAAAGAGTATGTCAGACCAGATTCAGTGAGTATTCCAGAGGCTACTCAGAGAGGGATGAAGCTCACCCTTGAAGTCCCTTCTTCTAGGCTAGCTAAGAAGTTAGGATAGAAAAGATTCAGGAAGAGAGTAGGGCATGTTGTTGGAAGGCCAAGATCCATGTATGAAGATCCAGAAGAAGCTGTTGAGGAAGAGGAAGAAGAGGTTGCTGCTAATGCACCTCCACCTAAGAAGAAAAAGCTCATGTGTGATGCTATGCCTAAAAAGACTGCACCCAAACTTTCAGCGCCTAAGCCTAAGAAGCCAGTAGCTCCCAAGAGGACTACTAAGGACATATATGCAGGAGAGAAGAACAAAGGCTCTGCATCCAGAGAGGTTTCTACAGAGGTGGAAGAAGATGCATCAGTGCTGAGAAAGCTGAGAGCTCACTTGTCATTGCACAACAATGCCCATCCTGTTGCTGAGGACATGAAAAAAAGAAGGGATCAAGGATTGAGGCAGTGGATGACTACAGATCCATACGCTATCAGGAGGAGAATTGTTGTTGATCCTCGTTTTCACACTAAGGAGCAATAATACTTTTATGAGATAGTGTTGCTAGACAAGAGTCCTGCAGTTAGTGACATAAGATATGTTGACTGGAATTACATCAAGGACGGTGAGGACTCCTTTCTTATGTGAGAGAGAACTTTAGGCTGATTTATATTGAAGATTTTGTTGGCAGAGAGATGACATCTTGGAATGATAAGATGATTATGCAATTCTATTCAACTACTCATTTCTATCCAGATGAAAGGATATATGGATGACGGAAGGTCACCGGTATGAGACTACCGTAGATGAGTGGGCCAATATCATTGGTGCCCCAGTGGCACAAGAGGGATATTTGGATATGTACTCAGAGTCCAAAATGAACCATAACACAATGGCAAACATGTACAATTCAGTGCCCCATCAGTATTGCAGACACACAAATTTGGTCTTGTCTATTTTTTGCAAGCACGAATACCAACAACAAACACCATTATGAGATACACCCTGATGCCTAAATCAGGAGGTGATAAGATGATGAGAGGTTTGATAACCCACAGGTATAGGGGATCGCAATAGTTTTCGAGGGTAGAGTATTCAACCCAAATTTATTGATTCGACTCAAGGGGAAGCGAAAGAATATTCTCAAGTATTAGCAGTTGAGTTGTCAATTCAACCACACCTGAAAGATTTAGTGTCTGCAGCAAAGTATCAGTAGCAAGGTAGTATGATAGCAGCAGTAGCAACAATAACCAGTAGCAGCAGAGTAACAGCAGTAGCAACAGAGTAACAACAGCATCATCAACAGTAGTAGCGACAAAGTAACGTAGCAAGGACCAGTAGTAAAAGACTCGTAGGCATTGGATCGGTGATGGATGATTATGCCGGATGTGATTCATCATGCAATAGTTATAACACAGAGAGATAAGTAACTAGCTCCCGTTCGTCAATCTAATGTAGGCATGTATTCCGTATGTAGTCATATGTGCTTAGGGAAAAGAACTTGCATGACATCTATTGTCCATCCCTCCCGTGGCAGCGGGGTCCTAATGGAAACTACGTGATATTAAGGTTCTCCTTTTAATAAAGAACTGGACCAACGCATTAACACTTGGTGAATACATGAACTCCTCATACTATGGTCATCTCCGGGAGTGGTTCCGACTATTGTCACTCCGGGGTTGTCGGGTCATAACACATAGTAGGTGACTACAACTTGCAAGATAGGATCTAAAACACACATATATTGGCGACAACATAATAGGTTCAGATCTGAAATCATGGCACTCGGGCCCTAGTGACAAGCATTAAGCATGGCAAAGTAGTAGCAACATCAATCTCAGAACATAGTGGATACTAGGGATCAATCCCCGTCAAAACTAACTCGATTACATGATAGATCTCATCCAACTCATCACCGTCCAGCAAGCCTACGATGATATTACTCACGAACGGTGAAGAGCATCATGGAATTGGCGATGAAGGAAGGTTGATGATGACGATGGCGACGATCTCCCCTCTCCGGAGCCCAGAACGGACTCCAGATCTGCCCTCCAGATGAAGAACAATAGGTGGCGGCGCCTCCGTATCGTAAAACATGATGAATCCTTCTCCCTTATTTTTTCCCGGGCGAAACGGAATATATAGATCTGAGATTAGAGGCGGTGGAGCTCTGTGGGCCCCACAAGCCTGCCACGTGCGGACAGGGGGGGGGGGGGGTGGTGGTCGCGCCTCCTCGGCTTGTGGCCCACTGGCTCACCTCCTTCGGTGGATCTTTGCATAGGTATTTTTCATTAAATCCAGAAAAATTCCCCGTAAATTTTCTGGTCATTCCGAGAACTTTTATTTCTGCACAAAAACAACACCATGGCAATTCTGCTGAAAATAGCGTTAGTCCGGGTTAGTTCCATTCAAATCATGCAAATTAGAGTCCAAAACAAGGGCAAAAGAGTTCAGAAAAGTAGATACGACGAGGCGTATCAACTCCCGCAAGATTAAAGCCTTGCTTGTCCTCAAGAAATTCAGTTGACAAACTGAAAGAGACAAAAGACAAGCTTTGACGAACTCTATTTGATCTTGTTGTTGCAACTATGTCTAACTCATCTCCAGAGTTTCAGCAAGATCACAAGCAAACCACATAAGCAAATGACATCTAGGTCTCACGGTAAACTCATATTAATGGCATAATCAACTAGCGAGCAAATAATAACAAGTCTCGAATGTCAACACTTCAATCAAAACAACCATGAAGCAGTACAAATAGATGGTATATCGCTAGCTCTTTCTGAGACAGCAAAACATAAATGCAGAGCACCTTCAAAGACCAAGGGCTGACTAAACATTGTAATTCATGGCAATGAAGATCCAGTCACAGTCATACTCAACACAGTTAAATGCAAAGCATAAAAACGACACAGGTGCTCTCTAATTGGTGCTTTTATAAGAGGAGGATGACTCAACAGGAACATAAATAGACAGGCCCTTCGCAGAGGGAAGCATTGATTTGCAGAGGTGCCAGAGGTCAAGCTTTGAAAACAGAGATAATAATTTTGGGTGGCATGCTTTCATTGTCGACGCAATGACTAAGAGTTCTCAACATCTTCCACGCTGCACAAGCTATAGGCGGTTCCCAAACAGAAAAGTAAAGTTTTGACTCCCCCACCACCAATCAACCACACTCCACGGCTAGCCGAATCCTTGGGTACCGTCCATACCAACATCAATCCTGGGGGAGTTTTGTTTGCAATTATCTTTTCGATTTGAGCATGGAACTGGGAATTCCAATTACCGGCCCCTTTCTCGTGAATGATAGTGAATAAACACATATCGAGGATAACACGCCTAGCATGGAAGATACTGATAGCCCCCTCTCACCACATGAGCGGTTCAGGCACGCAAAAC
This sequence comes from Hordeum vulgare subsp. vulgare, assembly GCF_904849725.1. Taxonomy (NCBI): domain Eukaryota; kingdom Viridiplantae; phylum Streptophyta; class Magnoliopsida; order Poales; family Poaceae; genus Hordeum; species Hordeum vulgare. The sequence continues at coordinate 401,387,837 of NC_058519.1, read as the reverse complement.
AGATTATTTCTTGAAGGTTTAGAGAGTGGCACATGCAAATTTACTTGGAACGGCAGGTAGATACCGCATATAGGTAGGTATGGTGGACTCATATGGCACAACTTTGGGTTTATGGAAGTGGATGCACAAGAAGTATTCCCGCTTAGTACAAGTGAAGGCTAGCAAAAGACTGGGAAGCGACCAACTAGAGAGCAACAACAGTCATCAAAATGCATTGAGATTAACTAACATTGAGTGCAAGCATGAGTAGGACACAAATCACCATGAACATGAATATCATAGAGGCTATGTTGATTTTGTTTCAACTACATGCGTGAACATGTGCCAAGTCAAGCCACTTGAAACATTCAAAGGAGGATACCATCCTATCATACTACAACACAGTCATATCAAAATTCATGTGGGCAACCAAGACAAACCATTATAAGCTCCTAGCTAAGTAAGCATGGCATAAGCAACTATGATCTCTAAGTTGTCATTGCAAACATGTTTCTCTCACAACAAAGCTGAACTAGGAACAGTGAGCTAGTCATATTTACAAAAACAAAATAGATCGAGTTCATACCAGCTTTTCCAGGCTCAGTCACTTCATCATATATCGTCATTATTGCCTTCCACTTGCACGACCAAACGATGCGAACAATAATAAGCGTGCTCGTGCATTGGACTACGCTGGAATCTGCAGGCAAGCACAAAGGAGAAGACAAAGTAATATGGATCTTTAACAGCTAAACAGGTATGCATGCAAGAGCCACTAAACATTGTAACCATTATCTTCTACCTTGACCCAAAGAAAAAAGAAAACTATTTACACGGGAAAGCTCCCAACAAGCAAAAGAAGAAAAAGAAAATCTTTTTGGGTTTTCTCAAACTAGACAAACACATGAAAAGAAAACGAGAAAAATAAAATAAACTAGCATGGATGATGCAGTGGCAAAGTGTGAACACCGATGAACAAAGTGAAAGCATAAGCAAGAATGTAAAGTTGGTGAGAAACACGTACTCCCCCAAGCTTAGGCTTTAGCCTAAGTTGGTCTACTCCCAAGGATGGTCCGGGCGATACCCAAAATCATAATGAGGGTTATACAGGAGCGTTGGAGCCACTGCCTGAATAGCTGCCTCACGGAGACGAGCAACCTTTCCCTCCCTCTCATACTCCTCCGCCTCTCCTCTGGTTATGTAATATCTCCGTTTTACCTGAAAGTCAAAGAAGGCAGGAGCAGGAAGGGTAATATGGAAAACACGCCGCCGGTTAAATATCAAACGGTATAGGAGGGATTCATCATTCCTCGCAAGGAACTGGTAGCGTGTCAAAGCGACGCGGTCAAGGAAAGCTGTATGGAGCGGGGGATCTCCTTCGCGGATGGGTACTCCAAGAAAATTTGCTATCCTAGTGGCATAGATCCCGCCAAAGAAATCCCCTTCATTAGCATTATTATTCAGCCTCCTTGCTATAATAGCTCCCATGTTGAAACTTTTATCACCCGTTACTGCGCTCTTAAGGATACTAAGGTCGGGTGCGCAGAGGTGACAATGCTCAATATTCCCATTAATGCATCTGCCTATGAAGAGGGCAAAATAATGCAAGGCGGGAAAATGAATGCTCCCCATGGTAGCCTGCATAATATCTCTAGTTTCTCCAACAATTATACCAGAGAAAAAATCTCTAACCGAAGATTTAGGAGGATCATTGAGACTACCCCAAATAGGTATCTTGAAAATTCTATTGAAATCCTCTAAATCCATGGTATACAATTTATCATAGAGATCAAACAGTACCGATGTATCACGGCCAGCTGAAAATTTGAATCTACGAACAAAAGAGGCAGTGAGAGCAACATACTGTTCAGATTTATCGGAGATGAATTCTTCGAGTCTGACGTTGCGAACAAGAGCATCAAACTCATCTTTGAAACCTGCCTCAATCATAAATTCATCAGAAGGCCATTCACATGGTTGTACCTGCGCGTCCCTTGGTTGGTAAGGATCGGGCTCCCGAATCGCAAGACGGGGACCTCTCTTGCTTGAGGAACCACCATGATAGTTTCTCCTGAACATCTTCCTTTCCTGAAATTTTCAGTGACCCAAAGGAAAAGTGAACAAGGCTCAACTAAACTCGTAGAAACTACTCCCACAAGTGCCTAGAGGCCATATTACGCATCAAAACTACTTGGGACCAGCTAAAATTAGCATGCAAAGCTGAAGAACAGGGTCACCAAGGTAGCAAAAATACGCGAAGTATAAGGCACTAGAGCAAAAACTAATTCAACCAATGGAGGAGTCACTTACCAAGGAGTAATTTCTCCAAAATAGTTCAGAGAATGGTGCTTTGAGCAAGGAGATCGAAAATCCTAGCAAGAAGAGCAAGAACACGGGTTTGAGCTGCGAAACGATTTTTTCTGGAGGTAGGAGAAGTGGATGAGAGATAGAATGAGTGAAGGGGGTGCCTGTGGGCCCCACAAGCCTGGGTGGCTCGGCCAGGGGGTGCCCGCGCCTCCAGGTCTTGTGGCCCACTGGTGCAGCCCCCAGACAAGCTCTTCGTCTCAGTATTTTTCAAAAATTCCAGAAAAATCATACTTGATTTTCAGGACGTTTGGAGAACTTTTATTTTCGGGGTACTTTTCTAACGGATGCTAAAACAGAAAACAGGGAAAACTAAACTAAATCTATCATTTTTCTTCTAAGCAACTGAAGGTGAAAGCTTGGAATAGAGGTTCGTGACTCCTTGATTCATCCATCTCATGGGCATCGAAAGAAATCCGTCACTGAGGCTGATCAAGTCTCTTTGACAAACCTTTTCGAATCGCAAAAGAGAACGGAGAATTTTAGAAAAGTCACTAGGTCACCTCAATGGGGATGTGTATTTCCCCCACAAGCAAATCATACTTCATCTTAACAAGAGGAATAGGGCATTCAAAGCTCCCAATAAGAATCGATGAAGTCTTTTCTATAGCATTGATGCAATGTACTCGATATTCTTTCTTCGGAAAGTGCACTGTATGCTCATTACCGTTGACATGGAAAATGACATTGCCTGTGTTGCAATCTATAACAGCCCCTGCAGTGTTTAAAAAGGGTCTTCCGAGGATGACAACCATGGCATCATCCTCGGGAATATCCAAGATAACAAAGTCTGTTAAGATAGTGACGTTAGCAACCACAACAGGCACATCCTCGCAAATGCCGATAGGGAAAGCAGCTGATTTGTCGGCCATTTGCACAGAGATTTCAGTGGGTGTCAACTTATCCAGTTCAAGTCTACGATAAAGAGAGAGAGGCATAACACTAACACCGGCTCCAAGGTCGCATAAAGTAGTTCTAATGTAGTTGCCTTTAATGAAGCAAGGTATAGTGGGCACACCGGGATCACCTAGTTTCTTGGGAGTTCCACCCTTGAAGGTATAATTAGCGAGCATGGTGGAAATCTCAACCTCAGGTATCCTCCTCTTATTAGTCACAATATCTTTCATGTACTTAGCATACGGAGACATTTTGAGCATATCCGTTAGACGCATTTGCAGAAAGACAAGTCTAATCATTTCGACGAAGGGCTCAAAATCCTCATCATCCTTTTTCTTGGATGGTTTGGGAGGAAAGGGCATGGGTTTCTGAACCCATGGTTCCCTTTCTTTACCATGCTTCCTAGCAGCGAAGTCATTCTTATCGTATCTCCTATTCTTAGGCTGTGGGTTATCAAGATCAACAGGTTCAATCTCCACATCCTTATCATTGCTAGGTTGAGCATCAACATGAACATCACTGTTGATATTATCATTAGGCTCATGTTCATCACTAGATTGTGTTTCAGCATCAGAGACAGAGACATCGTTTGGACTCTCAGGTGTAGCAGCAACAGGGTTGCTAGCGTGCAGGTTCCTATCATCTTTCTTCTTCTTTCTAGGATGACTAGGTGCATCAGTGCTAACTCCTTGAGAATCTTGTTCAATTCTCTTCGGATGACCCTCAGGATACAAAGGTTCCTGGGTCATTCTACCGCCTCTAGTGACGACTCTGACAGAATTGTCATTCAACTCATTGAGTAAGTCATTTTGAGCTTTAAGTACTTGTTCTACCTGAGTAGTAACCATAGAGGCATGTTTACTCAGAAGCTTAAGATCGTTGACGTTTCTGTCAACACAAGCACTTAAATGACTAAGTATACGAGCATTCTGTTCCAATTGTGTGCTAACATAATCATTGAAACTCTGCTGTTCGGCAACAAAGTTATCAAATTCATCCAGGCATAAGCTAGCACGTTTATCAAAAGGAATATCACTCTCATCAAGCCTACGCAGAGAATTTACTTCTACTACCAGTATTGGGTTATCAAGACCATGGATCTCTTCGATAGGTGCTAGATTTTTGACATCTTCAGATTTAATGCCTTTCTCTCGCATAGATTTCTTGGCTTCTTGCATATCTTCGGGACTGAGGAATAGAATACCTCTTTCCTTCGGAGTTGGCTTAGTAGGTGGTTCGGGAATAGTCCAAGCATTCTCATTGCACAAGATGTTATTCAATAGAATCTCAGCTTGTTCTACGGTTCGTTCCCTAAAAACACAACCGACACAACTATCTAGATGGTCTTTGGAAGCATCAGTAAGTCCATTATAGAAGGTATCAAGTATTTCATTCTTCTCAAGAGGGTGATCAGGCAAAGCATTCAGTTGCTGGATGAGCCTCCCCCAAGCTTGTGGGAGACTCTCTTCTTCAGCTTGAGCAAAGTTGTATATTTCCTGCAAGACAGCTTGGTTCTTATGGGTAGGGAAATATTTTTCAGAGAAGTAGTAGACCATATCCCGGGGGCTACGCACACAACCAGGAGTAAGAGAAGTGAACCAGGTCTTAGCATCGTCCTTTAGCGAGAAAGGAAACAGCTTAAGGATATAGTAGTGGCGGATCTTTTCCTCACTAGTGAATAGGGTGGCTATATCGTGCAGTTTGGTAAGATGGGCTACAACCGTTTTAGACTTATAACCGTGAAAAGGATCAGATTCGACCAGAGTGATTAACTCAGGGTCGACAGAGAATTCATAATCCTTATCGGTCACAAAGATAGGCGAAGTAGCAAACTTCGGGTCGTATTTCATCCTAGCGTTCAAAGATTTTTCTTTCCACTTGCGCAGTAATTTCTCAATATCATAGCTATCCTTACACGCAAGAAAGTCCTCAGCTATCTCTCCCTCCATAACATAACGCTCAGGCATAACAGGCAATTCAGGCATAATAGCAGGTTCTACTTCAATAGTATCAGCAGTTTCAGAAGTATCATCACATCTAGCAGCAATTCTAGCAATTTGTGCATCAAGGAATGCACCTAGTGGCAAAGCAGTATCAAGCATAGCATCATTAGGCATAGTATCAAGCATAGCATCATCAGGCATAGTATCATCAGGCGTAGTATCAAGCATAACATCATCAGGCATAGTATCAAGCATAGCATCATCAGGCGCATGCGACATATCAAGATTTCTAGCAGGAGGTGGTGTCGCAAACTTACTCATAACTGAAGGTGAATCAAGTGCAGAGCTAGATGGCAGTTCCTTACCTGTCCTCGTAGTGGTAGGCAAGATTTCAGTTCTTGGATCTTTCGGATTCCTCATAGTGACCAGCAGACGTCAATCCCAAGTGACTCAGAGAATATAGTTGTGCTTCCCCGGCAACGGCGCTAGAAAATAGTCTTGATAACCCACAAGTATAGGGGATCGCAATAGTTTTCGAGGGTAGACTATTCAACCCAAATTTATTGATTCGACTCAAGGGGAAGCGAAAGAATATTCTCAAGTATTAGCAGTTGAGTTGTTAATTCAACCACACCTGAAAGATTTAGTGTCTGCAGCAAAGTATTAGTAGCAAGGTAGTATGATAGCACGAGTAGCAACAGTAACCAGTAGCAGCAGAATAACAGCAGTAGCAACAGAGTAATAACAGCAGCAGCAACAGTAGTAGCGACAAAGCAACATAGCAAGGACCAGTAGTAAAAGACTCGTAGGCATTGGATCGGTGATGGATAATTATGCGGGATGTGATTCATCATGCAACAGTTATAGCACGGAGAGATAAGTAACTATCTCCCGTTCGTCAATCTAATGTAGGCATGTATTCCGTATGTAGTCATACGTGCTTAGGGAAAAGAACTTGCATGACATCTATTGTCCACCCCTCTCGTGGCAGCGGGGTCCTAATGGAAACTACGGGATATTAAGGTTCTCCTTTTAATAAAGAATCGGACCAACGCATTAACACTTGGTGAATACATGAACTCCTCATACTATGGTCATCTCCGAGAGTGGTTCCTGCTATTGTCACTCCGGGGTTGCCGGGTCATAACACATAGTAGGTGACTACAACTTGCAAGATAGGATCTAAAACACACATATATTGGCGACAACATAATAGGTTCAGATATGAAATCATGGCACTCGGGCCCTAGTGACAAGCATTAAGCATGGCAAAGTAGTAGCAACATCAATCTCAGAACATAGTGGATACTAGGGATCAATCCCCGTCAAAACTAACTCGATTACATGATAGATCTCATCCAACTCATCACCGTCCAGCAAGCCTACGATGAGATTACTCACGAACGGTGAAGAGCATCATGGAGTTGGCGATGATGGAAGGTTGATGATGACGATGGCGACGATCTCCCCTCTCCGGAGCCCAGAACGGACTCCTGATCTGCCCTCCAGATGAAGAACAGGAGGTGGTGGCACCTCCGTATCGTAAAACGCGATGAATCCTTCTCCCTGATTTTTTTCCGAGTGAAACGGAATATATAGAGCTGAGATTGGAGGCGGTGGAGCTCTGTGGGCCCCACAAGCCTGCCAGGCGTGGCCAGGGGGGGTGGCCACGCCTCCTGGGCTTGTGGCCCACTAGCTCACCTCCTCCGATGGATCTTTGCGCAGGTATTTTTCATTAAATCCAGAAAAATTCTCCATAAATTTTCAGGTCATTCCGAGAACTTTTATTTCTGCACAAAAACAACACCATGGCAATTCTGCTGAAAAATCATTAGTCCGGGTTAGTTCCATTCAAATCATGCAAATTAGAGTCCAAAACAAGGGCAAAAGAGTTCAGAAAAGTAGATACGAGGGAGGTGTATCAAGGTTATTCCATTAACATGCTGCACCACTTAGACACCCAGACCCAGATTAGAGTGATGGATTTGATAGTTGAGACTCTCAGGAAGACTGTTGGAGATCAGAAGAGATCTTGTGGGTATGCACCATACATTCATATGCTCACCAGTGCAAAAATTGGCAAGCATGCATATCTACGTGATCGTCCACACCCACCACTACATCCATAGTTCGATGACAATGTAGTTGTGACGGACCCCAACCATCCCAGTTGAGCTACAACGCGTCACGAAGCATTGGCAGCAGAGGTAGCCAAAGATACTCCAACTCCAGAGCTGAGAACTAGAGAAGAGCAGATGTCATTTCTTGTCAGCACCATCCAAGGGATGGAGAAGAGTATTTCAGATATCTTGCTGAACCAGAAAAGCCTTGAGAGGATCGTGGAGATGAAATTCCATGACCTCGATGTTAAAGTGATGATGAAGAGTCACCTCTTCCTATGACTACTCAGTTCAGGACCTAGTCTAGGTCTGTAGCTATGCCAGTGGCGGAAGCAAGACCAACTTAATTAGCTCAAGCATTAGCGCCTTCGCTCCAGCTCCATCTACTGCACCTCCAGTGTCTACACCTCCAGCTCCAGGGACATCCGCAGAAGCCTTTGTCGACGCTCTTCTATCCACTCCATCGGCTGCTACCGGAGGAGATCAAGCCCAGAGAGACGGTTAGTTCAAGACCTTTGAACTTTTTGGTAACTTGTTGCCAAAGGGGGAGAAGTGTATAGATCAATTACAACTTCAAGAGAGATAGATAGAGCTTTGCTTTTTATTTGCTCTCGTTTGGTATTGCGAAACATTTGGTCTCTTGGATGACTTAAACTTTCGTGTTTGATCATACACTTTGATTGTTGATGCTACTACATTATACCTTTGAGCTATCTACTTGATGATCATTCACTTATTTGTTTGGTGTTATGTGCATTACAATTCATTCATGTCATTTATGCACACCACCAAGATGTATGTGACATGGAAGAGTGACCCGTGATCCTAATCGATTATGCATTTGCATTCAAACACAAATTCTAAATAATGCACAAATTTAGGGGGATCTCTTGCTTTTCACATACTTCTCAAAGCAACGATGCTAATCATTGATTATATCTTTTGTTGAAGCTTTGATCTATATATTGTCATCAATTACCAAAAAGGGGGAGATCGAAAGCACAATTGCTCCCTAAGGTGGTTTTGGTAATTAATAACAACATATGTATCATTGAACTAATGATCTTATCCAAGTATATTTCACAAAAGTTCAAAGATGCATTGGCTAAAGGATTGTGAGGAGAAACTGATAACCCACAAGTATAGGGGATCGCAACAGTTTTCGAGGGTAGGGTATTCAACCCAAATTTATTGATTAGACACAAGGGGAGCCAAAGAATACTTGGAAGTATTAGCAGTTGAGTTGTCAATTCAACCACACCTGGAGGCTAAATATCTGTAGCAAGTGATTAGTAGCAAGATAATATGATAATTTGTCAACAAGTAACCAAAGCAGCAGTAACGACAGTAGCGGTAAGAGTAGTAGATTGGTAGCAAGTGTAAGAGTAGCAACAATAATAATAGTAAATTAGCAAGTATCAATATATGGAAACTCGTAGGCACTAGATCGGTGATGTTGGGTATGTGTTGGATGATATTGATCATGTATCAGTTATAACCTAGGGCGACACAGAACTAGCTCCAGTTCATCAATACAATGTAGGCATGTATTCTGTAAATAGTCATACGTGCTTATGGAGAAGAATTTGCATGGCATTTTTTGTCCTACGCTCCAGTGGCAGCGGTGTCCATAAGGAAACTAAGGGATATTAAGGCCTCCTTTTAATAGAGAACCGAAACAAAGCATTAACACATAGTGAATACATGAACTCCTCAAACTACGGTAATCACCGGAAAGAATCACAGTATTGTCACCCTGGGGGATGCGAATCATAACACATAGCAGGCGCATACAACTTGCAAGATCGGATCTTAAACACAAATCTGAAATCATGGCACTCGGGCTCTAGTGACAAGCATTAAGCGTAGCAAAGTCATAGCAACATCTATCTGAGAACATGGTGGATACTAGGGATCAAGCCCTAACAAAACTAACTTGATTACATGATCGATCTCATCCAACCCCTACACCGACCAGCGAGCCTATAAAGAGATTACTCACTCCCGGTGAGGAGCATCATGGAATTGGTGATGAAGAGAGGTTGGTGATCACAAAGAGTGAAGATTCCCCTCTCCGGAGCCCCAAACGGGCTCCAGATCTGGCCTCGTGATGAAGAACAGGAGGTGGCGGTGGCTCCGTATCATGAAACGCGGTAATTCTTCCTCTCTGATTTTTTCTCCGCGAATGTAATTTTATAGGCTTGGAATTAGGGTCATATGAGCCACCAGGGGCCCACACAACAACAGGGCGCGCCCTAGGGGGATCAGGTGTTGTGTGTGCACCCTAGTGCCCCTCTTCGGTTGTTCTTTGCTCCAATGTTCCTTACTAATTACATAAAAAATCCTTGGAAAGTTTCAGCTCATTTGGAGAACTTTGATTTCTGCACAAAAAACAACACCATGGTAATTCTGCTGAAAACACCCTCGGTCCGGGTTAGTTCCATTCAAATCATGCAAGTTAGAGTCCAAAACAAGAGCAGAAGTGTTTGGAAAAGTATATACGACGGAGACATTACAACTCCCCAAGCTTAACTCACCGCTTGTCCTCAAGCAATTCAGTTGGCAATCTGACAGTGATAAAGAAAAACTTCTACAAACTCTTTTTGTTCTTGTGCTTATGATTGCATTCAAATAACATCCAAGTTTTCAGCAAAGATTATAACTAACCATATTCATGATAACTCTTAGAAATCATATTCATTCATATACATGGCATAATCAACTAGCGAGCAATAATAAAGTATCTCAAGTGCCAACACTTTGTCAAAACAATCATGATGCTATATGATAATGATGGTGTCTCGCTAGCCCTTTCTGAGACTGCAAAACATAAATGCACAACACCTCCAAAGTTCAAGCAACAACTAAACATTGTATTTCATAGCAACAAAGATCCAGTCATGATGCACTCAACGATTAGCCACGCACAATGCATGAGAATGACAATAGTGCTCTCCAGTCTGGTGCTTATTTGAGAAGGTGATGACTCAACAATAAAAGTAAACAAATAGGCCATTCGCAGAGGGAAGCATGGATTTGCAGCGGTGCAAGAGCTCAAAGTTTGGAAACAGAGATAAAATTTAATTTTGGGTGGCATGCCCTTCCTGTCAACGTTACGACCAAGATCTTTCAATATCTTACATGCTAAACAAATTAGTGGCAGTTCCCAAGCGATAAAAGTAAAGTTTATTTTCTCTTCACCTTATCTAGTCTGAGGCAGATTTGGAAATTGTTTGCTCTTCATTCCACTTATGGTTCATAAGAGTTTGTTTAAATAATTGCAAGTTTGTTTGGGACTCGGAATCCTGATTACCGCCCTTTTCTCGTGCGACGACAAGTGAATAAACACTCATCTGAGATTAACTCACTTAGCATAGAAGATATCGATTTCCCCCTGTCGTTCCATGAGCGGTCCAGCCACACAAAACAGATGTTTGTTTGAATAGTTTAGAGGTGGCACATGCAAATTTACTTGCGATGGCAGGGTAATACCGCATATAGGTAGATATAGTGGACTCATCTGGAACAACTTAGGCTCAAGGATTTTGATGAACAAGCAGAATTCTCGCTTAGTACAGGTGGAAGCTAGCAATAAGGTTGGGAAGCGACGGGCTAGAGAGCGAATATGGTCATGAACATATAGTATGCATATTGAGCATTGAGTACTAGCATGAGTAGGATATGAGCACCATGAACATAAATATCATAGAGGCTATGTTGGTTTTGATTCAACTACATGCATAAATATGTTCCAAGTCAAGCCACTTGAAACATTCAGAGGAAAATACCCTACCATCATACCACATCACAATCATTTTAACTGCATGTTTACAACCAAGGTAAATCATTATCAACCCTCTAGCTACTTAATCATGGCATGAACAACTATAATCTCTAATTGTCATCACAAACATGTTTGATCATAATATGTTGAATCATGGACACCGATCTAAACACATTCATAAAGACAAGAACAGGTTGAGTTCATACCCGCTTTTCTTCACCATGTTCACCCCACCAAATCATCGTCATCATTGCCTTTCACTTGCACAACCAAATGGTATGAAAATAATAATAGCGCAAGGGTGCCATGGACTAAGCTAGAATATTCAACAATTTATTCAAAGGAGAAGACAAGGTAAAATAGGCTCTATGACAGACAATCAATAATGCATAAGAGAGCCATTCAACATTTTCATCGTGGTCTTCTCCTTATAAGAACTCAACCAAAAGAAAAGAAAAGAAGTTCAGACAAACACAATGAAATATATTTGGAGCTTTTTTTTCTTGAAGAAGGCAAATTGAGGAAAGAAAAGCAAAATCGGGAACAATTATTTACATGGGAAAGCTCCCAACAAGCAAAAGAAGAACAGAGAAATCTTTTTGGGTTTTTGATTTTTAAAGGCTACCACTAAATAAACTGGAAAGCAAAAAACCAAAAGAAGCTAACTAATAAAAAGAAATTTGAGGGGGGGGGGTTCTGAAAGTTTTTCAAACACACGAAAAGGAAGCGAGAAAAATAAAACTAGCATGGTAATACAATGGAAAAGTATGAGCACCGACAATTAGAATGAAATGTGTGAGCATGAATGAAATGTGGGTGGGAAATATGTACTCCCCAAGCTTAGGCTTTTGGCCTAAGCTTGGTTTACTGCCATTCGAAGAATCCAGCTGGTCCCGAGGGGAACTCCTCAGGAGGTGGGATTTGAGCATCCTAACCGTGTGGCTCCTGCGCGGCTGTGGCCAACGCCGCTCGGTAAGCAACGATGTCTTCTGGCATAACAATATATCCGTTCGTGGCATGCACATCAAACAAAGCACGAGCATGCAATGAGATAATATCCATAGTATCCTAATTATAAAACAAGTTATACCGGATGCGGTTAATGTCATCTAGATCAGAAATAAAGTGATGGTATCTCATGGACTCAAAGTCTAAATTAACCTTAGGTAAAAGGGGATCATGTGGGTGATTGTTAACATTAAAGTGAGTCACTAAGAGAGTGGCATAGATACCCCCATAAATCACACCTATGGACCTATTAGTGTGCAAGCAGTGTGCAATGATAGCCACTAAGCTGAAAGTATTACCGCCAAAAAATGCACGACGTAAGATAGCAAAGTCAGGTACGCTAAGGCAACTCGTAGCCTTCCTAGCAGTCAAGCATTTCCTTTGAATAAAGCAAAGTAATGCACAACGGGGAAATGTAAACTAGTGGATTTAGCTACCGACACTCCTCTTGTTTCTCCCACCTTAAGGTGTGAAGGAAATCCCCGAACTTAGCTAGTCGAGATTCTCTCAAATCCCCATTGGTAGGGATCAAACAAATATCACAAAACCGCTCGAGCGGGATTTGGCGTGTCTCCCCGTACAACCTGAAGCTCACTTCAGGGGGTGTTCCCACTTCAATAATGAAAACTTTGCACAAAACAATTAGTGAGGATTTGGTATTGATCACACTCATCTGCGATGAAGGCGTTCAGCCCGCGTTGGTGATGAACTATGCGAACTCATGGTGAAAGCTGGCTTCATCCATGAAGGGTACATGTGGCCATTCGCACGGTCGAACTTCTGCCTCACGGGGTAAGTAGATGGCATTGTCCGAAGACTCTCTCCAAATCCCCTTAGCATTTTGCTTAGAGGAGCTCCTCCTGAATATGTTCATCTTCCTAAGAACAAATTTCTCAATTTTTTTGGTCCACAAAAAGATATTAGCAAAACTTCACAATATTGGTAGAAACTACTCACACAAGTGCCTAGAGGTCATATCAAGCATTCAAACTACTTAGCACTCAAAGAATTCAACATGCAAGCTCATTTGTTGTAGCGCCAAGAGTAGATAAATGCACAACATATAAACCACACAAAAAACTAATTGGAGCATTGGAGGAGTCACATACCAAGGAGCAATTCCTCAAAACAATTTCAGAAATAGAGTTCCGAGCAAAGAGATCGAAAATGGAAGCAAGATGAGCTCAAACATGGGCAAGAACTAGACATGATTTTTTTCTGAGGTAGGAGAAGGAGTTGGCTCGACGGAATAAGTGAGGGGGCCCCTATGGGGCCTACACAACATAGGGGCGTGCCCCAGGGGGTCGCCCTGGTGTTGTGTGTCCACCCAGGGTTCCCTCTCACATTAGTTTTTATGCCATAAATTCTAATATATTCAATGAAAATTCATGTAAAAATTTCACGACATTCTGAGCACTTTCATTTCTGGGCACTTTTCTATTGCACGAAAAATCCAGAAAATAGGGAAACATGGCATTTTATTTTATTTAACTAATAAAAACAGAGAATATAAGATGGGTACAGAAATTTGTGCTTGCTAAATTCACCAAATTCATGTCTCTCAAAAAGAATTCATTAATAAGGTTGATCAAGTCTTATTAACGTCCCGCTTTCAATTAACGTGAAACCGAAGAATCTTCACGAAAACACTATGTTACCTCAATGGGAACATGCATGTCCCCTACCATAATGATTTCATATTTATCTTTGATAGTAGGAATAGGTAATTGAAAACTTCCAATAGTGATAGTGGGAGATTTTATGATAACATTAATACCATTCACTTGAAGTTGTTTCGTCAGAAAATGCACCATGTGTTCATTACCATTAGCATGAAAAGTCACTTTGCTTTTGTTGCAATCAATAACAGCCCCTACAGTATCCAAGAATGGTCTTCCAAGAATAATTGATAAGTTATCATCTTCGAGCATATCAAGTATAACAAAGTCTGTTAAGATAGTGACATTGGCAACCACAACGGGCACATTGTGACAGCCCGGTGCCGACGTTCGAGAAGATTCCCCTCTCTTTCCGTTTTCGTCGTGTGGCTTATTTAATTGTCGTGTCATCATCGCATCATGCACATCATCTGCATTGCATCGGCATCTTCGTTGTCGCCCGTTTTCAAAACTCGCATCCGTTAGTAGTTGCCGGTTCTCGTCGTTGTCCGTTCTGAGTCCGACCGCACTCGCACGCGCCCGCGGCACCGTCGAAACCCTGTTTTTAAAGTGCGTTTAAAACTTTCTCTGATCGGGGTGAAACTTGGCACGCGGTCGCGATTAGTTATAGCTAGGCCGCCTGTCGAATTTCGTCGCGATCGGAGACCGTCTGGTACCCGAAAGGTCGACCATAGCGGCATCGTATTCGGTCTACCGTGGGACGTCTGTCGGTGTTTTAAAATCTCGTTGCCGCGCTGCCCGTTCTCCCTCTCGTCTCCGGATATTCCCTCTACACGGCCGCGTACCCATACCCGCGTTCGGAATCGTCCGAATCCGACCCCGCGCTTGGATCCGGAGCGCGATTCCGGTTAACCGAGCCCCCCGTTTGTCTATATATAGGCCCCCTCCTTAATTTTAGGCAACCAACCCCTCTCCACCTCGGGATCCGTGCCTACCCCCGAAACCCTAGCGCAGCCTCCCACCTCTCTCTCTCCCCTCCAGCCGCCGGGCCCGCCGAGCCTAGATCGGGCCCGGGCAGGCCCATCCGCCGTCGCCGCCTTGCCCGAGCTCGTTGCAGCTCCTCTCCAACGCTGCGTCGCCGCCGGCCAGCAGCCGCGCTGCCGGAGCGCGCCGCCCTCAGTCCCCGCGCGTCCCTGGCCTAGGCGCCCCGTCGCCGTTCCTGGCCTCGCCGGAGACCGCCGGCCGGAGCTCCCCGGCCCCTGCCTGCCGGTTCTGCCACCCGCAGCGCCTCGAGCCGCCCGCGTCCCACGGGGAGCCCCTGCTTGCTGCATGCCTCGGCGAGCTGCGCCCCGCCGCCGCCACCGGAGCGCCTCGCCGCGCCCTCGCCGGAGCTAGCCTCCGCCGCCGCCTTGCGCCTCGCCGCCGCCTCTCCCTGCCCGCAGCGCTCGCTAACTGCGGCCGCCGCTGCTCCTCCCCTGCGCGCCCCTCGCCGGAGGTCGCCGCCCTCGGGAACGAGCAGTTCCCGCCTTCGCGCCGTGTGCCCCGCCGCCCGTCGGTGCCCGCCGTGGCCTTTTGCCCGCGCCGGCCACCGGAGTGCGTGCCTCTGCTCCTCCCCCCGTGATCCTGATCTGGATCGGGGACGGGGACGAGGGAGCCTCGCTCGCCCTGCCACGTGGGCCACATCGCCACCCAGGCCCAGGCCGGTCTCCTCCAGATCCCTTCGGCCCAGCTGGCCTGCCTCTCCTCCAGACCGGGCCAGGCCCGAGGTAAGAGGCTGCCCCTATTCCCCGCCCGTGCGTAGCATAGCTGACCGCGCTCTAGCTCTATTAGGGCTGTTAGCCTCAGTTTTGGCCCAGTAGCTTTTATAGGGTTTATCCTCGGTTTAGTTAATTTCAGGATTTAGGCTTTATTTAAAACGTCCATATCTTTTAATCCGTAAGTCGGAACGAAGCGTGTAATATATGGTTTTGTGGTAGTTTCGCGCGTAGAATACGAATTTGAGACTTGCATTTTTATTTGACGTAGTTTTACGTGCCGGACGCCTAGTTTAACGTGCTGTCCTATATTGTTTTGCCTCATAGTTATTTTTCGTGCAAGCCCGGATTGCCCGGATGCCGTGGTATAAATGTCCATGTTTTAGGAATCATTTTTGCATGCATTTTAGAGCGGTCATGATATTTATGCGTGTAGGGATTGCCGGTAGTTTATTTTCCCGTACATAGGTTATATTCCCGTATTAATGTGTGGCATTATTTAGTATTGCAAACCCCGCATAATATATATGTTTCCGGGGTAGAAAAATCCCATGGATTTTTCTGTGCAATTAGTTTTAGCTTTTGAGTAAGTTAGTTCGCGAGATATTTTACCGTGATGCCCTTTTGTTTAATTCGTAGAATTTATTCCGTGCCTCGTTTGAATTAGTTGTCAACTAGAGAGTTGATCTTGGGTGTTTAGGACTAGCCCCTGGTATTTTGGTTGCAATAGAAATGCATGTGTAGGTGTGTTTCGATAGCCCTCAAGTTGCTAGAAATAGTGCTGTTTTGGACGTGCTGAAATATTTCTAAGTCTGGAATCTGTTATATTTTGTTGCTGTCTTGTCTTGCTTGCATCTTGTGATCTGTAGCTCTTTTGAGGTTGGTACAATGGAGTTAGTTGTACCCCTTATGTTTCTCAGCATGCTGTGAATTTTCATGCCATTTGGAGTCCTGTAGCTATAGGTTTTGCTGCTGTCAATAATGCTTCAGACTAAAAACTGCACTTTCTCGAGGTGTAATTTTCACTAAGTCTGGAATAGTGTGTGAGATGCCATTTTGTGACTTCTTTCTCTAGTGATCCGTGCTGCCATGCTAGTTGTTGTTAGTTTTTTGTAGTAGTGCGTCTTGCCCTCTTCCATGCCATACCTTGCTTGAGCTTATCGGAGTTGTGTAGCCGTAGTTGTGGGGCGTAGAATATGCTATGTGGCTGGTTTTGGCAGATTGTAGTCAATTCTTGTTTTGCTCGTAGTTTTTGAACCGTATCTCCGATTAGATCGTGTCCTACATGAAACTTGCTTAGAGTCTCGTGTAGTTTCATTTTCTCTTGCTGGTTGTTTGTTTTGAAGTGCTCGTAGCCGCCGTTGCACACATATTGCATTCATGCCATCGTATCTTGCGGTGCTTGTATCTTTTGATCCGTAGCTCCGTTGGAGATGTGCTTTATGTCTAGATTGCTTGCCTTGATGCGTAGAATCACGTGAACCTATTTGTGTTGCTGTTTAACAACTAATTAAAGGTGTTAATTCAGATCTGGACAGAATTGTAAATTAACACGTGGGGTCGTTTCGGAGGTGCTATATGTCATTTCCGACCTCACTTAAAATGTCTAGTTAGGTAGTTTAATTTCCTCTTCACCTCTTGCATGTTTGACAACATTAATATAGCCGTGTAAATAACCGGGAGTGAACTAAATAATTCATATGTGGAGTTTCGTCAATATGCAACTCGTTGCATATTGAACTTCACTTAATGTGTAGTGTTTGATTGTGTGAATTGTCATGCCGTGACTTGCATGTATTTAGCTGCTCATGCATCATATGTGTTGTGCATCGTATGGTGAATTTCGTGTGTTGATTTGTGTTTCCGGTTTGCTTCGTCTCGATAGAGTTCCGCAGCGTGCCGGATTGTGAGGACCCATTCGACTACGTCGGTTCGTCTGCTTCACGGAGGCATTCTACTTCCAAGCGGGATCTCAGGCAAGATGATCATTTCCCTAGATACCATTACTATCATTGCCATGCTAGTTTATCGCTTCTATCGTTTATGTATCGTTGCCTACCACCTGTTAAATATTAGCCTCTCAACCATGCCATGATTACCATCAACCTGTTCGACCTAGCAAACCACTGATTGGCTATGTTACCGCTTGCTTATCATGTTGTTAGCGTTGTTAGTTGCAGGTGTAGTTGCTTCCATGTGAAAACATGGGTTCCTTGTTATATCACCATATTTAAATGCTATTTAATTTAATGCACCTATATACTTGGTAAAAGGTGGAAGGCTTGGCCTTTCTAGCCTGGTGTTTTGTTCCACCTTTGCCCCCTTAGTTTCGGCTACCGGTGTTATGTTCCATAAACGAGCGCTCCTAACACGATCGGGGTTGTTATGGGGACCCCCTTGATAATTCGTTTTAGATTAAAGCTGGTCTGGCAAGGCCCAACATTGGTTTTACATTTGCCCAACATAATAATTCTGTTAAATTGAAATGCATAGGGAGTTAGCGCTACCCGAGGAGTAATTTTACATAAAGAGGGGGGGCCAGTGCTGATGGTGTTGGTCCCAAACGGTCTGCCTGCGGGGCCACCGCGAGGAAACTCGAGGTTTGGCACCTATAGCTAGTTCCATCTGTCGTGTCCTGAGAACGAGATACGCGGCTCCTATCGGGTACGTCGACATGTCGGGCGGCCTTGCTGGATTAGTTTTACCTTTGACGAGATATCTTGTGCATCGGGATTCCGGGGATGCTTTGGGTAATCTCAGAGTTGAGGTTTTCCACTAGGGAATCCGACGAGATCGCGAGCTTCGTGATTGAGGATTTCTATGCGGCTTGTGGTAATTTGTGATGGACTAGTTGGAGCACCCCTGCAGGGTTAAATCTTTCGGAAAGCCGTGCCCGCGGTTATGTGGCAACGTCGAAACTTTGTTTAACACTGGTTCTAGATAACTTGAAGTTAACTTAATCAAAACTTGCCTCAAATGGTGCTTATCTCTCTGTCTCTTCAAGATTCTTTCAACAAGAATAAGTCATATGCTAAATCCGTTGCTTGTCATCAATTTAATTTGATGAAGGATAAGCATAACATAATTCTTATTCTTGTTCATAGTAATCTGAATTCTTCATCCGGAGTGGCTCATTGTATCAATTCTTTTCTCAAGTGCCTATATTTCTTTTCCGGAGTTCCAAGTTCTTTTAGTATATCTTTGTGAAGCTTCATTTAAATCATGGCAAGGTCATAATCTTATTCTTTTTTACCTTCATATCGTTGCATGATTCATTTGTATACGGAGGTCCTTCATGGTGATTCATCAAGATTTCAATTCATTCTCAAAGTGTTCTTCAAGATTCTTGTTAGACAACCTCAAGCATTCTTTCCCTTGCATTTCAGTGCATTGTTCTTCCTTTATCTTTGAGGTGGTATTATAGCATTCTTGTTAGTGTAGGAGCCTCGAAGAGTTTCCTTTCAAGAATGAGTTAATTAAACCCACCAATTCTATGATCATGAGATATTTTCAACCCATGATTTCTTATTTGAGCTATCTTGGTTTTGATTTCATCTAAAGCCTTTCCTATGGATTGTTGCTATTATGGTGCTTGTCTTTAATCCAAGTTCTCAATGTATCCTCTTGGTGTAAGAGATTGTTCATATCTTGTTTCTCCCAATCTATCCTTGTTTCTTTTAGTGGTTGGTTGTCACCTCATACTTCTTGAGATGATTTCCATAAGCCCACTACCATCTTGTTCTTTTCGTTGTTGTTCTTTCAACAACTCCGTCCAATTCTTCTTGCAAGGATGCTTGCCAAGTTCATTGGAGTTAGTAGTTGTCATTCTCTCTTCATTCTCTTCTTCCGCATGATCTAGTTCCTATTCTATTGTTCCGGAGGCATTGTGTTGTTGCTCTTTTGGGTCAATCTTGTTGTTCTATCAAGATCATGGTGTCCCCTTGCTCTATTTACTTGTTTGTTGTGATTATTGTCTATTTCTCCTACCTTTTCGAATTTTTTGTCCCATTTTACTACCGAAGTGCTGCCGAAATTTTCCGTGAATTCTTGCTTCTTTCTTTTCTCATTCCTCATCTCTTTGCAGCCTTCAAAGATCGTTGGTTTCACTTGTTTGTCAAAGAAGCGACTAAGTTTTTACCTCTTGTTCCTTCTCATCCTCTCCCCCTTTCATTCTTGGATCTCGGGGCGAGATCCTCTTGTAGTGTAGGGGAGTTGTGACAGCCCGGTGCCGACGTTCCAGAAGATTCCCCTCTCTTTCCGTTTTCGTCGTGTGGCTTATTTAATTGTCGTGTCATCATCGCATCATGCACATCATCTGCATTGCATCGGCATCTCCGTTGCCGTCCGTTTTCAAAACTCGCATCCGTTAGTAGTTGCCGGTTCTCGTCGTTGTCCGTTCTGAGTCCGACCGCACTCGCACGCGCCCGCGGCACCGTCGAAACCCTGTTTTTAAAGTGCGTTTAAAACTTTCTCCGATCGAGGTGAAACTTGGCACGCGGTCGCGATTAGTTATAGCTAGGCCGCCTGTCGAATTTCGTCGCGATCGGAGACCGTCTGGTACCCGAAAGGTCGACCATAGCGGCATCGTATTCGGTCTACCGTCGGACGTCTGTCAGTGTTTTAAAATCTCATTGCCGCGCCGCCCGTTCTCCCTCTCGTCTCCGGATATTCCCTCTACACGGCCGCGTACCCATACCCGTGTTCGGAATCGTCCGAATCTGACCCCGCGCTTGGATCCGGAGCGCGATTCCGGTTAACCGAGCCCCCCGTTTGTCTATATATAGGCCCCCTCCTTAATTTTAGGCAACCAACCCCTCTCCACCTCGGGATCCGTGCCTACCCCCGAAACCCTAGCGCAGCCTCCCACCTCTCTCTCTCCCCTCCAGCCGCCGGGACCGCCGAGCACAGACCGGGCCCGAGCAGGCCCATCCGCCGTCGCCGCCTTGCCCGAGCTCGTTGCGGCTCCTCTCCAACGCTGCGTCGCCGCCGGCCAGCAGCCGCGCTGCCGGAGCGCGCCGCCCTCGGTCCCCGCGCGTCCCTGGCCTAGGCGCCCCGTCGCCGTTCCTGGACTCGCCGGAGACCGCCGGCCGGAGCTCCCCGGCCCCTGCCTGCCGGTTCCGCCGCCCGCAGCGCCTCAAGCCGCCCGCGTCCCACGGGGAGCCCCTGCTTGCTGCATGCCTCAGCGAGCTGCGCCCCGCCGCCGCCACCGGAGCGCCTCGCCGCGCCCTCGCCGGAGCTAGCCTCCGCCGCCGCCTTGCGCCTCACCGCCGCCTCTCCCTGCCCGCAGCGCTCGCTAACTGCGGCCGCCGCTGCTCCTCCCCTGCGCGCCCCTCGCCGGAGGTCGCCGCCCTCGGGAACGAGCAGTTCCCGCCTTCGCGCCGTGTGCCCCGCCGCCCGTCGGTGCCCGCCGTGGCCGTTTGCCCGCGCCGGCCGCCGGAGTGCGTGCCTCTGCTCCTCCCCCCGCGATCCCGATCTGGATCGGGGACGGGGACGAGGGAGCCTCGCTCGCCCTGCCACGTGGGCCACATCGCCACCCAGGCCCAGGCCGGTCTCCTCCAGATCCCTTCGGCCCAGCTGGCCTGCCTCTCCTCCAGACCGGGCCAGGCCCGAGGTAAGAGGCAGCCCCTATTCCCCGCCCGTGCGTAGCATAGCTGACCGCGCTCTAGCTCTATTAGGGCTGTTAGCCTCAGTTTTGGCCCAGTAGCTTTTATAGGGTTTATCCTCGGTTTAGTTAATTTCAGGATTTAGGCTTTATTTAAAACGTGCATATCTTTTAATCCGTAAGTCGGAACGAAGCGTGTAATATATGGTTTTGTGGTAGTTTTGCGCGTAGAATACGAATTTGAGACTTGCATTTTTATTTGACGTAGTTTTACGTGCCGGACGCCTAGTTTAACGTGCTGTCCTATATTGTTTCGCCTCATAGTTATTTTTCGTGCAAGCCCGGATTGCCCGGATGCCGTGGTATAAATGTCCATGTTTTAGGAATCATTTTTGCATGCATTTTAGAGCGGTCATGATATTTATGCGTGTAGGGATTGCCGGTAGTTTATTTTCCCGTACATAGGTTATATTCCCGTATTAATGTGTGGCATTATTTAGTATTGCATACCCCGCATAATATATATGTTTCCGGGGTAGAAAAATCCCATGGATTTTTCTGTGCAATGAGTTTTAGCTTTTGAGTAAGTTAGTTCGCGAGATATTTTACCGTGATGCCCTTTTGTTTAATTCGTAGAATTTATTCCGTGCCTCGTTTGAATTAGTTGTCAACTAGAGAGTTGATCTTGGGTGTTTAGGACTAGCTCCTGGTATTTTGGTTGCAATAGAAATGCATGTATAGGTGTGTTTCGATAGCCCTCAAGTTGCTAGAAATAGTGCTGTTTTGGACGTGCTGAAATATTTCTAAGTCTGGAATCTGTTATATTTTGTTGCTGTCTTGTCTTGCTTGCATCTTGTGATCTGTAGCTCTTTTGAGGTTGGTACAATGGAGTTAGTTGTACCCCTTATGTTTCTCTAGCATGCTGTGAATTTTCATGCCATTTGGAGTCCTGTAGCTATAGGTTTTGCTGCTGTCAATATTGCTTCAGACTGAAAACTGCACTTTCTCGAGGTGTAATTTTCACTAAGTCTGGAATAGTGTGTGAGATGCCATTTTGTGACTTCTTTCTCTAGTGATCCGTGCTGCCATGCTAGTTGTTGTTAGTTGTTTGTAGTAGTGCATCTTGCCCTCTTCCATGCCATACCTTGCTTGAGCTTATCGGAGTTGTGTAGCCGTAGTTGTGGGGCGTAGAATATGCTATGTGGCTGGTTTTGGCAGATTGTAGTCAATTCTTGTTTTGCTCGTAGTTTTTGAACCGTATCTCCGATTAGATCGTGTCCTACATGAAACTTGCTTAGAGTCCCGTGTAGTTTCATTTTCTCTTGCTGGTTGTTTGTTTTGAGGTGCTCGTAGCCGCCGTTGCACACATATTGCATTCATGTCATGATATCTTGCGGTGCTTGTATCTTTTGATCCGTAGCTCCGTTGGAGATGTGCTTTATGTCTAGATTGCTTGCCTTGACGCGTAGAATCACGTGAACCTATTTGTGTTGCTGTTTAACAACTAACTAAAGATGTTAATTCAGATCTGGACAGAATTGTAAATTAACACGTGGGGTCGTTTCGGAGGTGCTATATGTCATTTCCGACCTCACTTAAAATGTCTAGTTAGGTAGTTTAATTTCCTCTTCACCTCTTGCATGTTTGACAACATTAATATAGCCGTGTAAATAACCGGGAGTGAACTAAATAATTCATATGTGGAGTTTCGTCAATATGCAACTCGTTGCATATTGAACTTCACTTAATGTGTAGTGTTTGATTGTGTGAATTGTCATGCCGTGACTTGCATGTATTTAGCTGCTCATGCATCATATGTGTTGTGCATCGTATGGTGAATTTCGTGTGTTGATTTGTGTTTCCGGTTTGCTTCGTCTCGATAGAGTTCCGCAGCGTGCCGGATTGTGAGGACCCGTTCGACTACGTCGGTTCGTCTGCTTCACGGAGGCATTCTACTTCCAAGCGGGATCTCAGGCAAGATGATCATTTCCCTAGATACCATTACTATCATTGCCATGCTAGTTTATCGCTTCTATCGTTTATGTATCGTTGCCTACCACCTGTTAAATATTAGCCTCTCAACCATGCCATGATTACCATCAACCTGTTCGACCTAGCAAACCACTGATTGGCTATGTTACCGCTTGCTTATCATGTTGTTAGCGTTGTTAGTTGCAGGTGTAGTTGCTTCCATGTGAAAACATGGGTTCCTTGTTATATCACCATATTTAAATGCTATTTAATTTAATGCACCTATATACTTGGTAAAAGGTGGAAGGCTTGGCCTTTCTAGCCTGGTGTTTTGTTCCACCTTTGCCCCCTTAGTTTCGGCTACCGGTGTTATGTTCCATAAACGAGCGCTCCTAACACGATCGGGGTTGTTATGGGGACCCCCTTGATAATTCGTTTTAGATTAAAGCTGGTCTGGCAAGGCCCAACATTGGTTTTACATTTGCCCAACATAATAATTCTGTTAAATTGAAATGCATAGGGAGTTAGCGCTACCCGAGGTGTAATTTTACATAAAGAGGGGGGGCCAGTGCTGATGGTGTTGGTCCCAAACGGTCTGCCTGCGGGGCCACCGCGAGGAAACTCGAGGTTTGGCACCTATAGCTAGTTCCATCTGTCGTGTCCTGAGAACGAGATACGCGGCTCCTATCGGGTACGTCGACATGTCGGGCGGCCTTGCTGGATTAGTTTTACCTTTGACGAGATATCTTGTGCATCGGGATTCCGGGGATGCTTTGGGTAATCTCAGAGTTGAGGTTTTCCACTAGGGAATCCGACGAGATCGCGAGCTTCGTGATTGAGGATTTCTATGCGGCTTGTGGTAATTTGTGATGGACTAGTTGGAGCACCCCTGCAGGGTTAAATCTTTCGGAAAGCCGTGCCCGCGGTTATGTGGCAACGTCGAAACTTTGTTTAACACTGGTTCTAGATAACTTGAAGTTAACTTAATCAAAACTTGCCAACTGTGTGCATAACCGTGACTGTCTCTTTCGTGAGTTCCTTCTCCAATCGAGGACACGGTGGGGTTATGTCTGACGTAGGTAGGTGTTTAGGATCATTCCTTTGATCAACAGTAGTTCACGTCCGTTGTGCGTAGATCTTCCCCCTCTTATTCCTGTACTCGTAAGTTTAGCCACCAATTATATGCTTAGCCGCTGCTGCAACCTCACCACTTAACCATACCTCACCCATTAAGCTTTGCTAGTCTTGATACCTTTGGAAATGAGATTGCTGAGTCCCCTGTGGCTCACAGATTACTACAACACCAGTTGCAGGTACAGGTAAGGGTACTTGACGCGAGCGCGTTGATTGTTCACTTGGAGTTGCTTCTTCTTCTTCTTCACCGATCTAGGATGGGTTCCAGGCCGGCATCCTGGGATAGCAAGGATGGACGTCGTTCTCCTTTGGTCGTTTGTTTTCGTCCGTAGTCGGACCCTGCTCTTACTCTTGATGACTATGTAATGTACTGATGTGACTCTGATGTAGCTTGTGGCGAGTGTAAGCCAACTCTGTATATATCTTTTATTTTCAGCACATGTACTTGTAACGATATCCATTCTTGCGACACGACGAGATGCGCTTCTATCCCTGACGAGGTCCTCGTGCCAAATTGAGGATAGGGTCGCATCTTGGGCGTGACACACATCCTCACAAATACCGATAGGAATGGTTGTTAACTTGTCAGCCATCTGCAAAGAAATCTCAGTAGGAGTGAGTTTGTTCAAATCAAGTATTTTATATAAAGACAAAGGCATGACACTAACACCGGCTCCCAAATCACATAAAACACTTCTAACATAATTTCTCTTAATGGAACAAGGTATAGTAGGTATACCTGGGTCTCCCAATTTCTTAGGAACACCATCCTCAAAATAATAATTAGCAAGCATAGTAGAAATTTCTACTTCAAGAACTTTTCTTTCGTTTTTAACGATACCTTTCATATATTTTGCATAAGGAGGCATTTTCAACATATCAATCAAGCGAGTACGTAAAACAACAGGTCTAAGTATTTCAACAAAGCGATCAAAGTTTTCCTCCTCCTTACTCTTGGAAGGTTTAGTAGGGAAAGGCATGGGCTTCTAAACCCATGGTTCTCTTTCCTTACCGTGCTTTCTAGCAAAGAAATCCTTTTTCACATACCTTTTGTTTTTAGGTTGCGGGTTATCAAGATCCTCGGCTGGTTCAGTATTGATATCATTATTTGGTTATCCGACATTCTTTAGTTGAGCATCTGCAAGAATCTCATTAGTAACATCACGTGTATGTTCATCACCTGATTGGGTTTCAGCATCAGAACACAGAAACATCACGATTAGCATCAGGAGGTTTTTCTACCTCATGTTCACTAGAAGCATGCAAAGTTCTATCATTTTTCTTTTTATTCTTCTTCTTAGAAGAATTAGGAGTATCAACATTAGCTCTCTGAGAGTCTTTTTCAATTCTCTCGGGGTGTCCCTCATGATAAAGAGGATCCTGGGTCATCCTACCACCCCTAGTCATAACTCTAACAACATGATCATTCATATTTCTATTCATTTCAAATAGCAAATCACTTTGAGATTTAGCAACTTGTTTTAACTGAGTTTGAACCATAGAAGCATGATTACCAACTCCCTTAACATCATTGACAATTCTAAATATCAAGTTACTCAAGTGATCAATAGCATGGGCATTATGTTCTAACTGTTTCATAACATGAGCATTGAAATAATTTTGCTTGCCAATATAATTATCAAACTCGAGATAACACTAACGAGGAGTCTTACCAAAAGGAACATCATTTTCATCAAAATTTAATAAAGAATTTAACACTACCACCACCGATGGTGGTGGTGCATTAAGTCCACGTATTTCTTTGATAGTTGGTAAATTTTAACATCTTCACTTTTAATGCCTTTTTCCTTCATGCACTTCTTTGCTTTTTGCATATCTTCGGGACTAACAAATATAATACCTCTTTTCTTCGGAATGGGTTCACGTGTTGGCTCAGGAAGTGTCCACTCATTATCATTCTTTAAAATATCCATTAATAAATCCTCCGTTTGAGTAACGGTTCTTTCCCTGAAAACACAACCAACACAGCTATCTAGGTAGTCCCTAGAAGCATCATTAATACCATTATCGAAGATATCAAGGATTTCAATCTTCTTCAAAGGATGATCATGCAAAACATTAAGTAACTGGATAATCCTCCCCCAAGCTTGTGGGAGACTCTCTTCTTCAACCTGGACAAAGTTAAATATCTCCTGCAATGCAACTTGTTTCTTATGAGCAGGGAAATATTTTTCAGAGAAGTAGTACATCATATCCTGGGGACTACGCACACAACCAGGAGCAAGAGTATTGTACCAAGCTTTAGGATCTCCCTTTAGTGAAAAAGGGAACAACTTAAGGATATAGTAGTATAGTAGTGAATCTTTTCCTCATGAGTAAACAAGGTAGCAATATCATTTAACTTGGTAAGGTGAGCCACACCAATTTAAAACTCGGTACCATAGAAAGGATCAAACTCAACCAAAGTAATCAAGTCAGGATCAATAAAGAATTCATAGTCCTTATCAGAAATAAAGATGGGAGAGGTAGCAAACTTAGGATCACACCTCATCTTCTCCCTCGTAGTTTTTTCTTTTATCACGACAATCACAATTATAGCCTCTTCTGTAGTATTGCAATTGAGAATAGCTAAAGCAGATTCTTTATCTAAGCCTTGTTCATCACGTATTTCATCTCTAGCAATAGGACAAAGCAATAAAGACAGAACAAGATTTTCAAGAGTTTCAGCACTCTCGGCTCTCTCAACCTCACTAACCCTAGCAAGTTGTTTATCAAGAAAATCACTAAGTGGCACAATAGTATGAAGCATAGTGCTAGCATCATCAGTAGTATCATTCAAAGCAGAAGTAGCATCATTCGTATTCATAACAGAAGTAGCATCATCAATAGCATGTGACATAGCAAAATTCATAGTAGGTGAAAGCAGATATGCTCCCTTAGTGATTTTGATAATTCATGACAACATACATTGTCTCTTGGACTAACACTTCTACCTAGATATTTCAGAAAAGTCCATAGGGAGCATCGGCTAAAGGTTTATGTGGAGATACCCCTAGATGCAAGAAAAGAATAATATTGGCTCAAGCTTCAAGCTAGAAAACTCTTCATTTTATATTTGTGAGAAATCACTTTTGAGACCATAGGAAATCCAATACTATTAAAAGGGGGTGAGGTAGTAAAATGAACTGATTGCTCAAATGCTCAAAGCTAGCCACCAAAACACTCAATCATTTTTCCCACATAATCACTCTGTCAGGTTCCACATTCACAAATTCGGTGTCACCAACATTTCCACATCAGACCCACCGAGTTTGAACCTCCGACAGAACCCTAGCCATTCCCACCAAATAGGTGCAACCAAAACTGCATCGGTGCTACCGAGTTTAGTGTGACCAACATTTTGTTGCCAAGATACACAAAATTGGAATTTCCGAGTTTGAGTATCGGTGCCACCGAGTTTGCCCATCTCACCGTTGGTCACCTTTTTGGTGCCACCGAGTTCTATATACTGGTCTCATCGAGATTCAAAAGTTCACGCTTTTGGTACTAGTCGGTACCATCGAGTTGTCCACTTCGCTGTCACCGAGTTTGCACTTTTGTGTGTAACGGTTGGATTTTGACTACTGCCTATATATACCCATCGCCCACCTCTCGTTCGTGGGAGAAGCACTCAGAACACACACTTCATTTCCAGATCCATTTTATGAGAGAGAACCACCTACTCATGTGTTGAGACCAAGATATTCCAATCCAATCATTTGAAACTTGATCTCTAGCCTCCCCAAATTGCTTTCCACCAAATCAACCTCTCCTACCCATGCATATTCTGTGAGAGAGTGATTTGTGTTGAGGAGACTATCTTTAGAAGCACAAGAGCATGGATTTCATTGATCTACCACATCTATTACCTTTTGGAGGGTGGTGCCTCCTAGATTGGTTAGGTGTCGCTTGGGACCTCCTACTTCGTGTTGTGGAGTTGAACCAAGATGTTTGTAAGGGAAGGAGATCGCCTACTTCATGAAGATCTACCATGAGCAAAGCTAGTTCTGTGTGGACGTAAGCCGTGGTGGGATAGACAAGGCGGCTTCTTTGTGGACCCTCCATGGGTGGAGCCCTCCATGGACTCTTGCAGCCATTACCCCTCATGGGTTGAAGTCTCCACTAACATGGACGTACGATAGCCACCCAGCGGAACCATGCCAAAAATCGTCGTGTCAATCTCATGCGTTTGATCTCCCTACCTTACTCCTCTACATTACATTTGCATGTTTTACTTTCCGCTGCTATACTCTTAGAACTGCATGTGTACGATGACTTAGACTTGTTACAACTGTTAGATT
This sequence comes from Hordeum vulgare subsp. vulgare, assembly GCF_904849725.1. Classification (NCBI taxonomy): domain Eukaryota; kingdom Viridiplantae; phylum Streptophyta; class Magnoliopsida; order Poales; family Poaceae; genus Hordeum; species Hordeum vulgare. Next base: position 401,359,361 of record NC_058519.1, on the reverse strand, counting down.
TCTGCACTCCTAGAAATTAGGTTAGGCTAGATTTTTGACTAGTATATTCACCCCTTCTCTAGACACATCTTCTATCGATCCCTCAATTGGTATGAGAGCAAGGTCTCCAAAACCTTGGTTTAACCGCCATTAGAGGAGGACGAATGTGACTAGTTCCCAGGTTTTTAGTTGTAGAGTGCCTATTCTTGATGGGGACTACTTTAGACAATGGAAAGATGAAATTCTTGATATATACAATGAGTTCCATTTGCGCAAGTATATTGAATATCCCTATGCGCCTCCCATTGATCCCATACATCCTTCTCATGATGATGAAGTTAATATGCTTGGTAACCTTAACACTGTCAATCTTATCATTAGAGGTTTACCAAGAAATGTGCTTAATCAGTTGCAAAACTTTGAGTGTGCTCATACCTTGTTGAAAGACTTAGAGAAAAGATATCCAAATTATTCCTTGAAAAATCTTGATATCATTGTTCACAAGCACATTGCTTTCCATAAGGTGAAGCCAACCGATCCTAACTTTCATAAATTCCTATTTGAGCTTCGTGACCTCATGCGTGCTAAAGGAAATGTTATTACCATCAACAACATCATTGTTGAAGCCATTCAAATGCATAAACTTGAACATTGTAATAGTCAAATTTCTGATGAAACTTTTGTCTCTTATGAGGAAATTTCATCCAATGATGACTATACTGAACGTGGGTACTATGATGCTGATGAGAACTTCGACACCGAGTATGAGAAGACCATGAAGAACCTTAGTCTTATGGCTAACCTTAAAGACTACATGGCCGGTGGAAAGGAGTGGGTTCTCGACAGTGGATGCACTGATCGCATGGCCGGAGATAAAGACATGTTCCATGAGATTACACCAAACTGTGGACCTCGGAAGTATGTGACTTTTGGAGACAACTCCAAAGGTAAGGTACTTGGTCTTGGTAAGGTGGCCGTATCTCATGACAGTTCCATTTAGAATGTCATGCTTGTTGAATCCCTTGGCTACAATCTTCTTTCCGTATCTAGACTTGCAGACTTTGGTTTCGATGTGTTATTTATGAAAGTTTAATGCCAAGTGTTTCGTAGAGACAATCATACCATCATCTTTACTGGTTTCCATAGAGGTGATTTATACATTGTTGATTTCTCTAAGATATCGAAACCCCGTACATGTCTTATTGCAAAATCTTCTAAAGGTTGGTTATAGCATAGAAGGCTTGGACATGTTGGTATGCGCAATCTTAACAAACTTATTAAAGGTGATCATATTCTTGGTGTTAAAGATGTTATCTTTGACAAAGATAGACTTTGCACTGCTTGTCAAGCAAGAAAACAAGTTAGAGGAAGTCATCCCGTGAAGAACATCATGACCACAAGAAGACCCCTCGAGTTGCTTCACATGGATCTCTTTGGTCCCAACGCTTATAAGTGCCTAGGTGGAAATTCTTATGGTCTAGTTTTGTTGATGATTTTTCCAGATTTATGTGGGTGCTCTTTCTCAATGATAAGTCACAGGTACAAATGATCTTCAAGAACTTTGCTCGAAAAGCTCAAAACCAGTTTGAAGTGAAGATCAAGAAGGTTCGGAGCGACAATGGAACGGAGTTCAAGAGCACTAATGTGGATACTTTTCTTGACGAAGAAGATATCGTACATGAGTTCTCGGTGACGTACACACCTCAACAAAATGGAGTTGTTGAGAGGAGGAACCAGACGCTCATAGAGATGGTGAGAACGATTCTTGACGAATACAAGACTCCAAGACACTTTTGGGCAGAAGCCGTAGAAACAACTTGCCATGCCATAAACCGACTCTATTTGCACAAGTTTCTCGGTAAAACGACATACAAGCTACTCACCGCTAACAAACCCCAAGTTGGATACTTTCGAGTATTCGGCTCTAAGTACTATATTCTTGATAAGCATCGCCGATCTAAATTTGCACCTAAATCTTATGAACGTTTCCTTCTTTGTTACGGATCAAACTCTCACGCTTACCATGTCTATGATAACTTCACTCGAAAAGTTGAAGAGACGGTAGATATGAAGTTTGATGAGACTAACGGTTCGCAAGTCGAACAACTGCCAATTGATATAGGAGATAAGGAACCTTCGGAAGCTATCAAAGATTTGTCCATTGGCAAGATTCATCCCATGGAGGTGAAGGAAAGCACTTCATGAACTCAAGTGGAAGCTCCTACTTTGCATCAAGGCGATCCACAAAATGACATGGAAGCATCCACAAGCGGTACACGACATGATGAAGAAGAGGAAGAGAAATATCTTGATGATCCACCTCAACCTTCCTCACCACCACATCAAGGAGAAGATGACGCCAACGACAATGCTAAAGATGAAGATGAATAAGAAGAAGCTCATCCATCCAAGAAGAAGAAGCTGTCAAGAGATACAACAAGAGTGGACAGAGATCATCCGCTAAAACAAATCTACAGCGACATAAACACCAGGAGAATCACTCGCTCTAAATCTCATTTAGCTAACTTTTGTGAGCATTATTCTTTCATATCTAACATTGAACCCTTGAAGGTAGAAGAAACTCTCCAAGATCCAGATTGGGTGAATGCCATGCATGAAGAGCTATACAACTTCGAGAGGAACCAAGTATGGACACTTGTTGAAAAACCAGAAGGCGAGCGAAATATCATTGGTAAAAGATGGGTGTTTCGGAACAAGCAAGATGAATATGGACAAGTTGTACGCAACACATCACATCTCGTAGCCCAAGGATGCACGCAAGTCGAAGGTATGGACTATGGTGAGACTTATGCTCCTGTTGCTAGACTTGAAGCCATTCATATTCTTCTAGCTTATGCCAATCAACATGATATAACTCTCTATCAAATGGATATTAAAAGTGCCTTTCTCATTGGAGAAATTGAAGAGGAAGTTTATGTTAAACAACCTCCTAGTTTTGTGAACCCTAAGAAACCTGGTCATGTTTACAAACTTCATAAAGCTTTATATGGTCTTAAACAAGCACCTAGAGCTTGGTACAAATGCCTAACAAAGTTTCTCATAGAGAAGGGTTTTGAAATTGGCAAAATTGATGCAACCTTATTCGGTAAAAGAGTAAATGGCGAACTATTTGTTTGTCAAATATATGTGGATGATATTATCTTTGGCTCTACTAACCCACATTTTAGTGAAAAGTTTGGAAAGTTGATGTTAGAGAAGTACGAGATGTCCATGATGAGTGAACTGAAGTTCTTCCTTGGATTGAAAATCAAACAATCGAGAGAAGGAATGTTCATCTCTCAAACCAAGTACACCAAGGACTTGATTAGGAAGTTCAACATGCAAGAATGCAAAAGTATGAGAACCCCCATCCCTACTAGTGGACAGCTTGACCTCATCAATGATGACACACCCATTCATCAAAAGGTTTATAGATCAATGATTGGATCATTGTTATATCTATGTGCCTCTCATCCTGATATCATGCTAAGTGTTTGCTTGTGTGCCCACTATCAAGCAGCACCTAAAGAGTGTCATCTATTGGATGTGAAAAGGATAGTGAGATACCTCATACATACACCACATTTTGGCATATGGTATCCCAAGGGATCTTCTTTTGATCTTGTTGGCTATTCCAACTTGGACTATGCTAGAGACAAGGTTGATAGAAAATCCACCTCGGGTACATGTAAATTTCTTGGGAGATCACTTATCTCTTGGACATCCAAGAAACAGAACTCGGTATCCTTATCAACTGCCGAACCTGAATACATTGCTGCTGGATCATGCTATGCTCAATTGCTATGGATGTCTCAAATGCTTAAGGATTATGGCATTCATGTTAGAAAAGTCCCATTATTGTGTGACAATGAAAGTGCTATTAAGATTGCATATAATCCTGTGCAACATCCTAGAACCAAACACATCCAAGTGCGAAATCATTTCATCCGTGATCATGTAGCCAAAGGAGATATTGATCTCAGACATGTTTGTACTGACAAACAACTGGCTGATATTTTCACCAAACCACTCGATGAATAAGTGTTCTGTCATTTGAGGAGTGAGTTGAACACCATTGATGCTTGAAACTTGAGCTATACTCACTCGGATGCATGCAAGGGTGTGAGCTTGACTGACTATTCCTTGATGCCATTGATATGACTATCTTATGTCTTGGAAACTACGCCCCCTTGTATTGCATCTAACCTTTTGTAGGTACTTATAAGAAAAACACTCCACAAGGTTGCAAACGAACTCTCATCAAAAGCAATCTTGACATGGCCAAGTATCAACAATCTTTTCTTCGGAGATGAAGGAAGAAGACAACAAAATCATATCCTTGACAATTCAATGATATTGAATATCACTCGTGTCATTTGGATATATTACATTCTTCCTTGCGTGACTAACCAATGTAGGTAAAAAGTGAACTAAAATGACATGGATAGCTCCCAACTCAAGATGATCATCATCACCATTGAGCATCCACAACAAGTTCACCTACATGCTACGTCATCAACATCATTCGAAGGTATGTAATCATGTCCTTGATAAAGCTCTACACTAATTCATGGAGTAAAGCAACTCAATAGACATGAAGACATTGAAATGCTTAATAGAAAAATGGCAACCCCAATTCAAGCTTAATGATGAGTATGACCTATGATCACTCATCCTTGCTTGACTCCTCAAGTCAAACACTCTAATATAGGTGACCTAGTCACCGCCCCACATCTAGAAGGAGAATGTTGTATGGTTCACATTTGATCTTTCACATTCTTAGAACCATTCCACTCTCATCTATATGTGTGTATTTTCATTTTTTTTACTTTTCTTACTTTTGTTTAATTGTTTCAGTTGGAATTATCATTCTTTTGGACCCTTGACCTTTTGAAACAATTCTTTCAATCAACCTATTTTCTGTTAAAGAGTTGACTATCATTGCAACTCGGTCCAACCGAATTGGGAAACTCAGCCCAATCGATTTCTCCAAGAGGCCTAAATTTCAATCTCGGTTCTACTAAATCATTATGCCTCGGTGACTCCGATTTTTCTGACTTTGTTGCTCTGATAATTTCTTCCGGACTATTGTCTTAGGGGGAGACAACTTCTCTAGGGGAAAAAATCTCAGTGATCCCATGCTATATAAGAGTGAGAATTCCTCTAGGATCCCAAACTTAGGGGGAGATCATTCAAGGAACTCTTATCCATACCTAATGGGGAGAACACTCAATGAACCCTACAAAATATCTAAGGGGAGAAAAGAAAAATTCCAGGAACCCTTACAAAAGAGAGAAGTATCCAGGAACCCTCTATTTAGTCTCAAGGAGCCCTTACCCTCTGACCTTTATTTTTGGTAATTGTGCCAAAGGGGGAGAAATATCATCAAAGCTTCCATTCGGTGAACCTATTTATAGGGGAGAAATACTATCAAATACTATCAAGAAGCTTATACAAAAGAGGGAGCAACAACACTAAAGGGAGATACTTGTATCATACCCTATACATTAAGGGGGAGAGAGATAAATACCATTTTATTGACTTTATTGGTTTGAACTTATTTTCCCTACCTACTCCCAATACCTACATTCCATGATTCGGGGGGAGAGGAAACTTTATGTACTCATTTTTAGGGGAGAAAAAGCTCTTGTTCCTTGAAGACATATTCTTTCATCAAATTCTATCTTAACTATGTCTTCAATTTCTTAGCATTTTTGAATTTGTTTTGCATCTTTACAACAGGGTACTATTGTATTATCTAACATCTGTTTTCCCATGTGTACTACTATATCAAGATGCTCATGATCCTCAAGGTAAGTATATGCATCATATCATTGTTCGTGGTGACCTCTTGTTTCTTGCACATACTGGTTGCAAGAGGGAGTCGCAAACATGGAAGTCTCTCATTCACATATGCTTGATGCATATAGCCAAGGTTCGTATGACTTGTCTTGTCTTTCTACCTTGTGTTAGCTCATGCATTCCAAAACAACTATCCTTAAAGGGATCGCACACATTTAGGGGGAGCTTATAGCAGTCATATTTCCTTCAAAGCTTTCATACCCTTATGAGTATTTTTATTTGAAACTTTGATTGTATGTTGTCATCAATTACCAAAAAGGTGGAGATTGAAAGCACATATGCTCCCTTGGTTATTTTTATAATTCATGACAACATACATTGTCTCTTGAACTAACACTTTTACCTAGATATTTCAGAAAAGTCCATAGAGAGCATTGGCTAAAGGTTTATGCGGAGATACCCCCGGATGCAAGAAAGGAATAATATTGGCTCAAGCTTCAAGCTAGAAGACTATTCATTTTATATTTGTGAGAAATCACTTTTCAGTCCATAGGAAATCCAATACTATTAAAAGGGGGTGAGGTAATAAAATGAACTGATTGCTCAAATGCTCAAAGTTAGCCACCAAAACACTCAGTCATTTTTCCCACATAATCACTCTAGCAAGTTCCACATTCACAAATTCGGTGTCACCAAAATTTCCACATCAGACCCATCAAGTTTGAACCTCAGACAGAACCCTAGCCATTCCCACCAAATCGGTGCAACCGAAACTGCATCGGTGCTACCGAGTTCAGTGTGACCAACATTCTGTTGCCAAGATACACAAAATCGAATTTCCAAGTTTAGGTATCGGTGCCACCGAGTTTGGCCATCTGACCGTTAGTCACCTTTTTAGTGCCACCGAGTTCTATATATCGGTCTCACGGTGATCCAAAAGTTCACACTTTTAGTACTAGTCGGTACCACCGAGTTGTCCACTTCGGTGTCACCAAGTTTGCACTTTTGTGTGTAACAGATGGATTTTGGCTGCTGCCTATATATACCCCTTCACCCACCTCTCATTCGTCGTAGAAGCACTCAGAACACACACTTCATTTTCAGATCCATTTTCTAAGAGAGAACCACCTACTCATGTGTTGAGACCAAGATATTCCAATCCAATCATTTGAAACTTGATCTCTAGCCTCCCCAAACTGCTTCCACCAAATCAACCTTTCCTACCCATGCATATTCTGTGAGAGAGTGATTTGGGTTGAGGAGACTATCTTTAGAAGCACAAAAGAAAGGAGTTCATTGATCTACCACATCTATTACCTTTTGGAGGGTGGTGCCTCCTAGATTGGTTAGGTGTCGCTTGGGAGCCTCCTACTTCGTGTTGTGGAGTTGAACCAAGATGTTTGTAAGGGAAAGGAGATCGCCTACTTCATGAAGATCTTCCATGAGTAAGGCTAGTCCTTCGTGGACGTAAGCTGTGGTGGGATAGACAAGGCCGCTTCTTTGTGGACCCTCCGTGGACTCTCGCAGTCGTTACCCTCCGCGGGTTGAAGTCTCCACTAACATGGACATACGATAGCGCCACCTATCGAAACCATGCCAAAGATCACCATGTCAACCTCATGCTTTTGATCTCCCTACCTTACTCCTCTACATTACACTTGCATGTTTCACTTGCCGCTGCTATACTCTTATAACTGCATGTGTAGGGTGACTTAGACTTGTTACAACTACTAGATTTCTGCCCTCCTTGAAATTAGGTTAGGCCAGATTTTTTATCTTACAAGTAGTATATTCACCCCCCTCTAGACACATCTTCTATCAATCCCTCAGTAGGTGGTGGTGTTGCAAGCTTACTTAAAATAGACAGTGAATCAAGTGGAGAACTAGATGGCAGTTCCTTACCTGTCCTCGTAGTTGAGGGGAAGATTTTAGTTCCGTCATCCTTAAGATTCTTCATAGTGGCAAACAGATATAAATTCCAAGTGACTTCACAAATATTTCTATGCTCCCTCGCAATGGCGCCAAAAAAGGGTCTTGATAACCCACGAGTATAGGGGATCGCAACAGTTTTCGAAGGTAGAGTATTCAACCCAAATTTATTGATTTGACACAAGGGGAGCCAAAGAATACTTGGAAGTATTAGCAGTTGAGTTGTAAATTCAACCACACCTAGAGGCTAAATGTTTGTAGCAAGTGATTAGTACCAAGATAATATGATAGTTTGGTAGCAAGTAACCAAAGCAGTAGTAACGACAATAGCGGTAACAGTTGCAAATTGGTAGCAAGTGAAATAGTAACAACAGTAATAATAGTAACTTAGCAAGTATCAATATGTGGAAACTCGTAGGCACTGGATCAGTGATGTTGGGTATGTGTTGGATGATATCGATCATGTATCAGTTATAACCTAGGCGACACAGAACTAGCTCCAGTTGATCAATACAATGTAGGCATGTATTCCGTAAATAGTCATACATGCTTATGGAGAAGAACTTGCATGACATCTTTTGTCCTACCCTCCCGTGATAGCGGGGTCCATTAGGAAACTAAGGGATATTAAGGCCTCCTTTTAATAGAGAACCAGAACAAAGCATTAAAACATAGTGAATAGATGAACTCATCAAACTACGGTAATCACCAGAAAGAATCCTAGTTATTGTCACCTTGGGGATGCGGATCATAACACATAGCGGTGCATACAACTTGCAAGATCAGATCTAAAACACAAATATATTGGTGAAAACATAAATGGTTTAAATATAAGATCATGGCACTCAGGCCCTAGTGACGAGCATTAAGCATAGCAAAGTCATAGCAACATCAATCTCAAAACATAGTGGATACTAGAGATCAAGGCCTAACAAAACTAACTCGATTACATGATCGACCTCATCCACCCCTACACCGACCAACGAGCCTACAAAGAGATTAATCACTCCCGGTGAGGAGCACCATGGAATTGGTGATGAAGAGAGGTTGGTGATGATGAACACCGAAGAATTCCCTCTCTCGAGCCCCAAACGGACTCCAGATCTAGCCTCCCAAGAAAGAACACGAGGTGGCGGCGGCTCGTCTCGTGAAACGCAATAATTCTTCCTCTTTGATTTTTTTCTCCGCGAATGTGATTATAGGCCTGGAATTAGGGTCATATGGGCCACCAGGGCCCACACAACACGAGGGCGCCCCCTAGGTGGAGCGTGCCCACGTGCTGTGTGTGCACCCTGACAACCCACAAGCGTATGGGATCGCATCAGTTTTCCAGGGTAGAGTATTCAACCCAAATTTGTTGGTTCACACAAGGGAATCGAAAGAATATTCTCATGTATTAGCAACTGAGTGTGCCAGATTCAACCACACCTGAAAGATTAGTGTCTGCAAGAAAAGTATCAGTAGCAAAGTAGTATGATAACAACGGTGCCAGAAACGATCTGTTGACAAGGCAGACTATTCCTAACTGTTGTATCAATGGCGCCAGTAAAAAGCACGTTGACGGGGGACTATTCTTCCCCAACAAATGCTCTAGAAAAGGTCTTGCACTAAGTAGCAGCGGAGTAGCAAGGAACAACAGTAGCAGCAGCAGCAGCAAAGTAACAAAAGTAGCAACAATAGCAGCAAAGTGGCCCAATCCCTTTTGTAGCAAGGGATAAGCCTAGACAAAGTAACGTAGTGAGGACAAGTAGTAAAAGACTCGTAGGCAATGGATCGGTGATGGGTGAGTATGACGGATGTGATTCATCATGTAACAGCTATAACACGGAGAGATATGTGACTAGCTCCCGTTCATCAATCTAATGTAGGCATGTATTCCGTATGTAGTCATACGTGCTTAGGGAAAAGAACTTGCATGACATCTATTGTCCATCCCTCCCGTGGCAGCGGGGTCCTAATGGAAACTACGGGATATTAAGGTTCTCCTTTTAATAAAGAACCGGACCAACGCATTAACACGTGGTGAATACATGAACTCCTCATACGATGGTCATCTCCGGGAGTGGTTCCGACTATTGTCACTCCGGGGTTGCCGGGTCATAACACATAGTAGGTGACTACAACTTGCAAGATAGGATCTAAAACACACATATATTGGCGAGAACATAATAGGTTCAGATATGAAATCATGGCACTCGGGCCCTAGTGACAAGAATTAAGCATAGCCAAGTAGTAGCAACATCAATCTAGAACATAGTGGATACTAGGGATCAATCCCCGTCAAAAACTAACTCAATTACATGATAGATCTCATCCAACTCATCACCGTCCAGCAAGCCTACGATGAGATTACTCACGAACGATGAAGAGCATCATGGAATTGTCGATGGAGAAAGGTTGATGATGACGATGGCGACGATTTCCCCTCTCCGGAGCCCGAAACGGACTCCAAATCTGCCCTCCAGATGAAGAACAGGATGTGGCGACGCCTCCGTATCGCAAAACGCGATGAAACCTTCTCTCTGATTTTCCCCCCAGGCAAAACGGAATATATAGAGATGAGTTTGGGGGCGGTGGTGCCACGTGGGCCCCACAAGCCTGCACGGCGTGGCCTAGGGGGGTGGCCGCGGCCTGTGGGCTTATGGCCCACTGGCACGCCCCCTCCGGTGGATCTTTGCGAAGGTGTTTTTCTTTTATTCTAGAAAAAATCTCCGTAAATTTTCACGACATTCCGAGAACTTCTATTTATGCACAAAAACAACACCATGGCAATTCTGCTGAAAACAACGTCAGTCCGGGTTAGTTCCGTTCAAATCATGCAAATTAGAGTCCAAAACAAGGGCAAAAGAGTTCAGAAAAGTAGATACGACGGAGACGTATCACACCCTGGTGCCCCTCTTTGGTTGTACTTTGCTCCAATATTCCTTATTAATTCCATAAAAAAATCCTTGGAAAGTTTCAGCTCATTTGGAGAACTTTAATTTCTGCACAAAAAACAACACCATGGCAATTCTGCTGAAAACAACGTCAGTCTGGGTTAGTTCCATTCAAATCATGCAAGTTGGAGTCCAAAACAAGAGCAAAAGTGTTTGGAAAAGTAGATACGATGAAGACGTATGAGAAACCCATTGATGCAAGGAAAGGAATAGGATTGGCCAAGCTTTAACCAAGAGGACTCCACATTTTACATTCGTGAGAAATCACTTTTGAGTCCATATGAAAGCCAATACTATTAACAGGGGTGAGGTATTATGACGAATTGATTGCTCAAGTGCTTAGAGATAGCCACCAAAGATACTCACCACTTCTCTCACAAAAATCACTGTCTCAAGCCAAAACTGCAAAATTGGTGCCACCAAGTTTTTCCATTCGGCCCTACCGATTTTCCACCACACAGATCCTTTGCTAAACCCTATTCTCTCAGTACCACCAACTTTCATATCGATGCCATCGAATGATAGAGACCAAATTTTTGGTATCTCTATTTGAAGAATCGGAATTTCCGAGATTGAAATCGGTAGCACTAAGATTTGGAAACTTCCCTAGGTCGTCGTACCGATACCATCAAGATTCATATATCGGTCTCATCGAGAATTCAAAAGTTGTCACATTTAGTGCAACCCGGTACCACCGAGACTCATTTCAATGTCACCGAGATTGGCAATAATGTTGTAATAGTTGGATTTTGGGGGATGCCTACATATACCCCTCCACATCCTCTCATTCGTGGAGAAAGCACTCAAAACAGACACACACACACACACTTGCCAGATCCATTTTTCTGAGAAAGAGCCACCTATTCATGTGTTGGGATCAAAATATTCCAATCCATGCATTTGAAACTTGATCTCTAGCCTCCCCAAGTTGCTTTCCACAAAACTCAATCTCTACTACCCATGTTAAATCTGTGAGGGAGTGATTGAGTGTTGACGAGACTATCTTTTGAAGCACAAGAGCAAGGAGTTCATCGTTCTATCGCATCCATTACCTTTTGGAGGGTTGTGCTTCCTATATTAGTTAGGTGTCACTTGAGAGCCTCCTACTTCGTGTTCTCGAGTTGAACCAAGAAGTTTGTACGAGCAAGGAGATTGCCTACTTCATGAAGATCTACTATGAGTGAGGCTAGTCCTGTGTGGACGTAAGCCATGGTGGAATAGACAAGGCCGCTTCTTCGTGAACCCCTTGTGGGTGGAGCCCTTCATGGACTCTCGCAGCTGTTACCCTACGTGGGTTGAAGTCTCCACTAACGTGGACGTACAATAACGCTACCTATCGGAACCACGCCAAAAAACACCATGTTAACCATTGTGTTTGATCTTCCTTCCCTACCCTATACATTACATTTGCATGTCTTTACATTCCGCTGCTATACTCTTAGATATGCATGTGTAGGGTGAACTTGACTAGTCATACTTGCTAAAACTGGCCCACAACTAAAATTGGGAAAAGGCTAAGTTTTTATTTGGTCAAGTAGTCTAATTACCCCCCTCTAGACATACTACGGATCCTATAGGAGGTGGATGCACTGCAAAGGTGCTTCTTGCTACTTCTCAAACAACAGCGCCAGAAATTGACACGTTGATGGAGACTTGCTTGCGTTGGTTTTTCCCTTGAAGAGGCAAGGGTGATGCAGCACAGGAGCAGTAAGTATTTCCCTCAGTTTGAGAACCAAGGTATCAATCGAGTAGGAGAATCTCGTCAAGTCCAGAGTACCTGCGCAAACACAAAAGAGCTTGCACCCAATGCTATAAAGGGGTTGCCAATCCCTTCAAGATTGATTGCAAAGTGAGATCTGAAGGCGGAAAGTGCAATGAAGTAAAAGAGTAAGGCTGAAAATATGGTGTGAAGTAGACCCGGGGGCCATAGTGTTCACTAGAGGCTTCTCTCAAAATAGCCAATATTACGATGGGTGAACAAATTACTGTCGAGCAATTGATAGAACCGCACAAAGTCATGACGATATCTAAGGCAATGATCATACATATAGGCATCACGTCTGAGACAAGTAGACCGATACTTTCTGCATCTACTACTATTACTCCACACATCGACCGCTATCCAGCATGCATCTAGTGTATTGAGTTCATGACAAACAGAGTAACACCTTAAGCAAGATGACATGATGTAGAGGGATAAACTCAAACCAATGATGAAAACCCCATACTTTTACCCTTGATGGCAACAACACAATGCGTGCCTCGCTACCCCTTCTGTCACTGGGTGAGGTCACCACACGGTATGAACCCAAAACCAAGCACTTCTCCCATTGCAAGAATCATAGATCAAGTTGGCCAAACAAAACCCACAACTCAAAGAGAATTACAAGGATATGAAATCATGCATATAAGAGATCAGAAGAAACCCAAATAAGATTCGTAGATAATCTGATCATAAATCCACAATTCATCGGATCTCGACAAACACACCGCAAAAGAAGATTACATCAGATAGATCTCCATGAAGATCATGGAGAACTTTGTATTGAAGATCCAAGAGAGAGAAGAAGCCATCTAGCTACTAGCTATGGACCCGTAGGTCTATGGTGAACTACTCACGCATCATCGGAGAGGTCATGGTGTTGATGAAGAAGCCCTCCGTATCCGAATCCCCCCTCCGACAGGGCACCAGAACGTGCCCCAGATGGGATCTTGCGGAGGTAGAAGCTTGCGGCGGCGGAAAAGTACTTTCAATGATCTCCTAATTTTTCTGGAATTTTTGGGAATATATAGGCAAAAGACCTAGGGCAGAGGACGCCCAGGGAGCCCACAAGCCTGGGAGGCGCGCCCCCTGGCCACAGCTAGGGGGCTTGTGGGGTCCCTGGTGGCCCCCTACCTTGGTTCTCAAGTTCCCCGATCGTCTTCTGCTTCGGAAAAAAATCTTTTTGGAAGTTTCGTTCTGTTTGGACTCCGTTTAAAATCCTCCTCTGAAAAGGGTCAAAAACACGGAAAAAGAGGAACTGGCACTTGGCACTGAGTTAATAAGTTAGTCCCAAAAAATATATAAATGGCATACAAAACATCCAAAGTTTGACAAGATAATAGCATGAAACCATCAAAAATTATATATACGTTGGAGACGTATCACGTCTCCATCCTGCTGAAGAAGAAGATCGAGCTGACCAACGTGGTTGGGGTCATGCTTCGCCGCCTCCTCCTCCCTTGTCAGGATCGGAGTGCTCCTATGTGGTCTTACAGTCGGGATGACCTGTTCACTGTGAAAAACTTCTTTTGCATCACCCACAAAAAGTTGTGGAAGGTGTTATTCAAGCTGTAGAAGACTTGGCCAACCGAAGAGGAAGACATCCGTGTTGATGCAAATAACCCTCCCGGACCAGTAAGATTTCATTATATGTGTTCGGGGTTTTTCCCTTTTAACAAGGCTCTCACTCCCCTTTTCCTCCACATTCACAGATCTGGCTGGAGAAGTCCTACGAGATCAACTACCCGACACCATTGCCCAAGGGCCCGAGGACGGCTTTATTAACGTCCATGCTTGTCAAAAAGCCATACACGATGCCAAAGAAGAAGGAAGAGAAGAACAAGGCCCGAGGAGGCCTCTGCTCGAAAGGACCTCAGGACACCAGGTCCGAAGACACACATGCTCCTTCTATTCTAGAGGGAGAGGAGGAAGATGGAAGGGAGGAGAGCGTCTCCTCCCACACTAAGAAAGGGCAGCGTGTGAAGACATCGAGGGATATCTAGTTCCCACGGCACCAAAAAAGAAATGTAGGACCAAGGTGGCCCTATTCGATAATGCTCCGGACTACGCCGATGAGTCCGAGGAGTTTGAAAGGGTTCCTCGAAGGACCCTCACAGTGAAGCCCCGGACACAAAGGTACGAATTCGAAGACCCTAACATTTTTCTGCATTGAGGTTTTATTATTAATGGTTTGCATACCTTTCACATTGTATCCCGCAACATGATTTCCCCACTGACCAGGCTTCGGAGGGGGACTCCTTACTAGGCGATCTGGCAGAGAGCGGGACCGCCTCGCACAACACACACCCGGTCACCAAGGAGATGGGGGAGGTGGTATCCCGGAGTTCCCCCCGGAGCCGGATACTAGTGACAGGGGTGATGATATATCATGGCCGCAGCTAGCACCTTGGCCGCCGAAGGCCAAGAGGACAAATCCCTCCTGTCAAGCAAAGAGGGAGAGCCCGGACAACCCGAGCTCTCTCCGAAGAAAGTATTGGAGACCTCCAAGCCTCTGGAATCATCTACACCAGTTCTCCGAGAGGAAAAACTACAATGTCGCACCCGGAGCTGCCCGCAACAGAGCGGCCCCAAACCGGGTGGCCGACCATGATGGAGGAGAGTTTGAATGACTCCTCCATCGCTGAAGAACACCGTACTCTTCTGAGTGAGGTTCTACAAAGCATTCGATCCATTGACATCGGATTAAAAGTAGCTTTCGATGACCTGTTGATGGGCTTCGAGGTAATTTATACAATATCCTTTTTTACAAAGTAATTTTAGTCTATGGATTTATATGCAGTCCCCGTATTCAGCAGCCCCCGAGCCATGTGTGAGTTTGAAAAACTCATGTGGGGCTCAAAGTAGTGCAGAAAACACACATATAACATTTAAAACGAGTCGTAGCCCCGAAGACTCTGGAAGGATGACAGAAAAACCTGGCAGAGGATTCAAAAATCCAATAAATTCGAAGTCTGACACATATAATTATGGAGGCCTCCTCTTCGACAACAGCCTCCAACTCCGTGGAGTTGGCAGAAATGAGCCGGAAACTTAAGAGCTCCGAGGAGGAGCTTGACCTTCTCAACAAGTGGTTCGACGACGCACAAGGTAAGTCCGAACTGGACTATTATCGGTAATTTTGTCATCAAGGTGAGGTAATTTTACTTGTATCCTTAAGTGCAAACTGTTTTTATGAAAACTCTAGTCGCTGCTGCGGAGGTCGAGAAGCTCAAGGCCGAGCTAAACAAGGCAAGGCAGGAGGCTGCTCAACAAAAGGCGGCGGCCGAACAAGCAGCTGCTGCACTATTAATGGCAAGGTCTGCCGGTGACAAGCACGACACTAGAGTTGTTGAGGTGCAGCAAGAGCTCAAAGACCCCTTCATGAAATGTGAAGTCTTTGCGCAGAAAAATAAGGAGAAAGCTTTCGAGCTGTCCACTTTTACCGCAGCACTCCACGAGAAGTGGATGGAGGCGCAAGGCCATGAGGAGGAGATGCACCAAATAAAACTAATTGCGGATGGTAAGCGATACTTACTACAATGTATATTTGGCGGGAAAAGGTTTGCATTGCTTACCCGAGTATGGCATTGTCCAGGCATGTTTGCGGGTCTCCCGAGGAGTGCAACAGTTGCTTCAAGGTGCTATGCGTCCTAGGAAGGGGATGCCTAGCTGAGGCTATTCTGGGCGCAATTCCAAGTCTGCGGGCAACCTCTCCTCGTCTCCGATCACCAGAAATAACTGATGGAGTTGCACGAGATGGTGGAGTTAGCCATGAAGGATCTTTGCATCAGGCTTTGGCCTATAGAGCCACCGCCGAGTGGCTACTTCAGCCTGATGCGGAAGTTGATCACCACCGTGCCCCGGATTGACGTCCTAAAGTGCTTTGTATGCATTGAGGGAGCTTGGATGGCGTTCGCGAAGACCATGGTGCATTGGCCAAAGTTAAAGCCAAGCGACATGGCCACCAGACCTCGGCCGCTCGGAAAGGAGCATAGGCGTCTTGAGCTATACTTTCCCAATGTTATGGAAGGTTCTCGGGTGATAGAAACCCAGTGCTCAAAGGATGCAATTCTTGAGTGAAAATACTATCTTGTATTCAATGTTTAACCTTTTGTGCAATACAATCGTTTTGCTTTGCATGATATATTATGCCTTGCTCTATTTATATTTGACTCATGTGTGGCCGTTTTAACTTGAAAGTTTCCAGTTGTTGGCTTCAGCCCCCTAGTAGATGCTATCAAAGGTATTTTTGACTTCCGCACTATTACCCTTAGCCAATGTCTTGGTGCCCGGAGGCGGTAGTGCAAAAGGAAACAAGACAATCCAATTATGCGGCTTTAATGCTTTCAGTTAGCCATAGGATCTTGATCACGGGGACTAGTTACGCCCCCTTGTACTTTGTGATGTTCGTATATACCGAGGTATAAAAAACCTTTGTCACTTGGTTTGTGTAACTTCAAACCCTCCGTATAACATGGTGAACCTCCAACGATTCTGAGTTTAACACTTGTCATCGGATCGCAGACCGGTTCACGCTTATTATGATAGTTAGTTTTCGGCTTTCTTCACTGAGGTACTTAAGGAGGTGAGCTAGAAGTACTATCATAGCGGTTCTCCCTTTACCCCTTTAGCCAAACATGCGAAACGTAAAAGGGTAAGCACAGGAGCCAGACAACCCAACTATTGACCCAAGACATAATTCGGAACCAATGCATATAACGCAATATCCAAGACACCGAACACACATGATAGAAATTGTTGTCGGGATGATGTTTATGGCAAGCTTTATAGTCAAGCCCCCGGTCGATTAACCGATCACATCTAAAATATGTATCAAACCAGCTTGTGCTGAAGTTGGAGAGCAGGAAAAAGGAAAAAGTAAAAAAGGCTTATATAATATAAATGATTGCCATGGGACTGAAAAAATTGGTCTTTATTTCCAATGAGCTTGCGAGATCTATCCGTACAATCCGATCTACCCAAGCAACTTTTATTGATACTATAAAAATGAATTTACATAGGAAAGGTTTACATAGGGTATTTTGTGGATGGCTTGATGTCCTTTATTGCGCCATGTTTCATGTCTACACCTTTGCTCTTCACGAAGTGCCCTTTAGGGGAGATAATAGTCGGCAAGCGGGCCTTTGATAGAGAAGGTCTTGAGAAGTTGTCGGAGTGTGTTTAGCTTGACGTTGAGTAGGTACTTTATGGTTCCAGATATTGTCTGGAGACGTGTAATGACCATAGCTCGGTCAAGCCAAATACTTGGTCCTATGTATTCGGTACCCGCAACTGCCTATGGTATTTTGAGCACAAAATTGTGCCTCCGAGGCATGAACTTTACGGCCAGCACTGTGTCAGTGTCAAAACCGGCTGATCTCGAGTAGGGGCTCCAAACTGTGCATCTAGGGTCGATGGGTAACAAGAGACGATGAAGACGGTGTTTTACCGAGGTTCGGGCCCTCTTGATGGAGATAAAACCGTACGTCCTCCTCTTGTTGTTATGCATGGAATATTACAGAGTACAGAGTTGATCTACTATGAGATTGGATGTTGTGGTCTAAACCCTAATCATAATGAGCTCATTGTGTCTTACGAACTATCACCCGTGGCTTATATAGATACCAGGGGTACTAGGGTTACACAAGGTCGGTTACAATACAGAAGGAATATGCCGATTACCACATCGCCTTGGACTGCACGCAAAGTCTTCAGAAGAGTCTATCTTGAATCCAATACTTCTGATGAAGGTCGAGCAACCGAGAGAGTCTGGCCCATGAGAATAGGTAGACGGCCCAAGGATCCCCTAATTGCAAACTCCCTCGGTAGCCCCCGAATTGTCCTCCAACGCCAAAATCTTCTTCCTTTGATGATGTCATGGGAGCTCTCGCTTGCGAGGCGAGTTCCTTTCTTCCTTTTAACCAATGATAGATCAACTACTAATGACTTCCTCTCCTTTAAATGCACAAACAAAGATGTATATATACAAATATTAATCTTTAGGCCGACCGTTTGATAATGAATATCGTCTCTCCTTATTCGAGAGGCCGCGGTTGGCCAGGGTCCGTATTTTTTTATGAAAGAGTGGTTCGAGGCTGTTTTACTGACATGTTTTATCATGGAGATCGTGGCCCTCTTCTACAGGGATATGGTTTATGGTTTGCATTTATCCCATGTGCCCACAATCATGATTTTATTGGGAAGTGGTGGAGTTTACGATGCAGTGTTGGGGGCTTCGATATTTTGGCGAGCTATAAAAGGTGAAAACCGTCACCTCGGCCTCCTCAAGCACCTCAGATCTCGCACACCATCACCATTCCCTGCTCCCAAAGCTCCAACACCCCGGCTCCCCTTCTCCTCACGACCTTTTGAATCCCTTCACCAGTCCAACAATGGCAATCGCCGATTCCATGGGCATGTGGGAGGTCTCCTTTGTCACTGAGAAGGACATTTTGGAGATGAAAAGGTGCGGCTATCTTTCAGAGAACATTGCATAGTGTGCACCTGAAAAGGACTAGGTTATCCCCACTCCTAAAGATGGGCAAAGAGTAGTTTTTGTCCACCATTTCATCCAGGGTTTAAGTTTTCCCCTTCACCCATTTGTTCTGGGATCATGTTTTATTACGGACTTGACTTCCGTGATCTCCTCCCGAACTCCATCACCCATCTTTCTACCTTCATCGCGGTTTATGTGGCCTTCTTGCGGGTCCTACCCCACTTAGGCATGTGGTTGAAGGTTCTTAATCTCAAGCCCAAGGTTGTTAATGGCGAGCGGGCTGACTGCGGAGGGGTGATGATCGACAAGCTCAACGGGGTCACATGGTCGAAGGGCACATTCATCCACACCATCAAGTCATGGCAGAAGGAGTGGTTCTACACCACCAAGCCATGCAACACTGGCGAGGCAGCTCCTCCCGCATTTAGATCTGGCCCTCCCACACATCTCGTGTTCTAGATGGAAAAGGCCCTAGATTGGGGAGAGGCTGTGAAGGTGAAGGAGCTCACGAAGAGGATGTCAGATCTAATGGAGAAAATCGACTTCACCAGCATGATCCAGGTGATGCTACATCGCGTCCTTCTCCCGTGCCAGCACTGGCCTGTCTCAATGTGGGACTACAATCCGGAGGATCCGGATAGTGCGGTTGGCCATATGCGGACTTTTTTTCACACTACTCGCCATAAGTTATGGAAGGCACTCTTTAAGTCACAAAAAGGCTTGGACCAACGAGGAGGAAGACGAAGGCCTGTCCTTCCTCAACCCTGCAGGACCGGTAAGGTTTTTACCATATTTTTTAGATACTATCCCTTCCTTTTTTTATCAAGGCACTCATCCTTTCCTTTCCCAAGGCCCACAGATCTGCCTGAAGAAGTCCGGGCGGATTAAATGTCTGACACCTTTGCCCGAGGACGTCATGACCCCTCTGCTGGCAACCATGTTAGCCGAGAAGCAGTACACAGCTCCGAGGGAGAAGGAGGAACAAAATAAGGGGAAGAAGAAGATCCGAGAGGGTCTTCAGTCGAAGGGTGCCCCGGAAACTAAGTCCAAAGAGACAATGGCTCCCTCCTATTTGGAGGGATAGGAAGAAGAGGATGAGGAGGAGGTGAGTAACTCCTCCCATACAAAGAAAAGGTCGACGTCCGAAGATGCCGAGGGAAATCAAGCTCCCATTGTTCCAAAAAGCAACTTAGGGCCCCCATGGCCCTATTTGAGGATGTTTCAGACTCAGACAAGGAGTTTGAGGATGAAGCACCGACCCCCCCGAAGGACCGTCAGGGTGAAACCCCGAGCATAGAGGTAGTTATTAAAAATTTGAATACATCATTCCTATAGGTGCCATGGCTCTAACCAGGCTCATTTTTCGTATTACAGCCCACAACGTGACTTCCCCACCAATCAAATCTTGGAGGGGGTTCCCTACCAGCCAATCTGGCTGAAAGCAGGACTAGCTCTCTCCACAGACCTCCCGTGCAGCCAAGGAGACACAAGAGGTGGTATCCAGGGAGCCCCCCCTTACCGGAGACGACGACCGGGGGTGACCATATTATGGCCGAGGTTAACACTTCAGCCACAAAGGACCAGAAGGATGAACTCCCCCTGGCGACAAAGGAGGGAGGGTCCGGACCTTCTGGGTCTCCTCCGAAGACAACTCTGGAGGGTCCTCCCTCTCCAGTGCCATCAGTAGGAGTCTCTCCGCAAAGGGAGACTCCTACGACGCATCTAGAGCCATCCACAATGGAGCCACTCTGAACTGGGTGGCCTAACTTAAGAGAGGAAGGCCTGAACGATCCTTCCATTCCTGATGAATGCCGCACTCATGTGAGTGTAGTTTTGCAAAGCATTCAGTCCATTGATAACAGTCTGAAAGGAGCTTTTGACACACTCTAGCACGCATCAAGGTAATCCGCATACTTTTCCGTTTATAATTATGCATTGTCTAAAAGTTTTATTATGCCTAGTAGCCCACAAGCTGTTTGTGAGTTTGAAATACTAATGCAGGGGTTAAAATAGTTCAGATAAAGTGCGTGTAGCCCCAAGGATCCGGTGGGTTGATGAGAACGCACTCTAGGAAAAGATTTCGAAAAAAATCTGAAAACTTACAAAACATCTTCTTCTGCAGGCTTCTTTATTAGTCGTAGACCCCAACTCTCTAGAGTTGGCGGAAATGAATTAGAAACTAAAAGTTTCCAAAGAGGAGATGGATCGCATCAACAATCGTTTTGAAGATGCTCAAAGTAAGTGGGAAAGCCTTATCTCTCTTATTTAATTATTTGTAATCTTTGTCTCTAAATGCGTGTTGTCCAAATGAGTGTCATGGTTGTTGCTGCTAAAGATGATCGGTTTAAAGCCGGACTAGGCCAGGCCAAGCAAGAGGCCACCGAACAAAGGGCGGCGGCCGCACAAGCCAAAGCTGTTAGCGAAAAATCCGAGGCCCGGGTTAGCGAAGTTCAGCAAGAACTTAAGGAAGCCATCGCGAAGAATGAGGACCTTGAGTAGAAAGAAAAATAAATAATAACAAACTGACATTAGTCACCATAGCACTCCAAGAAGTGCAGAAGGAGGCACATGACCTTGAGAAAGAGTTCCATTAGATCAAGATAATCGTAGCTGGTAAGCGATATTTACTACAATGTACATTTGGAGGACGAAGATTTGCATCTCTTATCCAAATATGGAGTTGTCCATGTGCGATTGCAGATCTTCCAAAGAGCACGAAAGAAGCTGAGAAGTACTATGCTTCTCAGGAGGGCGCGACACAACAAAGGCTGTGCTGGGCATAGTTCCAAAATCCGGAGCATCCGCAACTAGCTTCTGCTTTGTTGAAACAGTTGATGGAGCTGCACAAGATGACTGAGCCGACCATGAAGGACTTGTGCATCAGGTTGTGGCCAACCGAACCATTGCCAGTAGCTACTTTGGCTTGGTTCAAAAGTCGATTGTTGCTTCATCCCGAATCAACATTGTAAAGCATTCGGTGTGCATCGAAGGAGCTCGTATTGCCTTTGCGAATACAATGACACACTTGCCAAAATTAGAACCCTTGAAGATGGCCACCGCACATGCACCATGAGGGAAGGAACACATACGCCCTGAACTGTATTTCTCCACTGCTATGGAAGGTGCCCGAGCTATAGAGGTATAGTGCTCTAAAGGCATAGTCTTTGATTAAAAAAACTATCTTGTAAAAGCGGTTGTATAATACAATGCTTTTTAATTTTTGCATGGTAGACCATGTCTTTTTAATTGCAACTCTTGTTTTGGTTGTTTTGATATTGAAAGTTTCCCGTCGTCGGCTTTAGCCCCCCGCTAGATTCTAGCGGGGATGTTCTCAGCTTCCGCACTGTTACCCTTAGCCAACATCTTGGCACCCTAAGGCGGTAAAGTGGGAGAAAACCATGCAATCAGACTATTTGGCTTTAACGCTTTCATTTAACCATAGGAGCTTGATCATGGGTGCCAAGTAGAACCCTTTTGAACTTTGTGATATTTGGCTTATGCCGTGGTGTAAAAACCTGTAATCACTTGGTTTGAGCGAGTTCAAACCTTTCGCAGAACGTGATAAACCCGCAGGAGTTTTTTAGTTTAAAACTTGTCTTCGGATCATGGACTAGTTCTCGCTTATCATGTCGGTTAGTTTTCGGCTTTCTCCACCGAGGTACTTAACGATAGTAGCTGAAATACAATCGTAGTGGTTGTCCCTTTACCCATTTAGCCAAACTAGTGGAACGTAATGGGTAAACACACGAGCGGGGCAACCCAACATTTGACCAAAGACATAATTCGAAACCAATGCATATAATGCAAATCCAAGAAGTCGCACACGTGAAATGCCAAATAGCAATGTAATGGTTCGAAAGGGGTGGTCGTGACGACGAAGCCCCCCCATTAATTCAGCCAATATATGCATACAAATAAACTTGTATATGCGTTCGAGAAAGATTTCGGGAAAAGTAGGAGACAAAATCACAAAGCTCATAAATCACAAAGAGCGTTCCTTTTCTCCGATTTTTTTGAACAGTAGAACTCGGATTCAACAAGCAGCTGTATATATATAGATGAATAAAGTGTACATAGTAGAGGTTTACACAAGGTTTGGTATAACTAGCTTGATGTTCCTATAAGCACCCTGCTGCACATGTGCGCCTTCACTCTTCAGGGAATACTCCTTGAACATGAAAGAATTTCAATAAATAGCTCCTGTGAACAATGGCGGTCTTGAGAGGCCGCCAATGTGTGGGTGTGCTGAATGTAAAGATCGGTCCTTGATGGTGCCTATGTATGTTCGAAGACTGCACTGGCCATGATTCAGTTTAACTGAATGTTAGGCTTTATATTATTAATTCTCATAGCTTCCCATGGTATCTTGAGTGCAAAGTTGTGTCTTCGAGGTACGTACTTTGCTGGAGGCAATGTGTTGCTATGAGGAGTGTATCCCTATTTATCTGCCATAGTATGTGGCTGCGATAGGGCGCGATCCTGTTTATGTTCATTGACGGATAAGTTTGTCTTGGGGATCATATCACTGGCTTGTACTTCAGCTGCAGAAGTCATAGTGTGTTCCTCGATGTGGAGGGATCGCTCTGTGTTACCATTGAGTGTAACAACACCCTTAGGTCCTGCCATCTTCACCTTGAGGTATGCATAATGAGGGACGACATTAAAGCGAGCGAATGTCGTACGACCGAGAAGTGCATGGTACCTGCTGCGGAAAGGGACAATGTCGAAGATCAAATCTTCGTTGCAAAAATTGTTGGGTGACCCAAACACTACCTCTAGGGTTATCGTGCCCGAACAACAAGCCTCAACGCCAGTAATTACTCCTTTGAATGTGATTTTTCTGGGTTTTATTCGTGACGGATCAATGCCCATTTTCTGCATCATATCCTCGTAAATGAGATTAAGGCTGCTGCCTCCATCCACGAGGACTCGTGTGAGATGGTACCCATCAATGATACGATCGAGTACCAAGGCCGTTGACCCCCATGCTGAATACTGGTAGGGTTGTCCATGCGATCATAAGTGATCGGACATGCCGACCATGGATTGTATTTCGAGGCTAGTGGCTCTATAGCATATAAGTCCCGAAGCGCACGCTTCTGCTCATTCTTGGGCAAGTGAGCGACGTAGATCATGTTCACCGTTTTTACTTCAGGTGGAAACTGCTTTTGGCCTTCGTTGTTCGTGCGACACGGCTCTTCATCATCCTTGCTGTCGGGGCTCTTGGCCTGGTCTTCGGCCATTTTTTTGCTCGCTGCCTTGATCACATAACAATTACAGTTGGTGTGAGTGGCAGGCTTATTCTGAGTGCCGTGTATTTGATAGGGCCTCTCGAGTATTTTGTCCAACCTGGTCGGCCCGTACCAGTTTCCTTTGAAATGTTTCTTCTTGGGTCCAGGCCTGGAGTTTGAATCCAGCATTGACCGTCATGTCATCGGCCTCACCGCTGTAGTGCTGACACTTATTCTTGTTGTGTCGTGGCTTTCCATTACTGTCTCGGACTGTATAAGTACCGGGGTTTGAGGGAGGGTTATTCCGTCGGGCCAGCCAAGTATCCTCACCGACGCAATGGCGGGTCAAGAGGGATGTGGGGGCGTCCATTGTCCTCGACCTTTCCTATCCAAGTGTACAGGCGAGCCACTCATCCCGTATGTTGTTGCGGGAAGAAGCTAGTGCCTCAGCATCCGAACAATCAATGATCTGATTTTTCTTGGAGAGGAACCTGTTCCAGAATTGACGAGATGACTCATCGGGCTGCTGGATTATGTGGCTTAAGTCATCGGACGGAGATGGCCGAACATAAGTGTCTTCAAAGTTGTCTCAAAAGGCATCTTAAAGATCTTCCCAGCTCTTGAGTCTTCTGGGAGGCTGTTCAACCAGTGCCTAGCCGGGCCTTTAAGCTTAAGTGGTAGGTATTTGATGGCGTGGAGTTCATCTCCGCGGGCCATGTGAATATGAAGGAGGAAATCCTTGATCCATACTGCCGGATCTGTCATCCCGTCGTACTGGTCTATGTTTACGGGTTTAAACCCTTCGGGGAACTGATGCCGTGATGACCCACAAGTATAGGGGGTCAATCGTATTCCTTTCAACAAGTAAGAGTGTCGAACACAATGAGGAGCGGAAGGAAATGACAAGCGGTTTTTAGCAAGGTAATTTCTGCAAGCATTGAAATAGCGGTAACAAGTTGTTTGGTAGCAAGATAATTGTAAGAAGTGACAAGTAGCAATAGTAACAATAGGTGCAGCAAGGTAGCCCAATCCTTTTGTGGCAAAGGACATGCCGAAATAAGTTCTTATAATAGGAAAAGCGTTCTTTAGGGCACACGGGAATTTCATCTAGTCACTTTCATCATGTTGGAGTAATTCACATTTGGTATTTTGATAATTTGATATGTGGGTGGACGGGTGCTTCGGTGCTATTATTACTTGAACAAACCTCCCACTTATGACCAACCCTCCCACAAGCATCATCAACTACGAGAAAAGTATTATGAATAAATTCTAACCATAGCATTAAACATAAGGATCTAAATCAACCCCTTGTGGAGTAGTGCCTAGAGTGGGGTTTAAGTTTTTGTCACTCTCGCAACCCACCCTCCAAGTACTACTCCACAATGAATTCCCATAGGCACAAATATGGTGAAGTGTTATGTAGTCGATGTTAACATAACACCACTGAGGGAATCACAACATTCGTATCATCAAAATATCGAGCGAATATCAACTTCACATGACTACTTGCAACATGATTTCTCCCGTGGCCTCAAGAGCAAAAGTAACCACTCACAAGTGATAAACATGTTCATGATCAGAGAGGTAATAAATAGCATAATGGATCTGAACATATGATCTTCCACCAAATAAACCATAAAGCATCAACTACAAGATGTAATCAACACTACTATACACACCCCAGGTACACATCCAAGGTTCCGGTACAAGATTGAGTACAAGATATGAACTAGGATTTTGAGAGGAGTTGGTGCTGATGAAGATTGGCCTCCCCAAGATGAGAGGATTGTTGGTGATGACGAGATTTCCCCCTTGGAGAGGGCAGGTCCTCCGACGAAATCGCTCCGTCGGAGGGAAAAAGTGCTCTTGCCCAGGTTCTGCCTCGAGACTACGGCGCTTCATCTTGAAAGTCCCCTCTTTAATTTTTTTCAGGGTAAAAGATAATTTGTACCAGAAGATGATTGCCAGAGGTGGGCCCGGGGGCCCATTAGACATCAAGATGCACGAGGGGGCCTGGTGCGCCCTGGTGTCTAGTGGGCACCTGACTCCCCCCTCTAGTACTTCTTCGCTCCAGTATTTTTTATTTATTATAAAAAAAAAGTTCTGTAAATTTCCAGCCTAATTGGAGATGTGCAGAATAGGTATCTCTAACGTAGCTTTTTCAGCTCAAGAATTCCATCTGCCGACATTCTCCCACTTGATGTAAACCTTGCAAATTATGAGAGAAAAGGCATTAGAATTACTCCATCAAGTGACAAAATGCATAAAACACTAAAAATAATAGTAACAAAACATGATGCAAAATGGACGTATCAATTCCCCCAAGCTTAGACCTTGCTTCTCCTCAAGCGAACGCTGATAACAAAAATCATGACCACATGCTTTAAGAGAGAGGTGTCGATAAAAACAAAATATGGACATAGAAGCATCATGCTCAATATTATAACAACAAATAAAACTTTATAAAATACTTCATCAAAACATTTTCATAAAAAAACTTTTATCATAAAGTCTTCTTATAAGCAAGTAGCAATTCATTACAATATCAAAGTATGAAATATAAACTCTATTGAAAACTAACAAACTATGTTTTCACTCAACATTGCGATACAATTCATCATACTATCAGGAAGGGTCACATAGCAGAGCTTTTAAGCAAGTCTACATACTCAGCCATCATTTAGTCTTCTATGATTGCTAACACTCACCGCATATATATGAGCAAAAGGTTTAAACTGGACACATAGAAAGATAGGGGCTATAAGTTTTTCCTCCCAACATATTCGCCTCAATGGTAATTTTAACAATAATAACTCATAGCCAACCACATTCAGCTGGATATA
The DNA here is from genome assembly GCF_904849725.1 of Hordeum vulgare subsp. vulgare. Classification (NCBI taxonomy): domain Eukaryota; kingdom Viridiplantae; phylum Streptophyta; class Magnoliopsida; order Poales; family Poaceae; genus Hordeum; species Hordeum vulgare. Next base: position 401,332,380 of record NC_058519.1, on the reverse strand, counting down.
TATGTCTAGAACATTCCCCACCACATGATGCTTACCGAAGAGAAGATAAAGGAAGTAGAGAAAAATACTTTGAATCTTGCACAAAAGTAAATACATAAAGGTAAAAGGTAGGCCCTTCGCAGAGGGAAGTAGAGGCTGTCATGCACTTTTTGGTTGTATGCTAAATCTATTAGTGCAAAGGAACGTTACGTTATATTGCCCCTTGTGATGGCAACCTTTATTATGTTGTCCGTCACTTTTGTTATCGCCATCACAAGTTTGTACAATGCTTAATTCCCCTTACTCTAAATGATCAAACATGTTTAGAAGCAATTTTTATTGCTTTGTGCACCGATGACAACTTACTTGAAGGATCTTACTCAATCCATAGGTGGGTATGGTGGACTCTTGAAACATGGATTTGGGTTTAAGGTTTTGGATGCAAGTAGTATCTCTACTCAGTGCAGAGTTTGGGCTAGCAAAGGTATTGGGCAAGCACCACATGTTATATGATCCATAACAATATAACTTCTATATGAATGTGAACAAGCATGAATCATTACGCCGCCTTCCTTATCTAATGTCAACAGTTTTGACATATTATAATTAATCGGGGCTCACAATCATAAAAGATGCCAATGATAGTGTATTTGCATGTAAATGTTCCCTTACCTTATTAATTATTTCATGTGTTGCATCAGTGACTAATGCTATGTTTGTCAACCTTCAACAAATTTTACCACTTATACTTTTCCTTATGTGATGTCACTACTTACTATAAGATTGGCATAAGATCTTTTTCATTATGTTCCTTTATTTTTATTGCAACAAATAAGTAAAGAAGCAAAACTCAAATTAAACTTTATTATGTAACTCTCACTCGATTACATAGATAGATAGACAGATAGATAGATCACGAAAGTAGCACTCAAAGAAAATGATCGAACTAAACTTTTATTTGACTAAATCATGAAGTAACTAAAGATCAAACTAAAATGGATAAAGATAAATAAGAGTGATGGTGATACGATACTGGGGCAACTCCCCCAAGCTTGGCACAAGCCAAGGGGAGTGCCTATACCCGTGTACTCAAGTCTCCTTCTTTGGTGGTGAAGATGGAGGTGGTGGTTATGTGTTTTTCTTATCGAACTTGCATCTGAGGCTGAAATTATTCTCCCTCAGACCCTCATTCTCCAACTCCAGCTTTAATATATTTTCACATAATGCTGCCTTTCTCTCCTGCGGAAAATGGGAAGAGATAAATTGGACCTTAGGTTTGTACTTGTTGGGGAGGCTTGACTTCTTGAATTCCACATGCATATCTCCATGTTGAGGCAGTGGATCTTCCTCTTCCTTGAAGCTACCCCCTTTGCTTCTTTCATATCCTCGTCTTCCTCCTCCTCTGTAGTCTAGCCGTAGTGATCCACCTCTCCGTAGACCATAGAGCTCGCGACAAAATCAGTGATGTAGCTCTCTCCCTCTGAATCTTGAGACGACATAATTTTAGATTTGCGAGGAAAGCAGCTCGAAACAAGGAAAGAGGATTTTTATGTGGTACTAGGATCAAATCATCGGGAGACATATATATATATAGAGAATTTTAATACATGGAAATACGTGTTCCACAAGAAAATGGAGTCAGGAAGGTGCCTGAGGGGCTCACTAGACATCAGGCCGCGCTAGGGGGGCTCGCGTGCCCTGCTGTCTAGTGGACACGTGGGTTGCCTTCCCGTGTGTTTGTTAGTTTCCTAAATTTTCTAATATTCCAAAACTGATGGAAAATATTTTTGTGGATTTTTCTGAGCCCGTTTACTTACCGTATCACATACCTCTTCCTTTTAAGGGTTCTGGAGTGTTTTGAAAGGTCTCTCTAATGTGCTCCTCCGGTGTCATGGTTTGGATAATATTTGTTTCAACATTAATTGGTGTACCTAAAATATAGTGATTTATTCTTTGTCCATTGACCACCTTCGGGTTGGTGCCTTCGGGATTATTGATCTTGATAGCTCCACACTGATAAACTTCCTCAATGATATGTGGTCGTTCCAATTTGGAGAGAAGTTTTGCTCCAAAAAACTAAGACGAGAATTGTATAATATAACATATTCACCAACTTTGAATTCTTGCTTTTGGATTCTTTTTTCATGCCAGCTTTTAACTTTTTCTTTGAATAGTTTGGCATTTTCATAGGCTTGGGTTCTCCATTGAAATAATGAGGTAATATCAAATAACCACTTTTCACCAGCAAGTTTGAAATCATAGTTGAATTCTTTAATTTCCCAATAAGCTTTATGTTCTAACTCAAGAGGTAAGTGACATGCTTTCCCATAAACCATTTTATAAGGAGACATACACATAGGATTTTTAAAGTTGTTCTCTAGGCCCACAATGCATCATCTAATTTCTTAGACCAATTCTTTCGGGAACTATTGATAGTCTTTTGCAAAATTAATTTTATTTCCACATTGGTTAGTTCTACTTGACCACTAGATTGAGGATGATATGGAGATGCTAATCTATGGTTAACATCCTATCTAGCAAGCAACTTATGAAAAACACCATGAATAAAATGTGAACCACCATGAGTCATTAAGGATCTAGGACTCCAAAATGTGGGAAATAACTTCCTTAAGCATTTGAATAGAGGTGTTATGATCAACACTATTGGTTGGAATAGCTTCTACCCATTTAGTGACATAATCAACAACAACCAAAAAATGTGTATACCCATTAGAGGAAGGAAAAGGTCCCATATAATCAAATCCCCTAACATCAAATGGTTCAATAACAAGTGAATAATTCATAGGCATTTCCTGTCGTCTACTAATGTTACCAATTCTTTGACATTCTGCACACAGAGGACGAACTTATGAGCATCTTTGAAAAGAGTAGGCCAATAAAATCCAGAGTGTAATACCTTGTGTGTAGTTCTATCTCCCGCATGGTGTCCTCCATAAGCCTCGGAGTGACACTTTCGGAGGGTTTGTTCCTGTTCATGCTCAGGTACACAACGTCTAATAATACCATCTACTCCCTCTTTATAAATATGTGGGTGATCCCAAAAGTAATGTATTAAGTCAAGGAAGATTTTTTCGTTGGTAGGTGAAACTAGGTGGTATGTATTTAAAAACAATGTAATTAGCATAATCAGAAAACCAGGGTGTGTTATGGGAAACATGGACCACATCTAGTTGTTCATCAGGAAAGCTATCATCAATAGGTAGTGGGTCATCAAGAACATTTTCTAACCTAGACATGTTATCAACTACGGGGTTCTCAACTCCTTTCCTATCAATGATATGCAAATCAAATTCTTGTAGCAAGAGAACCCACCTAATAAGTCTAGGCTTAGCATCTTTATTTTCCATAATATATTTAATACTAGCATGATCAGTGTGAACAATTACATCAAAATCAACAATGTAAGATCTGAATTTGTCACAAGCAAATACAACTGCTAAGAATTCTTTTTCAGCGGTGGCATAATTTCTATGGGCACTGTCTAGAGTTTTACTAGCATAATGGATACCATTTAATTTCTTACCAACTCTTTGTCCTAGAATAGCACCAACATCGTAATCACTAGCATCACACTTAATTTCAAAAGGCAAGTTCCAATCAGGTGGTTGAACAATAGGTGCAGAAGTTAAGGCTTTCTTAAGTGTATCAAAGGCTTCTACACAAACATCATAAAAAAATGAAAGGAACATCCTTTTGTAATAAATTAGTAAGAGGCCTAGAAATTTTTGAGAAGTCTTTAATAAACCTACTATAGAAACCAGCATGACCAAGGAAACTATGGATACCTTTAATATCTTTAAGACATGTCATCTTCTAAATTGCATCAACTTTATCCTTATCCACCTCAATACCTTGTAGAAAATTTTTGTGACCCAAGACAATAACTTCATTTACCATGAAGTGGCACTTCTCTGTAACACCCCAAATTTTTGCCAAAATTCTTATTTAATAAATTTGGCCTGAATGGTTTTAAATTTTTATTTCTGGGTTTTCTGTTGATTTCAAAACCTCTCTTATTCATGGTTTTGTGAATAACTCTTTTATGAGCTGAAGCTTTTTGAGAACTTTTATGTGACTTGAGGGTTGACTCAAATATTTCCTTTCCACTATTTATTTTAGAGAAGACTTTTTCATTAAATATTATCTTCCAACTCAATTATTCAAAACTGGGTTTTATTTTCCTAAGGGTCCAGTTTTGAACTGCATCCACGTGTTAACCTCTTCTAATTTTTTTTCACAATAAGCTTGACAATTACCTACTATGTTTCTCGATCAACTTTGTATAATAATATAGCCAAGTGTTTTGGTAGGATTAAGAAAATTAATTAAACTTACTTTTTGGTCCAATTGTAGATTTGCACTGCAACCCCTTAAATTGAGTCTCCAAAAATTCTACCAAAAATTTTAGTAGTCAAGGGATTCGTACAAATGAGCTTTATGCAAAAACCGAGCTGAGTATTTTGGTAAAATATTGCTCATTGCCATCTTTTATGTTCTGGCCCAAATAGGTGCTTTGCACTACAACCTCTTCATTAAAGTCTCTAATAATTCTGTAAAAATTTGTAAAGGTCAAGAGGTTTATAGGAATGAGTTTTCTGCAAAAATATACAATTGCCTTTTGAAATATTTGAGCACCACTTCTAGTTTTATGTTCTGGACCAGATTGGCCTTTTGAACTAAAACCCCACTTTTTCCTTCCCTAATGCTCTTGAAAACTTTTGTGCTTGTAGTCCATCGAATTAAACCCTTAAGTATCAATTTTCAACGCCATTGGAATTGTTTTGACCCGTGTTGCATTGCCATTTTGTTTCTGTCCAGAAATGGTTTTTTACTAGAATTGCATTGTGAAGTTGTTGAGTTGCTTAATCAAACCTTGCCATCTTTGTTCCCATCCAGTGAGGCTTATATGTGGAGATTTCCATGGCTAGCAAGTGACCCTAGATGCCATTGGCATTCTGTCAAACACCTGGTGTCCCTGACCAGAAATGGCATGGAGATTTGTTTGTATGGTGAAGTTGAGCCCCAGACTATACCAGCATGTCTAGCAGACTCATGGTAAGGCCATTAGTCAATCTGGAGTATTTCACCACCAGCCCAATCCCATAGCTAGCCATGGCAATTCGTCGAGCATCTGGCGGGCATGCCAGAGCATGCTCTGGAGCGCGTATTGCAGCCAACAGACCGAGCCGCCGCGTCGCAACCCCTGTCGCCCCTCGTTGCCCGAAGCAGCCTCAGCACGTGGGCACACTCACAAAAGCTCCTCGTGCGCCCATGTTGCCCCTCCCGTCCCTGCATCGCTGCAGCAGAGCCGACCGTCATCAAGTTGTAATAGAAGCGCAACGTTGCAGCACCGCCCAAGCCCTCCTCGAGCGCAACCTGCCCCATGGACCACCTCCGTGTGTCGAGCAACTACTTCCCCACCATGTAGCTGCATCAAGCCGCTCATGTGCTCTCACCAGTGGTTGTCCCCGATGGTCTCATCCACTCCCGCCGCGGCACTGACACTCCGAGGCTATAAATAGGACACCCGACAACCTCAGAGCATCGCAAGTTCTCCCTGATAGCCGTAGCCAGCCCCTCTAGCTCCAATTTAAGGCCAGGACCCCTTCGTCCCCAACTCCGGTGACTTTCGGCCACCGCAGCCCCTCGGGTCGATTTGGCCCTATCAGTGAGCTTTTCCCCTGCCTGAGCCTACCTCTCGAACCTCCTAGACCTAGCGGAGCTTCTCCACCCCTTGCCGTGCGCCTAGAACCTCTCCTCGCGAGCACCCCATCGGAGCCGAAGCTCCCTCCGCCGTGGAGGAAGGGCTGCTCGCTTTCGGTAGCCGCCGCAGCCCCAAGGCCGTGAAATGGATGCACCTCGGTCCCTTGAGCATGCCGGCGCCCTACGTTCCTCGAATGGGGGACCCTGTCGCCAGTGAGCCTCGCGGGAGTCCCTCCTTCCTTCGGCCAGAGGAGGAAGAAGGAGACCCGATTCAAACCTGTGCGTGGGCCCCATGCGTCAGCGTCTGTGTCCCGGCCAGAGCCCGCGCTGGTGGAAACGTCTTCGGTAAAGTACGTTTTCTCTATTGCGCTAGCACATTTCCATCCCAACCGTTTTATTTTCTTTTTGATTTTTAGAACAAATTTTGGCCAAAACTTTGACTGGCTATAAGTTTTTATAGAAAACTCCAAATGAGTTGACTCTTTTTCTCACCTCTTTCAAATTCTGCCTAGTTTATTTTAGTATTTATTTGAAAATTTTCTAAGACAACTTTATGTGTTGTTTTTAAATTGTGTGTTAATTATCATATATTTTAAATAGGCTTTGAAGATAGGAGTTAAAACTTGCAAAAGTTCTGTGGTGAACCCTACCTCTCTACACTTGGAAGGCAAGCATCCTGAACCTACTTTTAACTTGGTTATATGAGATTGCTTGGTGAAAGTAACATGAGGTTATGTTATACTTGTGGTGTTATTTCGTGTGGTAATTTCTGGATGTGGTTTCATGATATTGAAAATAGGGATTTCTATAATTATGGTGCATGGACAATGGTCACTCTTTCCTACCATACATGCCTACCGGAAAGGATTCGGTGAGGGTCGGTGTCGTGTGGAGACACGACCGTGGGATTGACACCTCGTGGACGAGAGTGGTCAACGAGGCATGTTAGGTGGGTAGGGACTGTGTTGCACCTGGTTTGTGTTAATCATGCAGGTAATACTTAAACCTCCTAAGTCGACCCTAGATCGAGTCTTGTCAATATGTCTCCTTATTTGTGTGCTACCATAGTTTCCTGGATAATGGATTCGGTACAGTGAGTTGCAGACCCATTATCAGTCACACACCAGTAGAGGGGCCGGGATGATGATATCGACGACCGTCGTATAAATCCAGTCATACGGTCAGGGGGCATGGGTGTTCCCGGTCTGGGACTGGAAGGGAGGGCACTCCCCGGGAGCGCGCGGAATAAATATTTGTGATCCCATGCTAGTTGAGGTCGGAGCCTCCCCGTCTTATGGCTTTTACCTTGGCAGCGTAGTCCGGGTGAATCCAGGCTTCGCGGAGGTACAGTGGGTGTGTGCTGATCCTTAGTGTCCACTTCTAAAATGCCGTACACGGGATTAGTCATGATGGCTATTAAAAACCGTGAACTATGGATAAAGAGTACACCCTCTGCAGAGTCAAAACTATTCGAGTAGCCGTGTCCACGGTCAAGGACGTTGGTTGACTAGTCAAGTGTCGGTCTAAGTGTCGGTCTTTGGAGGTAGTTAAAGGATTATGAGACTAATCGGGAAATATGGTGGATAATTTTAAACATTATATTCTGTGGACTAACCATTATAATTTTTATTGTTGAATATCCCTGGGACGGTTCTACCTCCTGGATATTCTTTATTGTTTCATATAAGACCTTTATGTGGTGTCGCTGAGACGCCCCACTGTGGCATGTTTATTATTCCATTTAAGACCTTTATGTGGTGTCGTTGAGACGCCCGACTATGGCATGTTTATTATTCCATATAATCCCTTTATGTGGTGTCGCTGAGATGCCCGACTGTTGCATGTTTATTATTCCATATAAGCCCTTTATGTGGTGTCGCTGAGACGCCCGACTGTTGCATGTTTATTATTCCATATAAGCACTTTATGTGGTGTAATTGAGACGCCCGACTGTGGCATGTTTATCATTCCATATAAGCCCTTTATGTGGTGTCGTTGAGACGCCCGACTGTGGCATGTTTTCTATCACATCTGATATTAATACCCTTATTATTGCTTAATGAATTTCAGTATGATTATAACTCCACTACTAAGGCTTGAGTAGTGTTTTGAGTTGACGAAGTATTATGGTTTCATTATGAGTGTATGATTAACACTGCAAGATATATGTTTGTTTTTTTAGATGTTTGCGAGTACATTCAAAGTACTCACTGTCTTGTCCCTGGCTATTGTCTTGGCCAGATTGCAAGCTTGGAGAAGAGGGGCTTGACGACAAGCTTGGAGCGTAAGCTTCGAAGACAACAATCGCGCGAGATAGGAATTAACCCGGTCAGCCGTTCCTGTGGGAAATGGAGTCCCAGAGGAGTTGGTGATCCCTATACGCTTCTGCCATCAACCACTAGAAACCCCTTTTTGATGTACTCATTAGACCACATTGGTCTTGCACCTCAATTTGTATTGTTGCTTGGAAATTTGTATGAAGGAAAGGTGTGCATGCTAACAATGTTCCTGGGGCTGGTATACTTAAGGGCCATCTGAAGGGAAATTAAAAATCCCCAAAAACCTGGTCCCCACAACCTTGGTATCAGAGCCAGGCTTACCGTTGGCTAGTCCTATCTTAGCCGGGTCAATAAGCACTAGAAGACCACCAATCCACTAGTGCCATGGCCACTAGTCAAGTCTGCCCTAACCAGTAACCGAATAGTGTTCGTCAACACATTTAGGGAAGGCGATGCCCAACCTATCAGACTAGCCCTATGGTCACACGCCAGTGACCACGACCCTTTTGTCCTTCTCGCAATATTGTGAGAGAAGACTTCGTTCTCCTTTCTATAAAGGGGGCGATTGTCCCGCACAACACAACACGACCATAGCTACCTCAAGATGCCATGCCCCATTGTCCACAATGAGACCACTGCTGCAGACCAAGGAGGTTTCGTAGCCATTCTGGCCAGCCTAACCCGTCGTACCCTTGCCATGGAAGAGCCTCTGGAGTATGTTGTGTACCAAGAGCGCACAAGTGGTGACATTCGTCACTTCTGGGCCACAGTACACATCTACAATAGGAGTATCACCCAAGAGCGTCCCCATCGGTTCACTGGAAGGTCAACTTCCTATGAGCCCTAAGCCATCCAGCTGGGAGCTCGAGAGGCAATAGTTCAACTCCAGCATGTGTCGCCAGGAGTTAACTGTCGCTCGTTCTACTACTACCCTAGCCGTGAAGGTTATGGTAGGCCAATCCAGGTCGCCAGCGGAGACCATGAGACCAACCTCGCCTTGTTGCATCTTGTGCGATACGTGAGGGCACAAGAGGCACTATACGACCAGGTCACCCTTGATCTAATTGCAACTCGTGCAGAGCTGGCTCGTCTAAGGAGAAGGGAAGCGGAGCCAGAAGCCAACAACCCAGTAGTGCTGTTTGGGAGACCGATTGAACTCCAACGGTATGTCCCAGCTGTCGCCCCAAGTCATGCGCCTGTCTCCCCTGAGGAGCTTCGCCTTATTTTAAGGATTTCCTCCAACAGAACGGTAGCCACATCACCCCGTAGCGTACACCCCCGCTACCCCGACCTTGTAGCTCCACCCCCTTCCTCGAGAAACCGTGACACCGTAGTTCCAGCAAACTCAACGTCCGCAAGACCTTCTCACCTAAATGTAAACGAAGTAGACTAAGCCTTGACCCTGTTGTAGAGTTCGCTTGCATGTAATGTATGAGCTGGTATTGCATAAATGGGCAACTGTTTTTGGTTCCATTATTTTAAGCACTACATGTAATCACCTGTGTATGCTTTTATACTGCATAACTATAGTTGGACGTAACCACAACAGTCTATCACAGTCAGGTGTCACATTTCATGAACTTTTATTAGTGGTCTTGACCAAACCCCGCTAGAGCAAGCCAACCACCGAGACCAACCCAACCTACGGCTTGTGTCCCAACCCCGACTATATAAGGATCACCCAGTGATCTTCCCAGCACCCCTCACCTTGTGCACTACCTTCACAGCCTTTTGCCATGCTACCCCAAGGAAGTTACCTCAGGACCCCGGATGCAACTCCGGGAAGTTTTGTTAAAGTATTGTGGGATTCTGTCCGCAGTACCATGGGTTCTTCCTTTCTACCCCGGTACGAGCTGTTCAAACCGAGGATCACTTCCACTACCTCAAAATATTGGGTAGTTGTGCACATTTTGCTAGTGGACTCTAACCAAGACCCACGGAAATATGCTTCAGCGGGAAATCTATGCCTACCTTAGAAATGGCCATAGAGGTTGCTGCCTACAAAGCGGTTACTCGTCTTCAATATGCAGTACCATATGCCAGTGAAAGGGGGTACTGTTATTTTCCGAGCCGTGCATAACCCGGAGGAGAAGCACCTTTTTCGAGGATCCATTCAGAGAGAGACCCGGTGTTGGTCAGGCTCGTGCAATATGTTATCGCTCAAGAGCGTTTGACACAGCACGTGATGGAGTTTCTCGAGAACCTCTCCATCCAGAACCCTCAAATTGCCATTGGCAAACCCCTGAGGATGGGCCCAGCAGGACGCACTCTGCGAATCCTCCAACCACTCGCCCCTGAAGACGAAGTGGATATTCCCATGCCAGGTATATTTCCCCATGACCATTAGATTTCTTTTACGTGCGCTGTAAATACCTTGCTGTATCTACCAGTATAGTCATGTTTGTGTAATGTGATGATTGTGCCTTGTATTTTTATTACTGCATGCTTGTGTTTTAATTTGTGTGATCGCAGCAAAACTTTTGCCTTCAATTTTTTTCTTGCAATGACCTCTGCATGATTGATTTTTCTACTGCTGTAAATAGATCATTTAATAGGGATTTTATTCGCATGCCAGATAGCTCACAACCACGCGTATTCTGCCAATGCACTAAGAGCAGAACCACACACATAGGACCCTAGCTAGCTACCTTGCTAACACCACAGTTTCCCCAAAAGAAATGCACTGTGAGTAATTTATTTTCGCGAGAGTGCTATGACCACACTGGCAGCCACCCCGCAATTTTTGCGCGCGCCTAGTATTCGTGTTCATTGCCCTTGCGGAGAGCCTCCACTCGAGCATCAGTGTCACGACGACCATCTTGGATCATCGCGCCCAACAATGCTGAGAAACCGAGGAGCGCCGCCATCCCTCCGACCAGCAGGATGATCAGCCACCCCGGGTACTCCTCCGCCATTGGAGCCTTGCTTCGAGCTCCTGCAAGCAGAGAGGATAGGAGACAAGAAGAGTGAGGCCGAGAGTGAGGTAGAGGAGAGAGCAACACAACCGTTTTATAACCTGATATCGGTGCGCGCTGGAACCAGTCCACCAGCACCGCTTGTCGCTCGATTGCCGGTGTTCGGAAGCGAATCCGCAAGCAGTGCCGATAAAGTACTGGCATGCGACGCGAGTACCTGCCGCGCCAGCAGCTAGTACGCCGCACACTAGCACGATACGACCCTAGACGCCTATGAGCTAGACACCACGCATGTAGAAAGCAGCGTAAAGTGCTCGAGAGAGAGAGAGGAAAGAGGAGAGATGGAGGAAGAAGAAGAGACTGACCATGGGCCATGGACCCACACGTCAGTGAGAGAGAACACTATGCACTCGGGTACGACAAGCAAAATTCGGAAATTGGGAATTTTCCTTTTTCGATTTTTTTGTCGTAGCCATTTGTAGCAACACCTCGTTTTGCCAAACCATAGCTTTTGTGTGTATCACCAGTACCACACTGTAGCTGCACCAATTATTGTTTCTACTATAATCCCGTTGCTTTTGTTTAAACTCCACCGAAGTTTTGTTTCTAACAAATCTTGAGGACGAGATTGTTCTTAAGGGGGTAGAGTTTGTAACACCCCAAAATTTTGCCAAAATTCTTATTTAACAAATTTGGCCTGAATGGTTTTAAATTTTTATTTCTCGGTTTCTGTTGATTTCAAAACCTCTCTTATTCATGGTTTTGTGAATAACTCTTTTATGAGCTGAAGCTTTTTGAGAACTTTTATGTGACTTGAGGGTTGACTCAAATATTTCCTTTCCACTGATTATTTCACAGAAGACTTTTTCATTAAATATTATCTTCCAACTCAATTATTCAAAACTGGGTTTTATTTTCCTAAGGGTCCAGTTTTGAACTGCAACCACGTGTGATCCTCTTCTAAAAAAATCACAATAAGCTTGACAATTACCTACTATATTTCTGGATCAGCTTTATATAATAATATAGCCAAGTGTTTTGGTAGGATTAAGCAAATTAATTAAACTTACTTTCTGGTCCAATTGTAGATTTGCACTGCAATCCCTTAAATTGAGTCTCCAAAAATTCTACCAAAATTTTTAGTAGCCAAGGGATTCGTACAAATGAGTTTTATGCAAAAACCCAGATGAGTATTTTGGTAAAATATTGCTCATTGCCATCTTTTATGTTCTGGTCCAAATAGGTGCTTTGCACTACAACCTCTTCATTAAAGTCTCTAATAATTCTGTAAAAATTTGTAAAGGTCAAGAGGTTTATAAGAATGAGTTTTCTGCAATAATATACAATTGCCTTTTGAAATATTTGAGCACCACTTCTTGTTTTATGTTCTCGACTAGATTGGCCTTTTGAATTAAAACCCCACTTTTTCCTTCTCTAATGCTCTTGAAAACTTTTGTGCTTGTAGTCCATCCAATAAAACCCTTAAGTATCAATTTTCAACCCCATTGGAATTGTTTTGACCCCTGTTGCATTGCCATTTTGTTTCTGTCCAGCAATGGATTTTTACTGGAATTGCATTGTGAAGTTGTTGAGTTGCTAAATCAAACCTTGCCATCTTTGTTCCCATCCAGTGAGGCTTATATGTGGAGATTTCCATGGCTAGCAAGTGCCCCTAGATGCCATTGGCATTCTGTCAGATAACTGGTGTCCTTGACGAGAAATGGCATGGAGATTTGTTTGTATGGTGAAGTGGAGCCGCAAACTAAACCAGCATGTCTAGCAGACTCATGGTAAGGCCATTAGTCAATTTGGAGCATTTCACCACCAGCCCAAGCCCCTAGCTAGTCGTTGCAATTCGTCAAGCATCTGGCGGGCATGCCAGAGCATGCTCTAGAGCGCGCGTATTGCAGCCAACACACCGAGCCGCCGCGTCGCAGCCCCTGTCGCCCCCTCGTTGCCCGAAGCAGCCTCAGCACGTGGGCACACTCGCACGAGCTCCTCGTGCGCCCCTGTTGCCCCTGCTGCCCCTGCCATCCCTGCATCGCTGCTACCGTGCCGGCTGTCGTCAAGTTGCAGTAGCAGCGCAGCGTCGCAGCACCGCACAAGCCCTCCTCGAGCGCCACCTGCCCCGTGGACCACCTCCCTCCATCGAGCCGCTGCTTCCCCGCCCTGTAGCTTCTTCAAGCCGCGCATGTGCTCTCACCAGTGGCTGTCCCCGGCAATCTCATCCACTCCCGCCGCGACACCGACACTCCGAGGCTATAAATAGGACCCCTGGCAACCTCAGAGCATCACAAGTCCTCCCTGATAGTCGTAGCCAGCCCCTCTAGCAACAATTTAAGGCCAGGACCCCTTCGTTCCCAAGTCCGGTGACTTTCGGCCACCGCAGCCCCTCGGGTCGATTCGGCCCTATGAGTGAGCTTTTACCCTTCGTAAGCCTACCTCTCGAACCTTCTAGACCTAGCAGAGCTTCCCCACCCCTCGCCGTGCGCCTAGAACCTCTCCTGGCCAGCACCCCATCGAAGCCAAAGCTCCCTCCACTGTGGAGGAAGGGATGCTCACTTCCAGCAGCCGCCGCATCCCCAAGGTCATGAAATGGATGCGCCTCGGTCCCCTGAGCACGTCGGTGCCCTTTGTTCCTCGAATGGGGGACCCTTTCGCCGGTGAGCCTCGCCGGAGTCCCTCCTTCCTTCGGCCAGAGGAGGAAGAAGGAGACCTGAGTCTAACCTGCTTGTGGGCCCCGCGCGTCAGCGTCTCTGTCCCAGCCAGAGCCCGCGCTGGTGGAAACGTCTTCGGTCAAGTAAATTGTGTGTTAATTAGCATATATATTTAAATAGGCTTTGAAGAGAGGAGTTAAAACTTGCAAAAGTTTTGTGGTGAACCCCACCTCTTTACACTTGGAAGGCAAGCATCCTGAACCTACTTTTAACTTGGTTATATGAGCTTGCTTGGTGAAAGTAACATGAGGTTATGTTATACTTGTGGTGTTATTTCGTGTGTTAATTCCTGCATGTGGTTTCATGATATTGAAAATAGGGATTTCTATGATTATGGTGCATGGACAGTGGTCACTCTTTCCTACCCTACATGCCTACCGGAAGGAATTCGGTGAGGGTCGGTGTCGTGTGGAGACACGACCGTGGGATTGACACCTCGTGGACGAGAGTGGTCAACGAGGCATGTTAGGTGGGTAGGGACTGTGTTGCACCTGGTTTGTGCTAATCATGCAGGTAATACTTAAACCTCCTAAGTCGACCCTAGATCGAGTCTTGTCAATATGTCTCCTTATTTGTGTGCTACCATAGTTTCCTGGATAATGGATTCGGTACAGTGAGTTGCAGACCCATTATCAGTCACACACCAGTAGAGGGGCCGGGATGATGGTATCCACAGCCGTGGTATAAATCCAGTCATACGGTCAGGGGGCATGGGTGTTCCCGATATGGGATCGGAAGGGAGGGCACTCCCCGTGAGCGCGCGGTATAAATATTTGTGATCCCATGCTAGTCAAGGTCGGAGCCTCCCCGTCTTATGGCTTTTACCTTGGCAGCGTAGTCCGGGTGAATCCGGGCTTCGTGGCGGTAAAGTGGGTGTGTGCTGATCCTGAGTGTCCACTTCTAAAATGCCGTACACGGGATTAGTCATGATGGCTATTGCAAACTGTGAACTATGGGTAAAGAGTACACCCTCTGCAGAGTCAAAACTACACGAGTAACCCTGTCCACGGTCAAGGACGTTGGTTGACTAGTCAAGTGTTGGTCTAACTGTCGGTCTTCGGAGGTAGTTAAAGGATTATGAGACTAATTGGGAAATATGGTGGATGACTTTAAACATTATATTCTATGGACTAACCATTATGATTTTTATTGTTGAATATCCCTGGGACGGTTCGACCTCCTGGACATTCTTTATTGTTTCATATAAGCCCTTTATGTGGTGTCGCTGAGACGCCCGACTGTGGCATGTTTATTATTCCATATAAGCCCTTTATGTGGTGTCACTGAGACGCCCGACTATGGCATGTTTATTATTCCATATAAGCCCTTTATGTGATGTCGCTGAGATGCCCGACTGTGGCATGTTTATTATTCCATATAAGCCCTTTATGTGGTGTAACTGAGACGCCCGACTGTGGCATGTTTATTATTCCATATAAGCCTTTTATGTGGTGTCGCTGAGATGCCCGACTGTGGCATGTTTTCTATCGCATATGATATTAATACCCTTATTATTGCTTAATGAATTTCAGTATGATTATAACTCCACTACTAAGGCTTGAGTAGTGTTTTGAGTTGACGCAGTATTATGGTTTCATTATGAGTGTATGATTAACACTACAAGATATATGTTTTTTTTTTATGTTTGCGAGTACATTCAAAGTACTCACTGGCTTGTCCCTGGCTATTGTCTTGGCCAGATTACAAGCTTGTAGAAGAGGGGCTTGACGACAAGCTTAGAGCGTAGGCTTCGAAGACAACAGTCGCGTGAGATAGGAATTAACCCGGTCAACCGTTCCTGTGGGAAATGGAGTCCCAGAGGAGTTGGTGATCCCTGTACGCTTCCGCCATCAACCACTAGAAACCCCTTTTTGATGTACTCATTAGACCACATTGGTCTTGTACTTCAATTTGTATTGTTGCTTGGACATTTGTATCAAGGAAAGGTGTGCCAGGTAACAATATTCCTGGGGCTGGTATACTTAAGGGCCATTTGAAGGGAAATTAAAAATCCCCGAAAACCCGGTCCACACATTCTCCCAATTCAGGACAAGGTTAGTTTGCTCACATCTCTGCAAAACTCGATCAAAGTTGCTAAAGCAATAATTAAAAAAAGTTCGATAAATGGAAAAATCATCTATGAAGACAACAACAATCTTTTCACAAAAATTAGAGAATATAGCAGTCATACATCTTTGAAAGGTAGCAGGTGCATTGCATAATCCAAAAGGCATACGTATATAAGCATAGGTTGCAAAAGGACAAGTAAAGGTGGTTTTCTCTTAATCATGTTGTGAAACAATATTTGAGAGAACCTAGAATAACCATCTAGAAAGCAAAAATGTGTGTTCTTTGATAATCCTTCTAACTTTTGGTCTACGAAATATAAAGGGTAATGGTCTTTTCTAGTAGGTTTGTTTAATTATCTAAAATCAATTACCATTCTATAGAGAGTCACAATTCTTTGTGGAATGAATTCATTTTTATCATTAGGAACAACAGTAGTACCTCCTTTCTTAGGAATACAATGAACAAGACTTACCCATCTACTAACAACTATGGGATAAATTATACCTGCTTCTAGAAGCTTTAATATTTCATTTCTTACCACTTTTTTCATTTTGGGATTTAGTCTTCGTTGGTGATCAACAATGGGTTTAGCATGTGGTTCCACATTAATCTTGTGTTGACAGAGATTGGGAGTAATGCCCTTAAGATCATCAAGAGTATATCCAATAGCAGCTCAGTGCTTCCTTTAAGTTTTTAACAATCTTTCTTCTTCATGCTCTGTAAGGTTAGAACTCATAATAACATGATATACGTTCTTTTCATCAAGATAAGCATATTTCAAAGTGTGAGATAATTGTTTTAATTCAAACACAAGATCATCCTTGGGTGGAGGAGGACCTACTAGAGTTTCAACAGGCAATTTGTGTTTAAGGACAAGTTTTTGCTCAAAGAACATAATATCTAATTCATTTCTTTCACGCATATGCATATAATTTTCATGGTCTAGCAAATATTGTTCTAATGGATCCATAGGAGGAATGGAAATAGATGCAAGACCAATTATTTCATCTTTTCTAGGATATTCTTTATCATGGCGTTGCTTACTAAACTTGGAGAAATGAAGCTCATGAGACATACCACCAAAATTAACACTGGCAGTTTTCTTTTTGAAATCTATTTGAGCATTGAGAGTGTTCAGGAAGGGTCTACGAAATATTATGGGACAAAATTTATCTTGTGGTGAGCCAAGTACTAGAAAATGATTAGGGTATTTTACTTTTCCACACAAGACTTCAACATCTCTAACAATCCCAAGTGGTGTGATGGTGTCTCTATTAGCAAGTTAACAGTAACATCTATGTCATCTATCTCAGTGGGTTCTATCTCATGCATAATTTCTTGATATAAGGTGAAAGGAATAACACTAACACTAGCACCCATATCACATAAACCATGATAGCAATGGTCTCCTATTTTGTCTGAAATGACACGCGTGCCAATAACAAGTCTATTCTTATCTTTAGTATCGGGTTTGGCAATTCTTGGAGCTTCATTACAGAAATAAATAACATGCCCATCAATATTGTCTACAAAGAGATCTTTAACCATACCAGTACTAGATTCTACCTTGATTTGCTCAAAGGGTTTGGTTGTTCTAACATAACTTTTGTTAACCATGGTTGAAGTTTTAGCATGTTCCTTTATCCTAACAGGGAAAGGTGGTTTCTCAATATAAGGAGTAGGCACAACTCGGTCAACATTGTAAATGATAGTTTCAGGCTAAACTTTAATTGGTTCTTCAATTTTTTTCTTTAATAGGTGGGTGATATTTAAACCATTTCTCTTTAGGGAGATCAATATGAGCATCAAAGGTTTCACAAAATGAGGCTAGTATCTCACAGTCAAGTCCATACTTGGTGCTAAAATCATTGAAAACATCGGTATTCATAAAAGATTTAACACAATCAAACTTAGGTTTTATACCTAACTATTACCTTCATTGAGCTCCCAATATTTAGAGTTGCGTTTCATTTTTTGAAAAAGATCCCACCTGAATTCAATAGTATTCTTCATAAAAGAACCAGAGCAAGAAGTATCGAGCATGGTTTGATCATTACGAGAAAGCCGAGCATAAAAATTCTGAATAATAATTTCTCTCAAGAGCTAATGATTGGGGCATGAATATAACATTGACTTCAGCCTCCCCAAGCTAGAGCGATACTTTCTCCTTCACGAGGCCAAAAGTTATAGATAGAAGTCCTATCACAATGAACAAGATGCATAGGATATTTTTTTGGTGAAACTCCAATTGCAATCAATTCTAGTTCCAAGATCCTGTATCATCACATATCTTATGCCATGTCAATGTCCCCCCAATGATAAAGGGAATACCTTCTTCTTGACTTCATCTCTGGGTAAACTTGCAAGCTTAAATAATCCACAAACTTCATCCACATAGATTAGGTGCATATCAGGATTTTTGTTCCATCTCCTACATAAGTATTAGCTAGCAGTTTCTCTATCATACCCGAAGGAATTTCATAGTAAACATTTTCAGTATGTTTAGGAGGTTGAGGGACAACTCTTGGTATTTTTGGTAGAGGTGAAGATACCCCAAACAAGACCCTCAAAGGATTACTTTCCATAGTGACAAGTAATGGTAAATTTCAGCACGTAATATAAATTATCCCTTACCAAATTCCACTTACCAAAAGCGCTCTGCTTCCCCAGCAAGGGCGCCAGAAAAGAGTCTTGATGACCCACAAGTATAGGGGTCAATCGTAGTCCTTTCAATAAGTAAGAGTGTCGAACCCAACGAGGAGCGGAAGGAAATGACAAGCAGTTTTCAGCAAGGTAATTTCTGCAAGCACTAAAATACCGACAACAAGTTGTTTGATAGCAAGATAATTGTAACAAGTGACAAGTAGCAATAGTAACAATAGGCGTAGAAAGGTAGCCCAATCCTTTTGTGGCAAAGGACAGGCCAAAACGGGTTCTTATAATATGCATAGCGTTCTTGAGGGCACACGGGAATTTTATCTAGTCACTTTCGTCATGTTGTGTTGGTTCATGTTCGGTATTTTGATAATTTGATATGTGGGTGGACCAGTGCTTGGGTGATGTTCTTATTGAACAAACCTTCCACTTATGATTAACCCTCCCGCAAGCATCCGCAACTACGAGAAAAGTATTAATAGTAAATTCTAACCATAGCATTAAATATAAGGATCCAAATCATCCCCTTATAGAGTAGTGGCCAGAGTGGGGTTTAAGTTTCTGTCACTCTCGCAACCCACCCTGTAATTACTACTCCACAATGCATTCCCTTAGGCCCGGAACCACAACATTTATATCATCAAAATATCGAAAGAATATAACCTTCCCATGACTACTTGCAACATGATTTCTCCCGTGGCCTCAAGAACAAAAATAACTACTCAGAAGTGATAAACATGTTCATGATCAGAGAGGTATTAAATAGCGTAATGGATCTGAACATATGATCTTCCACCAAATACACCATAAAGCATCAACTACAAGATGTAATCAACACTACTAGATACACCCGAGGTACTAGCCCGAGGTTCCGGTACAAGATTGAGTACAAGAGATGAACTAGGGTTTTGAGAGGAGTTGGTGTTGATGAAGATGTTGATGAAGATCGGACTCCCCAAGATTAGAGGGTTGTTGGTTATGACGATTGCCTCAATTTCCCCCTCACGAAGGGAAGTTCCTCCGACGAAATCGCTCCGTCGGAGGCAAAAGTGCTCCTGCACATGTTCCACCTCGAGACATCGACGCTTCGTCGTGAAAGTCCTCCCTTTAAATTTTCACGGTAAAATAGAATTTATACGATAAGATGATCGCCAGAGGTGGGCCAGGGGCCCAACTAGACATCAGACTGCGCCAGGGGGCCTGGCACGCCCTGGTGTCTAGTGGGCACCTGGTTGCCCCCTCTGGTACTTCTTTGCTCCAGTATTTTTTATGTTTTATAAAGTAAATCTCCGTAAAGTTTCTACCCAATTGGATACGTGGAGAATAGGTATCTTTGACATAGCATTTTAGGTCCAAAATTCCATTTGCCGGCGTTCTCCCACTTGATGTAAATATTGCATATTATGAGAGAAAGGGCATTAGAATTACTCCACCAAGTGGAAAAATGCGTAAAAACACTAAAAATAGCATTAACAAAACATGATGCAAAATGGACGTATCATGCCGCATCACTTTGTGTGTGAAGCAAATTGGGGGAGCGGCTCCCCTTATCCGAGCTCTGTCATGCTGGAGATTGGATGAGGTTCTATCATGCTGCGTATCCTGAATTCCATTGTTCTAATTAGGTCGAGCTTGGTATTTGTCTTGTCTAGTGGGAGTGCGACTTCTGGATCCATAAATGGACCTGGTTTGTTTTGCTTTAGACTTAATTTTCTGCCGTAGATCATACCTGTCTGTGGGCTGAACCAATTCCTTTTGCTTGTCTCGTCCTCAGGGAGGACAGTCTGGTTGATCATCTTGTGCGAATTTGGGTGGTGTGGGCTCCAAGGCCTCGTTTTCGAACTCTGGCAACGAGCGCCGACGCGGGTAACTTTTGGTTTGCCCTTGTCACTCCTGTCCGTACCATTCTTTGATGACCAAGACTTTAATTCATCTTTCATTGATGGAAGCTTGTTCGGCTTTCAGCTGTCTCTGCTTTAGCTTGAGGCTCTGAGCAGTGGTGATGAGCTGTTGCTTGAATACTTTCTAGTCCAGTGGGTCTTCAAGGACGATGAAATTTTCGGCTCCGAGGCTCTCCTCTCCTCGATCGGAGGTACATAGTTACTGTCTTGGAATCGCCGAGATCTTCAGGCTATTCTGTATCCGTGTATCCTGGTAGGTCGGGGTCGTATTCAGGGTCAGAAGGTTTTGGGGATTCGATGAGAATTTCTGTATCCTCAGGACCTAGATTTCCCCCTATGCCTGAATTGCTTTCCTTGCCCTTACATGATTTAGGCTTTTTTACGCTTGTGGCGGTGCTTGATGGGTTCGTCGTCGCTATTCTTGATTGGCGTGTCGTCATTGCTTTTCCTCGTAGCACCTTCATCACTGGGGATGCCCACCATGTAAACGTCATACGTGGGGGTGTCGGTCCATCGTCCCGTTACAGGAGGACCTTGTGATTGAAGAGCCGTGTCCATATCTTTGGCCTCTTCAGAAGAGAAGTCTAATAGATAGGTTAGATCTTTCATGGTGGCGACGAAGTGGGTTGTGGGTGGGGAATAAAGTTCCCCGCACCTGGTTCCATGGTCACAAAGGTCCTGGATCGGTGCCAGCCCGTCCGAACAGTTCTCCGGTTGGGCTTGGGTCTTCGTCTCATTTGACCATGAGAGATTTGCCAGACGCCCCCTAGAGCACTAACGAAGCTATATTCTGGAGCTTCGACGTAGGGCATATGTTCGGGCGGGATTACCTCATGTCTCCGAACTTCATAGCGAGCTCGTGGCTCGAGGCCGGATCAAGGTTAGAATCTATTCCGGACTCGAGGTCGGAAAGAGGATTCGAAGTTAAGGCTTTGGAATTTTTTAGGTTTTTGGCAAAGGCCGGGACCTCAGAGAGGATCAGGTCACCCTGGGCATACGTAATGAATTCCAATTCACCGAACTTAAATTCTTGACCCGTGGTGACCCCGTCGATCTGATGATGAGCAACCTTGACGTGCAGGGTGGTACTGCTAAAAGGAGAGGATTGGTCGGAGATGAATATACCCCGGATCTGACATTGTTGTTGGTGACCAAGCGAGCCATAGAGCCGTTTTGCAATTTCACAACGAAGCTCTCAATGAAAGCACCAATGTCGATGTCAAAACCGACTAATCTCAAGTTGGGGATCCGAACTATGGATCTAGGGTCGATGGGTAACAAGAGACGATGAAGACGGTGTTTTACCTAGGTTCTAGCCTTCTTGACGGAGCTAAAACCCTACGTCCTACTCTTGTTGTTATTGTTGGAATAGTACAGAGTATAGAGTTCAACTACTGCAAGATCGGATGTTGTGGTCTAAACCCTAATCATAATGAGCTTAATGTGTCCTACGAACCATTGCCCCTCGCTTATATAGAAGGAATATGCCGATGACTACATTGCCTTGGACTACACACCAAGTCTTCAGAAGAGTCCGTCTCGGATCCAATACTTCTGCTAACGGGCGAACAACCGAGAGAGTCCGTCTCATGACAATAGGTAGACGGCCCAACGACCCCCTAATCACGGACTCCCTCACACGACCCTGCTGTGGGGAGCATATCCTTATTTGTTTTGAGCATGGGAAGATTCCAGGAACTGTTGTGGGACTCAGGCTCGCTTATTCACCCCTTTTTCCTTGACGGCGAACTCGGGCTTTGGAGTTGTATTGTCGGTCTGGACTTTGGCTGTCAGAGCCGTTGTATGTTCCTCAATTCAGAGTGATTGCTCCATGTTACCATTGATAGTGATAACACCCTTGGGTCTTGGCATCGTAAGCTTTGATACATCTCCAATGTATCGATAATTTATGAAGTACTCAAGCCAATAGTCTACAACTTTCATATACTTTTGGCAACATTTTATATTATTTTTGGGACTAACTTATCCAGTTCCTAGTGCTAGTTCCTTTTTTTGTATGTTTTTTGTTTCGCAAAAAATCCATATCAAACAAACTGCAAACATGATAATTTTTTTTGCAGACTTTTTTGGAATATATGTGTATTTTGGGAAGAAGAGTTAACGCAACACGGTGCCCGAGGGACGCACAAGCCAACATGGTACGACGCGGGGTTGGGGTCGCGCCCTAATGGCTTGTGCTTCTCCTTTAAGTCAGTTGAGTCTCTCCTTAGGCTGCAATAAAGATATTTTTGTGATAAAGAACCCCTCAAAATTTCAGCCCAATCGGAGTTACGGATCTCTGGATATTTAAGAAACGGTGAAGGGCGAGAAAACAACAGCGAAAAAGGAGAGAAACAGAGAGATAGATCCAATCTCGGAGGGTCTCTCGCCCCTCTGGGAGCCATGGTGGCCAAGGACCATAGGGACAACCTGTCCCAAGATGGGGAGAGTCCATGGGGGAGGAAGCCTAATAAGGTAAACTCTATGCCCCTCTCCTCCGGTGGCGCCGGAGTGACGCCGGAGTAACCATTGCCGCGGTGATCATCTTCATCAACGTAACCGTCTCCATCACCTTCCCTCATCTATCTATGGCGGTCCACTCTCCCGCACCCCACTGTAATCCCCTACTTGAACATGGTGCTTCATGCCACATATTATTAATCAGTGATGTGTTTCCATCCTATGATGTTTGAGTAGATTTATGTTGTCCTTTTGGTTGATTGATGATCTTGATTGATTTGAGTGTATATTTTATTTTGATGTTGTCCTATGGTGCCCTTCGTGCAGCACACACATGAGTGAATTCTCGCTGTAAGGTTTGCAATATGTTCATGATTCGCTTATAGTGGGCGGCTAGAGTGATAAAAGCTTACACCCGAGTAAGGGGGTTATTTACGTATGGGAGTAAAGGGGACTTGATGTTTGATGATATGGTTGGATTTACCTTAATGGTTTCTAGTAGTTACAGATGCTTGCTAGACATCCAATCATAAGTTCATATGATCCAAGTACGGAAAGTATGTTAGCTCATGCCTCTCCCTCATATAAAATTGCAAGAATGATTACCGATTTTGTTATCAATTGTGTAGGATGATTCCGCACTCCATACCATCATTATTCCACATTCGCTATTTGTAATATATTTTAATATATTATAACTTTATGTAGTGCAGCGAATATTTTCGTATTTTAGTTCTCCAATATCATGCAAAGCTAGCCTCTTTATACCATAATGCAGTTTTATTTCTCGTTACTAAATAGAAGCAAATGTTCGGTGTATGTAGAATCGTATCGGTGCAAGATAGGACTTGAGAGAATATTGATCTTATCTTTAGCTCCTTATGGGTTTGACACTCCATAATTATCACTTCCATATTTGTAAAGTGCTATGATAATTCCTTGCACTTGGGGATTATCAAGCTCTTTTCTAGCGCCATTATCGGGGAGCAATAACATGGGGTTAATATTTTCGTGTATGGTTGTTTGGTTCTATCACTAAGTATATTTTGTTTTTGTTTTGTCTTTTTTATTTATTTAGTTCTGGGTTAAACAAACAAAAAAATTGAAAAAAAATAAAAATACTAAAATTTTACTTGTCTCTTAAAAGAGAAGCGATTGGAAAGTTATGCATTGAAGACGTTAGGGCCGACCTTGAACACTTGTGTTCATGATCATGGAAACAATGTAGAATTTTTCATTGAAGTTTCTCATAAAAATAATTATCCCCTTGTATATACCACTGTACCATAAAAATAATGTGCTTGTCATAATATTCATGATGCTCTTTTGCTTGTTTCATCAACTATCCTTATGTGAGCATCATTGAAACTATCATGCCTTGCTAAAAGGCCTTAAACAAAAAAACTTGTTGGGAGACGACCCAACACTTATCCTTTCTATTTTTGTGCGTTCACATTATTAAGATACTGTAGTAATCATGTTTTGTGTCTCTTATTTCAATAATGTGCCAAGTAAAGCCTTTGGGATGATTTGTATGATGAGTAGAATTGATACAGTGCAAAAACAGAAAGTTTGATGTACAGTGCAAAAATTCTATGATTTTACTAGAACTTGTTTTTAATATGATTTTTTTACAAAGTACTGATATAAAATTTCTTCAGGTCTTCCTAATTGTTCAGATTTTTTTGAGTTGCAGAAGTATGACAACTAAATGTATCTTCACAGATTGTTCTATTTTAGACAAATTCTATTTTTTGCTTGCATAGTTTGCTTGTTTTGGTTATGCTATGGATCGTGTCAGGGGGTATAAGACATATAGAAGTTAGAATAAAGTACCTTATTCTTGAATAAAATAATAATCAACTTATAACAGTTCCTAAAGTATTTTATATGTTGCTTAGACTAACGGATCTCATGAAGTTTGTGTTCAGTTTTGTGTGATTGAAGTTTTCAAGTTTTGGGTGAGATATTGATATGCGGAGAATAAGAAGCAGCAAGAACCTAAGCTTGGGGATGCCCAAGGCACCCCAAGGTAATATACAAGGAAGACTCAAGCGTCTAAGCTTGGGATACCCCAGAAGGCATCCCCTCTTTCGTCTTCAACACCATAGGTATATCTTACTTGGAGCTATATTTTTATTCATCACATAATATGTGTTTTGCCTGGAGCGTCATTTTATTTTGTTGTTCTCTTTTAGATCTTATTTATAATCTTCTTTTTCAATAAAAAGTTCCAAGAATTGCCGTTAGAATGCTTGAATTGCATGTGTGATGTGTGTTGTACAAAAACAGAAAGTTTTTCTGTAGTATTTGAATTATCAGATTTTATTGGTAAACGGGAAGTTTCTAAAATTTTACCACAGTACTTTCATACAAATTATTTATCACTTTCTAAATTTTCAATTGTTTTGGAGATAGTTAAGTACACTTTTAAAATAAATTGCTACAGACTATCCTGTTTAGAGAGATTGCTGTCATAGTTTTGTTATCTACATATCCTAGTTTTCCATAGCTTACATTGGTAGATATGAATTGTGGAAATGATAGTATAGAGTACCTAATGTTTTAAAATTATTATGCAACTTGTATTAGCAGTACATGAAGAGTTGATTTATTCTTATGTGTACTAACCTATCTCACGAGTTATTTTCAAGTTTTGTGTGGATGAAGTTTTTGAGACTTAGGTGAAACTGGGATATGAGAGAATTGAACGGGATACAAAAACTCAAGATTGAGGATGCCTAAGGCATGCTAATTAAATATTACAGGAATTTTCAAGCATCTAAGCTTGGGTATGCTATGCATCCCACCTCTTCCCGTCAACAATTATCAGTTAGCCAATGTTGATCCTAAGTTTTCATTTGTTCACGTGTGCTATTATTGGAGCACATTTTGTGTTTAATATTCCCTTTTATTGTATGCACCATGATGGTATGCGACAATACTTGGTTTATTTATAGAATGCTTCATGTGCCTCACTTAAATGTATTGAGTATGGCTTTATAGAATGCTTCATGTGCTTCACTTATATATTTTGAGCCTCGATATTGATCTCTCTATATTCATTGAAGAATGCTCTATGAACTTCACTTATATATTTTTGAGAATAGTTTGATTATAACTCTTCTTCTTCGCTTTTATCCTAAGAGAAAATGTCGAATGAATTTTATGTCATAAAACGTGAAATTATATATGCTCCATATGATTGTCCCATGGGGAGTAGTGAGTTCATATACTGAGAGTATAAGCAATAAGATTTGTCAGAGGTTAGCAAACATAGCATAGGTCACTTGAACAATTCATGAAAGAATATTGAAGGAAGATAGATTTCACATATAAATATACAATCTTGGACATCTTGTATGATCATGAGCCCCTATTAATTATTTTCAACATTGATCAAATAATTGAAGTTGGACAAGGAAGACAACTTAATGGTTATAATTAAGTATATTTGCATAGAAGTTATATTGGTATGGATCCTCCAACGTGTGGTGCTTTCTTAGAACCTTTTGCTAGCCAAAAGTTCGTATTAAGTAGAGATTCTACTTGTGCATCCAAACCCTTGAGCCAAGTTTCTTCCGTGAGATTCCACCATACCTACCTATATATGGTATTCACTACCATTCCAAGTAAATTTGCATGTGCCACCTCTAATACCTTCAAATAAACACCCGTTTTGTGTGCTCGTATTGCTCATGGAGCAACGGGGCGGTCATTATCTTCCATGCTAAGCGAGTTATTCACATGATGAGTATTTATTCACTTGTCATCGCACGAGAGAGGCTGGTAAAAAGGATGCCTAGTCCTGCATCATTCAAAAATAAATAAACAAGAACTCACCCTAGAAAGTTTATTGTTTGTAGGGCACCCGTGGATATGGCTAGCCATGGAATGTGATTGAATGGTTGAGGGGGAGTAAAATTTCAATTCTGTTTGGGAACCGCCAATAATGTGATTAGCATGGAAGATGTTGAAATCTCCTGTCGTAACGTTGACATGAAAGGCACACCACCAAAAGTTACATATTCATCTCTTTTTCAAAACAATGAGCTCCGTCACGTGTGCAAATCCTTGCTTTCCCCTACGAAGGGACAATCTATTTACTTTCATGTTACTTACTTTTCATGTTGAGTCAACTTCGTATTCCAAGCTTAGTCTATTAGTTGGGAAGCATCATATGGTGGGGAAAGATCCACACACATATATCTAGTTGGTTATAGCTGATCATGATTCATTATTGTTGACATTATACGTGAGATAAATAAGTTGGGAGGTGAAACATTAAGCTCCTATCTTCCTATGTGTTTGATTGAAACTGCTTGTTCTAAAAATATGCCTTCAATGTCAACAATCATTTAAGACTAAATGATTGTTGAGTATGTGGAATTTGCTAAAACAAAGCTCTTACATAGACCATTCCTCAAAATAAGATGAATTTTCATTGTTTATGGATTGAAAATATAGTTTCTAACTTTCAAGTAAGTTTATGCTCTATACTTTAACATGTGAATAGCTTGTTACTTGATCATGAGAAGTACTATGAGAAAAGAGTTGCTATTTTATGATGCCAGAAAAAGTGATTGGAAATAACATTGGTGAAAATTATATACTATGCTAGCATTCACACTTCATAAATTATTTCTTTTATCATTTACCTACTCGAGGATGAGCATGAATTAAGCTTGGGGATGCTGATACGTCTCCAACGTATCGATAATTTATGAAGTATTCATGCCAATATTCTACAACTTTCATATGCTTTTGGCAACATTTTATATTATTTTTGGGACTAACTTACTTATCTAGTGCCTAGTGCCAGTTCCTGTTTTCTGTGTGTTTTTTGTTTTGCAGAAAATCCATATCAAATGGACTCCAAGCATGATAAAAATTTATGGAGATTTTTTTGGAATATATGTGAAATTTGGGAAGAAGAATCAACACAACACGATGCCCGAGGGCCAAGAGGGCGCAACCTGGGGATGGGGCCGTGCCCTCATGGATTATGCTCCCCCCTTAAGTTGCTTAAGGCTCAATTTCTGTCCCATGAAATATATTTTCACGATAAAAATCCCTCAAAATTTCAGCCCTATTGGAGTAACGGATCTCCGGATATTTAAGAAACGGTGAAGGGCCAGAAAACAACGGCAAAAACATGAGATAAACAAAGAGAGACGTCCAATCTCGGAGGGGCTCTCGCCCCTCCGAGATCCATGATGTCCAAGGACCAGAGGGAGAACCTCTCCCAACATGGGGATAGGCCATGGGTGAGGAAGCCTAAGGGGGGAGACTCTCTCTCCCCCTCTCTCCCGACAACGTCGGAGTGCCACCGGAGGAACCATCACCACGGTGATCATCTTCATAAACATCACCGTATCCATCATCTCCCCTCATCTCTCTATGGTGGTCCACTCTCCCGCACCTCATTGTAATCCCCTACTTGAACATGGTGTTTCATGCCACATATTAATAATGAATGATGTGTTGCCATCCTATGATGTTTGAGTATATTTATGTTGTCCTTATGGGTTGATTGATGATCTCGATTGATTTGAGTGTATGTTTTATTTGGGTGTTGTCCTATGGTGCCCCTCGTGTAGCGCACACGTGAGGGAATTCTCGTTGTAGGGTTTGCAATATGTTCATGATTCGCTTATAGTGGGTGGCCAGAGTGACAGAAGCTTACACCTGAGTAAGGGGGTTGTCTATGTATGGGAGTAAAGGGGGCTTGATGTTTAATGCTATGGTTGGGTTTACCTTAATGATCTCTAGTAGTTGCGGATGCTTGCTAGAGATCCAATCATAAAGTCATATGATCCAAGTATGGAAAGTATGTTAGCTCATACCTCTCCCTCATATAAATTTGCAAGTATGATTATCGATCTTGTTATCAATTGCCTAGGATGATTTCGCACTCCATGCCATCATTATTCCGCACTCACTATTTGTAATATAGTGTAATATATTCTAACACTATTTAGTGCAGACCTATTTTCATATTTTAGTTCTCCAATATCATGCAAATCCATCCTCTTTATACCCACAACATAGTTTTATTTCTCGTTACTAGATAGAAGCAAATGTTCGGTGTATGTAGAGTTGTATCGGTGACAGATAGGACTTGAGAGAATGTTGATCTTACCTTTAGCTCCTTGTGGGTTCGACACTCCATACTTACCACTTCCATCTTTGGAAAGTTCTATGATGATTCAATGCACTTGGGGATTATCAAGCACTAGGTATGCATAATGGGGAACGACATTGAAGCGAGCGAACGTTGTATGGCCGTAGAGTGCATGATAGCCGTTGCAAAAAGGGACAATGTCAAAGATCAAGTCTTCGCTGTAGAAATTATCGGGCAAGCCAAACACTACTTCCAAAGTTATGGTTCCCGAGCAGCGGGCCTCGATGCCGGGGATTATTCCTTTAAAGGTGGTGTTACTTGGTTTGATCCTTGATGGATCGATACATATTTTCCTCACCGTATGTGCATAAATCGGATTGAGGCTACTACCTCCGTCCATTAGGACCCTGGTGAGGTGGTATCCATTGATAATGGGGTCAAGTACCAGGGCCGCCGAACCCCCCGTGTCTAATACTAGTCAGGTTGTCTGTGTGATCAAAGGTGCTTGGGCATGCCGACCATGGGTTATACTTTAGGGCCATGGGTTCTATGACATAAACATCTCTAAGCTCGTGCTTCCTCCCCTTCTTTGGTATGTGTGCGACGTAGATCATGTTCACAATTTTGACCTCAGGAGGGAATTGCTTTTGGCCTCCATTGTTCGGCCTACAAGGTTCCTCGCTGTCCGTGCTGAGGGGACTCTAGCCCTGTGTGACAGCCCGAGACCGACGCTCCAGAAGATTCCCCTTTTATTCCGGTGCTGCCATGAGATTGGATTGCCTGTCGCATTCATTGTCGCATCATTCGCTTCATCTGCATTGCATCGGGACTCCGTTGCCGTTAGTTGCCGGTTCTCTCCGTGTTCGTCGCTGGCCATTTTGAGACCAGCCACACACGCACACGCCCATGGCATCGATAAATATTGTTTTTAAAAGTGTTCTGAAAATATTCTCGGATTGGGTCGAAACTTGGCGTGCGGTCTTATCTTAATGTAGGTAGGCCGCCTACCAAATTTTTGTCGCAATCGGAGATCGTTTGGTACCCGTACCGTCAAATATATATAGCGGCACTATAGCCGGTTTAATTGTCGGACATTTGGTGTTTTACAAACTTTGTCACGGGCCGCACCATTTCCCTCTCATCCCTACATAGCCCAACTACACAGCCCATTAAACCACCTAGCCACTTCCTCCGTTCGTGGTCGTCGGATCGCGATCGAACGGACAAGGTCCAACCCACCATAGACCAAACCCTATATAAGAACCATCCCATGGAGGAGCTCTCTCACTCCACTAGGGTTTTCGCCTAGCCATTTTGCAGCCAACCCTCCTAAAAAATCCCGCCTGCAAGCCCACACCCTCCAAATCCCGCAGCCCTAGCCTCTCTACCCTTTTTCAGCCATCAGATCTGAGATCTGAGACTCAGATTCGCCCAAATCCCCACATACCCGACATGTCCGCGGTCAAACCTGACACGTCCGGTTGTCCGCAGTGCGAGCCGATATATCTCGTGCAGCACCCTGCAGCCGCAGCCCATGGCGCTCGCTGCCCGAGAGTTCCCACCGCGCCTCATCACCGGGTCCCCACTGCGCCTCGTCGTCGGAGCCCTGTCACCTGAGGACCCACCGACCGAAGCTGCCGAGCCGCAGCTCCTTCCATGGCTGCCGAGCTCTTGCCGCAGCATGGCCGCCACCGGACTTCTCCGCGCCGCCGTCATCCAGATCCGGGCAGGCAGCCCCCGGATCCGGCGCCCCCAAGTCCCGCCGGTCCCTCAACCGGATCCACCCTCCCCGCCGGCCTCTGTGCCCTTGGAGCGCCACCATGGCCTCCTGGCCTCGCTCCAACAGGAGGGAGACGAAGGCTCCCGTGGCCTCCTCGCCCCAGCCCAGCTGCAGCGCCCCACATGCGGCCGAGCGATGAGAGGCCCAGCGAGGCCCTCGTCGCCCTCTCTCCTTCAGGCCAGGCCATACAAGGCCGCCGGCCCAACTCCCGTGGGCCACGAGGAGCCGGCTTAGCTCGCGCCCACCGACCGCGGCCCACCTCCTCACCTCGGCTTGCTCCACCAACTGCCTCCTCAACCGAGCGGCCTAGCCAGGCCCAAGGTTAGACCGCCCTCGAACCCCTCTATTTTTCGCCCGTGCGCGTTATAATTATCCTGCGCCCATGCACTATTTTGGCCCGTATGAATTTCGGCCCGTTAGATTTTTTTAGGTTTTCCGAATTTATTTAATTTCAACAAAAGAGCATATTTTCAAATGGTCGTATCTTTGAACCCGTGTGTCGAATTGCGACAAGTTAGATATGTAACTTGGCTAGAATTTCGCGTAGATTATGATTTTCCAACTCTCATGCATGTTTAAAGCTGTTTAGTGTGTTGTTTGCATTGGTTTGCGTGTCGATGTGTTAGAAACGGTTTAGTCCGTAGTTCATTAATCGTAGCTCTGTTGGAGATGAGCCATATATGTAAATGGACCAGTACGACGTATAGTGTCACGTGAACCATTTTTTTTTCGTTTAACAAACATAAAATGTGATTAGGAAAAATCTGGACAGATTTAGAATTTAACGAGTGGGGTCGTTTCGGAGATGCTATATGTCATTTCCGTCCTCACTTAAAATGCCTAGATAAGTAGATTAACTTGTGCTTCACCCCTTTCCATGTTTAGCAACATTTAGTATTGCCGTAGAAATAAACGGGGGTGAAACAAATAATTAAACGTGGAGTTTCGTCAATATGCAACTCGTTGCATATTGAGCTTCACCAAACGTGTAGTGTTTGCGTGATGTGAATTGTCGTGCCATGCCTTGCATATTTGAAACTGCTCATGCATCATATGTGTTGTGCATCATGTCATGCATGTGCTGTGGTGAATATAGTGTGTTGATTCTTGTTTCCAATTTGCTTCGTCTTGATAGAGTTCCGTAAGCGCGTCGGAATGTGAGGACCCATTCGACGACGTTGGTTCGTCTGCTTCACGGAATCGTTCTTCTTCCAAGCGAGATCTGAGGCAAGATGATCATTTCCCGAGATACCATTACTATCATTGCCATGCTAGCTGTTTCGTTTCTATCGTTATGTCTCGCTGCCTACCACCTGTTAAATATTAGCCTCCCAACATTGCCATGAAAACTTTCAACCTGATCACAACCTAGCAAACCACTGGTTGGCTATGTTACTGCTTGCTTAACCATGTGTTAGTGTTGCTAGTTGTAGGTGCAATTACTTCCATGTGATAACATGGGTTCCTTGTTATACCACCCTATTAAATGCTATTTAATTTAATGCACCTATATACTTGGTAAAAGGTGGAAGGCTTGGCCTTCTAGCCTGGTGTTTTGTTCCACCTTTGCCGCCTTAGTTTCCGCTACCGGTGTTATGTTCCATAAATGAGCGCTCCTATCATGCTTGGGGTTGTTATGGGGACCCCCTAGATTCTCGTTTTGGGATAAAGCTCATCTGGCAAGGCCCAACATTGATACTATATTTGCCCAACATAATAATTCTGTTAATATTGAAAAACATAGGGCGTCATGAACCCAAGGAGTAATTCAACATAATACAGGGAGGGCCAGTGTTGATGGTGCTGGTCCAAAACAGAGCCACTTGCGGGGCAACTCGGGGGATGTCTATCCGGCCACCGTACGTAGTGCTCATCCGTCGTGTCCTGAGAACGAGATACGTGGCTCCTATCAGGATTGTCGACACGCCTGATGGCCTTGCTGGACTTGTTTTACCTTTCTTGAGCGTCTTGTGCGAAAGAGTCCGAGGATGCTTTGGGTTATCTCGAGGTTGAGGTTTTCCAATAGGAACCCGAGGAGATCACGAGTTTCCCTTATCGAGGTCATTCCGTCGGAGCGTCTGGTAGTTTGTGATGGACTAGTTGGAGCACCCCTGCAGGGTTAAATCTTTTGGAAAGCCGTGCCCGTGGTTATGTGGCAATGTGGAAACTTTGTTTAACATCCAGTTCTAGATAACTTTAAATAAGCTTAATTAAAATATGCCAACTGAGTGCGTAACCATGACTGTCTCTTTCGTGAGCTCCTTCTCTGATCAAGAACACGATGGGGTTATGTCTGACGTAAGTAGGTGTTCAGGATCATTCATTTGATCATCAGTAGTTCACGTCCGCTATGCATAGATCACGCCCCCTCTTTGTTCTTGTACTCGTAAGTTAGCCACCAAATAAATGTTTAGTTGCTTGCTGCAGCCTCACCACTTATCCTTACCTCACCCATTAAGCTTTGCTAGTCTTGATACCTTTGGAAATGAGATTGCTGAGTCCTCTATGGCTCACAGATTACTACAATACCAGTTTCAGGTACATGTAAAGGGTTAATTGACGCGAGCGCGTTGATTGTTTATTTGGAGTTTCTTCTTTTTTGTCATCGATCTAGGATGGGTTCCAGGCCAGCAACCTGGGATAGCAAGGATGGACGTCGTTCTTCTATCGTTTGTTTTCGTCCGTAGACGGACCTTGCT
Source organism: Hordeum vulgare subsp. vulgare (assembly GCF_904849725.1). Classification (NCBI taxonomy): domain Eukaryota; kingdom Viridiplantae; phylum Streptophyta; class Magnoliopsida; order Poales; family Poaceae; genus Hordeum; species Hordeum vulgare. Next base: position 401,299,077 of record NC_058519.1, on the reverse strand, counting down.
CTTCTTCACGATGACTGTATGTATTGTACTAATGTGACTCGGATGTAGCTTGTGGCGAGTGTAAGCCAACTCCTTATACTCATCTTTTCAGTACATGTACTTGTAACGATATCCATTCTTGCGAAACGATAAGATGTGTTTCTATCCCTGTCGAGGCCCTCACACCAAAATAAGGATAGGACCGCATCTTGGGCGTTACACCCTGGTCCTCGGCTGTGGGTTTGCTCACTTGTTTGATCACCCAATAGTTATAGTTGGTGTGAGTAGCAGGCTTGTTTGAGGTGCCGTGGATCTGGCATGGCATGTACAGTATTTTGTCAAGTGCGGTTGGTCCATCCCAATTCCCCTTAAAGGGTTTCTTCCATGGTCCAGGCCTTGAGTTGCTGAATCAGGCTTTGAATATCGTGTCTTTAGCTTTACCATCGTTGTGTTGATGCTTGTTCTTATTGCGTCGTGACTTCCCGTTGCCATCCCGAACTTCAGAAGTTCCGGGGTTTTTGGGAGGGTTATTTTGACGAGCAAGCCAACTATCCTCGCAGGCGCAAAAGCGAGGTAAGGGCTGCCATTGTTCTTGGCATATCCTGCTCGAGCGTCCATGCTAGCCATTAATCCCGGATGTTGTTTCTGAAGGAGTCTAGTGCCTCGGCGTCCTAAAAGTCGATGATTTGATTTTACTTGGTCAGGAATTGATTCCAAAATCGTCGTGTTGACTCACCGACTTGTTGGACGATGTGGCTCAAGTCATCGGAACCCGACAAACGGACATCGGTTTCCTTGACTGTTAGCTCGAAAAGTGTCTTCGATCTCTTCCAACTCCCAATGGAGTTTTTAGGGAGGCTGTTCAGCCAATGTCGTGCTGGTCCCTTGAGCTTAAATTGTTGACATTTTATGGAATGGAGGTCATCACCTCGGTCCATATGAATGTGGAGAAGAAAGTCTTTGATCCACACGGCCGGGTCTGTTGTCCTGTTGTATTGTTCTATATTTACGGGCTTAAACCGTTCAAGGAACTGGTGATGCATCACCTCGTGTGTAAAATACATTGGGTGATCGGCGCCCTTGAACCGAGCTACGTCATGCTGTAGGTCGGATGAAGTCATGGCGCGTGGCAGTTCCCAAACTCCATCATTCTGATTGAGCCGAGCTTTGTACCCATCTCGTCTAGCCGGAGTGCATCCTCTGGACCCGTAGATGGATCTTGCATGTCCTGCTTTAGCATTCAAGGTGTGTCGCAGGTCAGACGGGTCTCTGGGCTGTTCAGACTCTTTCCTTATTTGGTGAAGATGTTCGGGTTGTTAACCGGCTTCTCCAGTCGTCCTATCCCGTCCTCGAGGGGGCGGTCTGGCTGGTAACCGTGAGTGTGTCTGGGGTGCGGGCTCAAAGGCATCATCTTAGAGCTCTGGCAGTAACCGGCGGCGGGGGTAACTTTTGTTTTGTTCGTGTCGTCCCTTGCCATACCCTTCTTTGGCGGCTAGGACTTGCGTCCATTTCTCATTGATGGGGTCTTTTTCGGCTTTGATTTGTTGCTGTTTTATCTTTAGGCTACGAGCAGTGGCTATGAGTTTCCGCATGAACCGTTCTTGATCCAACGGGTCTTCGGGGACGATGAAATCTTCATCTTCGAGACTACCCTGCTCTTCGGAACGAGGGAGGTAGTTGCTATCTTCGAAAACGTTGCGGTCCTCGGGTTTTTCCAGATTTGTACTCCCTTCCAAATCATCAAGCTTGTGTTCGGGAACAGCGGGGTTAATGGGTTTTTCTAGGTTGTCTGTGGTAGCATTTTCTTCGGTGCTTGTATTGCTTTCATTTCCCTTGCACGTCGTGGGCTTTTTGCGCTGATGCCGGTGCTCGGGTGGTTCATCTCCACTATTTTTTATCGAGGTGTCGTCATCGCTCTGCCCTGTGGTGCCATCATCTGTAGGGGCATCCACCATGTACACATCATGGGTGGAGGTGGTTGTTCATCGTCCAGTTGTAGGAGGAGCAGGTGTGTCGACATCCATGTATGTATCTTCGGCTTCATCCGAAGAGACGTCCAACATATCAGTTAAATCTTCAATAGTGGCTATCAAGTGGCTGGTGGGTGGGAAATAAAATTCCCTTTGACTGGGCTCGAAGCCGAACTGAATGTAGGACGAGGCCGGGTCATCCCTAATTTCCATAGTTCGTATTCGGGCCAGCATCTCGTTTGATAGCGAGGAATCAACCGGATTAGTCTTCGGGGTTTGAGTGGAGTTGATCTCCGGTTCATTGGCACATGGAGTGTGCTTGTCCAGGATTAACATCTGATCTTCAAACACCATGGTTGGATCCATGCTCGAGGCCGGATCCGAAGTGGGCACCGTCCCGGACACGAAGTGAGGAAGGAGACCCTAAGTTAAGGGTTCGGGGTTTCCAGGCTCATCGAACGAAGCTTATAACCCAACGAGGAACATATCAACTTGGGCATCAGCGACGTAATCTAGGTCATAGAACCTGATTCCCTGACCCAGGGCGAACCCCACGATCTAGCCGAGGTGAGAGCCGCCTTGACATGCACAACGATGCTGCCGAACATGGAGAGCTGGTCGGGGACGAAGATATCCCCGGTGCGGACGCCATCACTGGTGACCAAGCGAGCCATCGACCCTTCTGGCGATCCTACAGTGGAATTCTCAATGAAAGCACAAATGTCGGTGTCAAACCCGGTGAATCTCGGGTAGGGCGTCCAAACTGTGATATTGGATCGATGGGTAACATGAGACAAGGGAGACAATGTTTACCCATGTTCGGGTCCTCTTGATGAAGGTAAAACCCTATGTCCTGCTCTTGTTTATACTGATGATGGAGTATTGTATACACAGTTGATCTACCTCAAGATCGTATGCTGTGGTCTAAAACCCTACGAGTAATTATCTTAACGTTCCCTATGAGCTAAGGCCCTCTTGTTTATATATATACTAGGGGTACTAGGGTTATACAATGTCGGTAACACCAAGGAAAAAACATGCCGATTATCATCTTAACTTGGAGCGTACACCAAGGCTTCACAGGAATCTGTCGGGCCCGTGGGATCGGGGGTACCCAGGCCCGTCGGCCTGCGACCCGAGGCGCGGCACATTTCGAAAGCTTGGTTTGGCCCCATCGGCAAGCCTCACAAGCAAGACCTTCGCGAGGGCTCTCACCTCACAAGGCGAGCACGTGAGGATCATCGCCAAGGACCACAAGAGGTTTCCCGCTGCAAGGACACGTCTTGAGGCCAACCCTGAGGCTCTCGCAGGGAGGGATTGTCACGGGCGACCTGGCAGGGTCTCATGACCCTGTGCCTTCACATGGGTAAAGCAGGTTGCGCAGGAGCGGTGCCAGCGGGCATGGACATGAGGGTTCTCCACTTTTGTGTTAAGGAAGAAGGGCCAGCTGGCGGGTTCCCAAAGCAACCCCAAAGGTTTCCCGATCGGTGCAAGAGGTCCAAAGCTCTGGGCTTGGCAGGAGGAGGTCACCCCCGAGCCCATCAGCATGTCATGGCGAAGCGCTTTTGCATGCAAAGACCACCTCTGTTAGGGCAAGCCGCAATCCTATCCCCTTTCAAAATAGCCATTGTGGCGGCCATTCCCACCAAGTGTGTTTTCGGGGAAGAGGACCAAGGCCAGTATAAAAGAGAGGCCCGACCTCTATAAAAAGGATGCATCATCTCCGCTAGGGCAAGAACCCACCTTTGTACTGGTCTTCCACATCAAGCAATACAGACAAGCACGAGTAGGGTATTACACCGCAAGGTGGCCTGAACCTGGGTAAACTGTGTGTGTTCTTGTTTGTCTTCCTTGGCTCGGGCCACCAGAGAGTTGAAGTGAGGTTAGAGGTAGAACAAGGTAGGAGGGCGAGCGCACCCCAGTGTTCGAACCTTTCCAGGTCTGCGGAGCCCCAATTTCGATATTTGGCATGCTAGGTAGGGGTGCACAGCCATCCTCTCACTCCAATTTCATCTCCAACTTCACTGACCCCATGGCCGATGCTCTTTGCGCGCGTTCCGAGCGCTCGGCGCCAGATGGCCGTCACTGACCCACCAGCGCCGCGGCCACCACCATCGTTTCCCGCGTCGCTCTTGATAACCCACAAGTATAGGGGATCAATTGTAGCCTTTCTTGATAAGTAAGAGTGTCGAACCCAACGAGGAGCTAAAGGTAGAACAAATATTCCCTCAAGTTCTATCGACCACCGATACAACTCTACGCACGCTTAACATTCGCTTTACCTAGAACAAGTATGAAACTAGAAGTACTTTGTAGGTGTGACATGATAGGTTTGCAAGAAAATAAAGAACAAGTAAATAAAAACTAGGGGCTGCTTTGATAAAGAAACAACTAAGTTAGTATTAGTAGAGATCGTTTTGTGAGAAGAAGGTTATTTGTCCCTAGGCAATCGATAACTAGACCGGTAATCATTATTGCAATTTTATATGAGGGAGAGGCATAAGTTAACATACTTTGTCTACTTGGATCATATGCACTTATGATTGGAACTCTAGCAAGCATCCGGAATTACTAAAGATCATTAAGGTAAAACCCAACCATAGCATTATAAGGTATCAAGTCCTCTTTACTCCCATATGCAACAACCCACCTACTCGGGTTTATGCTTCTGTCACTCAAGAAACCCACCATAGGAAAATCATGAACACATTGCAACACCCTACAACAGGGATCCCTCACGCTTGCGCGACACAGAGAGCACCATAGGACAACACCAATAATAAAACAGGCAACTCAAACCAATCATGATCATCAATCAACCAGTTGGACAAAACAGATCTACTCAAAGATCATAGGATAGCCATACATCATTGGGAAATAATATATAGCATTGAGCACCATTTTTAAGTAGATATTACAACGGTGAGAAGAGGTGTTGAACCGATGTATAGAGGGGGAGAGAGTTGGTGATGACGGTGTCGAAGTTGTTGGTGTAGATTGCCGTCATGATGATGGCCCCGACGGCGTTCCAGTGCCACCGGGAGAGAGGGGGAGAGATCCCCTCCTTCTTCTTGTTCCTTGGCCACCCCCCTAGATGGGAGGAGGGTTTCCCCTCTGGTCCTTGTCCTCCATGGCGACGAAGGGGCGAGAGCCTCTCCGAGATTGGATCTCTCTATGTTTCTTTCTGTTTCTGCGTTTTTTTGGGTTCCACATTCTGGCGTTTCACCGTTTCTTTTATTCCCGAAGATCCATAACTCTGATTGGGCTGAAATTTTAACATGTTTTTTATCCTGATATTAGCTTTCTTGCGGCGAAAGAAGGGCATCAACTGCCTTACGGGGTGACCACAAGCCACCTTGGCGCGCCCTACCCCCCAGGCCGCCCCGTATGGCTTGTGGGCCCCTCGAGCACCGCCTTGTGTTCCAAAAGAAATCTCTGTAAGTTTTTATCCTGTTTGGACTTCCTTTGTTATGCATTTTCTCTGAAACAAAAAACATGCAACGAACAGGAACTAGCACTGGGAACTGGATCAATATGTTAGTCCCAAAAATAGTATAAAAAGTTGCCAAAAGTATATGAAAGTTGTAGAATATTGGCATGAAATAGTCAAAAATTATAGATACGACGGAGACGTATCAGCATCCCCAAGCTTAATACATGCTTGTCCTCAAGTAGGTAGATAATAAAAAAGATAATTTTTGATGTGGAATGCTACCTAGCATAATATTGATCATATAATCTAATCATGGCATGAATATTAAGACACGAGTGATTCAAAGCAATAGTCTATCATTTGACATTAAGACAATAATACTTCAAGCATACTAATAAAGCAATCATGTCTTCTCAAAATATCATGGCTAAAAGAAAGTTATCCCTAAAAAATCATATAGTCTGGCTATGCTCCATCTTCATCACACAAAGTATTAAATCATGCACAACCCTGGTTTTAGCCAAGCATTTGTTTCATACTTTAGTATTCTCATACTTTTTCAAATTTCACGCAATACATGAGCGTGAGCCATGGGTATATCACTATAGGTGGAATAGAATATGGTGAAGGTTGTGGAGAAGACAAAAATAAGGAGATAGTCTCACATCAACTAGGCATATCAACAGGCTATGGAGATGCCCATCAATAGATATCAATGCGAGTGAGTATGGATTGCCATGCAACGGATGCACTAGAGCTATAACTGTATGAAAGCTAAAAAAGAAACTAAGTGGGTGTGCATCCAACTCGCTTGCTCACGAAGACCTAGGGCAATTTGAGGTAGCCCATCATTGGAATATACAAGCCAAGTTCTATAACAGAAAATTCCCACTAGTAAATGAAAGTGACAATATAGGAGACTCTCGATCATGAAGATCATGGTGCTACTTTGAAGCACAAGTGTGGAAAAAGGAATAGTAGCATTGTCCCTCTCTCTTTTCTCTCATTTTTTTATTTTCTCTTTTTTGGTGGGCTTCTTTCGCCTCTTTTTTATTTGGGCTTCTTTGGCCTCTTTTATTTTTCATGAAGTCCGGAGACTCATCCCAACTTGTGAGGGAATCATAGCTTCCATCATCCTTTCCTCACATGGGACAATGCTCTAATAATGATGATCATCACACTTTTATTTACTTACAACTCAAGAATTACAACTCGATAATAGAACAAAAGATGACTCTATATGAATGCCTCCGATAGTGTACTGGGATGTGCAATGATCTATCATAGCAATGACATAAAAAACATGAAAACATCATGCTAGCTATCTTACGATCATGCAAAGCAATATGCAATGATGGTGCGTGTCATAATAAAAGAAATGGTGGAAGTTGCATGGCAATATATCTCGGAATGGCTATGGAAATGCCATAATAGGTAGGTATGGTGGCTGCTTCGAGGAAGGTGGGTTTAATGCACCGACGAAAGTTGTGCGGTACTAGAGATGCTATCAAATGTGGAAGGGTGAGAGTGCATATAATCCATGGACTCAACATTACTCATGAAGAACTCACATACTTATTGCAAAAAAATATTAGTCATCAAAACAAGGTACTCCATGCATGCACCTAGGGGAAGGGTTGGTAGGAGTTAACGATCACGCGATTCCGACCTCCACACAAAGGATGCCAATAAATAAATAAATCATGCTCTGACTTCTTCACATAATGGTTCACTATACGTGCATGCTAAGGGAATCACAAACTTTAACAAAAATATTTCTACCAATCCACAATTACTCACTAGCATGACTCTAATATCACCATCTTTATATCGCAAAACCATTGCAAGTTTTATGTAGGATTTTATGACTTACCATGTGAATGACCAACTCCTGTTAACTCTCTAAATAGATATAAGTGGAGCATGAGACTTTAATTCTTTCTACAAAAGATATGCCCATGCTGTAACAAATATAAGTGAAGCAAAAGAGCATTCTACAATTGGCAGTTTTCTATGTGTAGAGAAACATGCAATCCAAACTTCAAATGATATAAGTGAAGCACATGAAGCATTCTATAAAGCCATACTCAAAAGATATAAGTGAGGTGCAAAGAGCCTTCTATAAATCAACCAAGGACTTTCTCATACCAGCATGGTGCATTACTAAAATAAAAAGGACACGACGCTCTAAGATTTACGCATATCATGTGACTAATAAAAATATAGCTCCAAGTGAAATTACCGATGGTTGTTAGAAGAAAGAGGGGATGCCTTCCGGGGCATCCCCAAGCTTAGTTGCTATGGAGTCCTTGAATATTAACTTGGGGTGCCACAGGCATCCCCAAGCTTAGTCTCTTTCCACTCCTTATTCCTTCATCCATCGTGATCTCTCCGAAAACTTGAAAACTTAAATCGCACAAAATTTAACAAAACCCTCGTGAGATCCGTTAGTAATAATAAAGAAAGTTACAACTTTAAGTACTATTGCCAACCAATTAATATTTTGTTTTTTCATTGTATCTACTGTAATATAACTTTTCCATGGATTATACCGTCGATACAATCGATAGTTCCATGAAAACAAGCAAAACAATGCATCAAAATCAGAATCTGTCAAAAACAGGATAGTTGTTACTGCGACAACAGACCTTCCCTGGTAATGGCGCCAGGAATCCTGCTGCTACGGCTACGCCTTCAGGGACTTCCTTGGCAAATATGCAAAGGATTTCCCCGCGGCATTGGAGCTTGCGTTGGTGTTCCCTTGAAGAGGAAAGGGTGATGTAGCACAGCGGCGGTAAGTATTTCCCTCAGTTTGAGAACCAAGGTATCGATCCAGTGGGAGGTTCGCGCCAAATCACAAGTACCTGCACAAACACAAAGTGCTTGCACCCAATGCTATGAAGGGGTTGTCAATCCCTAATAGATTGTTTGCAAAGTGAGAACTGAAAGCAAAAAGGAAAACGAAGCAAAGTAAAAGTGAAAGTAGAGACGATAGTTGTGAATAGACCCGGGGGCCGTAGTGTTCACTAGTGGCTTCTCTCATGAAGGCAAGTAGACGGTGGGTGAACGAATTACTGTCGAGCAATTGATAGAACCGCGCAAAGTCGTGACATTATCTAAGGCAATGATTATATCTGTAGGCATCACGTCCAAAACAAGTAGACCGATAATTTCTGCATCTACTACTATTACTCCACACGTCGACCGCTATCCAGCATGCATCTAGTGTATTAAGTCCAAAAGAACAAAGTAACGCCTTAAGCAAGATGACATGATGTAGATGAACAATCTCAAATCTATGATGAGAGCCCATGTTGTTACCCTTGATGGCAACAACACGATGCGTGCCTTGCTGCCCCTTCTGTCATTGGGAAAGGTCACCACACGGTATGAACCCAAAACCAAGCACTTCTCCCATTGCAAGAATCATAGATCTAGTTGGCCAAACAAAACCCAAGAATCAGAGAGACTTACAAGGATATCAAATCATGCATATAAGAAATCAGCAAAGACTCAAATATAATTCATAGATAATCTGATCACAAATCCACAATTCATCGGTTCTCGAGAAACACACCGCGAAAGAGGATTACATCGGATAGATCTCCATGAAGATCATGGAGAACTTTGTATTGAAGATCCAAGAGAGAGAAGAAGCCATCTAGCTACTAACTATGGACCCGTAGGTCTGAAGTGGATTACTCACGAGGCATTGGAGAGGCGATGATGTTGATGTAGAAGCCCTCCAACTCCAAAGTCCCCGCCGATAGGGCACCGGGAAGGGTCTCCAGATGAGATCTCGCAGAAACGGAAGCTTGCGGCGGCGGAAAAGTGTTTTCGTGGATGCCCTGATTTTTTCTGGGATTTTAGGGAATATATAGGCGAAAGAGCTAGGGCAGGGGAGCTCCAGGGGGGCCACAAGCTTGGTAGCCGCCGGCCCCCTGGTGGCGGCTACAGGGCTTGTGGGCTCCCTGTGGCTCTCCTGCCTTGGCCCTCAACTCCCCCGATCTTCTTCTGTTCTGGAAAAAAATATTTCGGGGATTTTATTCCGTTTGGACTCCATTCCAAAATCAGATCTGAAAAGGGTCAAAAACACAGAAAAAATAGCAACTGGCACTTGGCACTGAATTAATAAGTTAGTACCAAAAAAGATATAAAAGGTATATAAAACATCCAAAGTTCACAAGATAACAACATGAAACCATAAAAAATTATAGATACGTTTGAGACGTATCAAGCATCCCCAAGCTTAAGTCCTGCTCGTCCTCGAGTAGGGAAGTGATAAAGAATGAATTTTTGATGCTTTCATGCTACCTAGCATAGATGTCCTTTGTAACTCCTCTTATGTGACATGAATGTTCAGATCCATTAGATTCAAAACAATAGTTTGCTATTGATGTGGAGGCAATAGTACTTCAAGCAAACTAGGAAGGTAATCATGAACTTTCAAAATAACAAGGCCAAAAGAAAGTTATCCCTACAAAATCATATAGTCTGGCTATGCTAAATCATCCTTGCACAACGAATTTAAATCATGCACAACCTCGGTATTGCCCAAGTAATTGTTTTCACACTTTTACTTTCTCAAACTTTTTCAACACTCACGCAATACATGAGCGTGAGCCATGGTTTTAGCACTATAAGTGGAATGGAGTGTGGTGGAGGTTGCAAGACAAACAAGGAGAAGATGGTCACATTAACTCGGCATATCAATGAACTATGGAGATGCTCATCAATAGATATCAATGTGAATGAGTAGGGATTGCCATACAAATGATGCACTAGAGCTAAGAGTATGTGAACGCTCTTAAAGAAAACTAGTGGGTGTGCATCCAACTTGCTTGCTCACGAAGACCTAAGGCAATTTTGAGGAAGCCTATCATTGGAATATACAAGCCAAGTTATATAATGAAAATTTCCCACTAGCTATATGGTGGTGACAAAACGAGAGACTCTCAGTCATGAAGATCATGGTGCTTAATAAGCACAAGTATGGAAGGATAGTAGCATTGTCCCTTCTCTCTTTTTATCTCATTATTTTTTGTGGGCTCTTTGGCCTCTTTTTTTAGTGGCCATCTTTGGCCTCTTTTATTTCCTCACATTGGACAATGCTCCGTCAATGATGATCGTCACACTTACAACTCAAAACTTAGAGCAATGATGACTCTATATGGAATGCCTTCGGTAGTGTACCGTGACAATGATCTAGCGTGGCATAGACATGAATGGAAACATCATGCTAGCTATCTTACGATCATGCAATGGCAATGTGGAAGTGGTGGCACATATGATGGTGGTAGTTGCGTGGCAATATATCTCGGAATAGCTTTGAAAAAGCCATAGTAGGTAGGTATGGTGGCTGTTTTGAGAGAGGCTAATGGTGGGTTTTGTGCACCGGCGAAAGTTGCACGGCACTAAAGAAGATAATGATGGTGGAAGGTGAAAGTGCATCTAAACCATGGACTCAACATTAGTCATGAAGAACTCATATCCTTGTTGCAAAAGTTCTAGTAGTAATTGAAACAATGCATTCAACGCATACTCCTAGGGGAAGGGTTGGTAGGTATAAACCATCGCGCGATCCCGACCACCACACAAAGGATGACAATCAACAGACTAATCATGCTCAGACTTCATCACATAGAGGTTCACCATACGTGCATGCTAGGGGAATCACTAACTTCAACACAGGTATTTCTAGATCCACAACACCTTACTAGCATAACTTCAATATTACCACAACCACAACTCAAAACTAATTGAGAGGAATCAAACTTCTCTAACTACTCAATGCACATGAAGGTGGAAGTTTTCATATCCCTTTGGATAACTACCCCTTTTGAGACTACTTTCATAGCATAAGACAACTACCAAGCCATGCACCGCTATGCTCTAAAAGATATAAGTGAAGCACATAGAGCAAAATCAACTAGCTCAAAAGATATAAGTGAAGCACATGTGAGCTAAATTGTCTAACCAAAGGATATAAGTGAAGCTCGACAAAATCATGGTGAGTGCATGTTTCTCTCTCTAGGCGTGCAGCAAGGAAGATTGTGACACAACAAAAATAAAAGACTCCTATGATAAAAGACGCTCCAAGCAAAACACATAACACGTGGTGAATAAAAATATAGCCCCAAGTAACGTTACCGATGGATTGAAGACGAAAGAGGGGATGCCTTCCCGGGGCATCCCCAAGCTTAGGCTTTTACGACATCCTTGAGTCAACTTGGGGTGCCTTGGGCATCCCCAAGCTTGAGCTCTTGCCACTCTTTATCTCTTTGTCCATAAGAACTTCACCCAAAACTTGAAAACTTCACAACACGAAACTTAAACAGAAACTCGTGATATCATTAGTATAAGAAAGCAAACCACCACTTCCTTAGGTACTGTAGCAGACTTAAATTCTACTTATGTTGATGTTGGGTTACTGTATTTTCAATCTTCCATGGCTAATACCTCCCGATACTATCCATAGTTTCATCAAAATAAGCAACCAACTCAACAAAAACAAAATCTGTTAACAGCAGACCAGTCTGTAGCAATCTGTATACTTTGTATACTTCTGGTACTTCAAAAATTCTGAAAAATTGCGACAGTCTGAAGAATTTGCGTAGCAATCAGCAACAAAAATAATCAACTCAAAAGCTCTTACAGAAAAAATGAAAATTCTTTTCGTGAGCAGAAAGTTTCTGTCTTTTCCAACATGACCAAACGATCATCCCCAAGACTAATCATAACGGTTTTGCTTGGCACAAACGCAAAAAGAAACACAAAAAAAATCATAACAGAATTATAGAAGTGTGGAAAACACAAAACAGAAAGAAAAAGGATAGATTCGTTGGGTTGCCTCCCAACAAGCGCTATTGTTTAACGCCGTTAGCTAGGCAAAAGGTGATGGAATCACGTATAGTCATCATTGGTGCTCAAACCATAAGTAGCCCTCATCATAGATTCATAAGGCAATCTTATTTTCTTTCTAGGAAAATGCTCCATGCCCTTCTTTAGGGGAAATTGAAATCTAATATTCCCTTCCTTCATATCGATGATAGCACCAATAGTCCTTAGGAAAGGTCTACCAAGAATAATGGGACATGAAGGATTGCAATCTATGTCAAGTATAATGAATTCCATGGGTACATAGTTCTTATTTGCAACAATAAGAACATCATCGATCCTTCCCATGGGTTTCTTGACAGTAGAATCCGCAAGATGCAAATTAAGGGAACACTCTTCAATCTCATGAAAACCAAGAATATCACATAAAGACTTTGGAATCGCAGAAACACTACCACCCAAATCACACAAAGCATTGCATTCATAGTTTTTGATTTTGATTTTGATAGTAGGTTCCCACTCATCATGAAGTTTTCTCGGTATAGAGACTTCTAATTCGAGTTTCTCTTCAAGAGATTTCATCATAGCATCTACGATATGTGCGGTAAAGGCTTTGCTTTGGCTATAAGCATGTGGAGAGTTTGCAATGGATTGCATCAAGGAATTGCATTCAAACAAGGAGCAACTATCATAATTGAATTCCTTGAAATCCAAAGTGGGAGTTTCATTACTACCTAAAATTTTGATTTCTTCTACCCCACTCTCCACACCTTTATCATCAAGATAGGTGGACTCCGAATCATTGGGGCATTTTTCAACCAAAGGGGATTCATATCCAGCACCTTCATCCATAGGTTTGACATGCTAAAACAAAGATTCAAGAGGAGTCACACCAAGCACTTTAAGATCTTCGTGATTTGCATCATTAGAACGCACCCTTTTAAACCATTCATGCCTAGCGCGAATTTGGGCGGTTCTTTCTTTGCTCTCATTCATGGAGACACACGTAGATTTTAAAGTTTCATCCAAGTTGACCTTGGGAGGAGCACATCTAACTTTCAAAGCATCAATATCACAAGACATCCTATCAACGCTCTTAGCCAAATCGTCTATTTTGAGTAGTTTTTCCTCTATGGACGCATTGAAAATCTTTTGAGAGTTGATGAACTCTTTGATATTACTCTCTAAATCAGAGGGTAATTTGTTCTGATTTCCATAAGTGTTGTTGTAGGAATTGCCATAATTGTTAGAGGAGTTACTAGGAAAAGGCCTAGGAACATAGTTTCCTCTAAAATCATTGTTGTTGCCAAAATTGTTCCTACCAACAAAATTAACGTCCAAACTAGCGTTGCTACTCTTAATCAAGGAAGATAGTGGCATGTCATTAGGATCTAAAGGAGCATTTATACTAGCAACCAAATTCATCAACTCGTCCATCTTAGCACTAAGCGAGTTAGTTTCTTCTATACCGTGTACCTTTTTGCTAGCAGGTGACCTTTCAGTGTGCCACTGAGAGTAGTTGGTCATGATATTGCCTAGGAGTTTTGTAGTGTCTCCTAACATGATTGCCATGAACGTTCCACCTGAGGCGGAGTCCAAGATATTGCGAGAAGCAAAATTCAAACCAGTGTAAAAGATTTGTATAATCATCCACAAACTCAAGCCATGAGCGGGCCAATTTCTAATCATTAACTTCATTCTCTCCCAAGATTGTGCAACGTGCTCATGATCAAGTTGCTTGAAATTCATGATATCGTTACGTAGAGAGATAATCTTAGCCGACGGAAAATACTTGGATATGTAAGCATCTTTGCACTTATCCCAAGAATCGATATTATTTTTAGGCAAAGAAGAAAACCAAGTTTTTGCACGATCACGCAAGGAGAACGGAAAAAGCTTCAACTTAATCACGTCATTATCCAGATCTCTTTTCTTTTGCATATCGCAAAGCTCAATGAAGGTATTGAGATGGGATGCGACATCTTCACTTGGAAGGCCAGAGAATTGCTCTTTCATAACAAGATTCAGCAAGGCAACGTTGATTTCATACGATTCCGCACTAGTGGCGGGAGCAATCGGAGTACTAATAAAATCATTATTATTGGTACTCGAGAAGTCGGAAAGTTTGGTGTTTTCAGCCATGATGACTTCAACAAACAAACAAGAACACAAGTGAGCAAGAAAACCGGCAAAGGAAAACGACAAAAGGCAAAAGAAAACGGAAAAGGAGAAAGGAAAAAAGGCAAATGAAAACGGCAAATGTGAAGTGGGGGAGAGGAAAACGAGTGCCAACTGGCACAAAAGGTAAATGCAAGAGATGAGTTTGTGACACCTACTTGGATAGATCTTGACTTGATCTCTCCTCCCTGCGCCAGAAATCGACACGTTGACGAGAGACTATTCTTGACTTGATCCTCCTCGGCAAGCGATCCTCCTCCCCGGCAACGGCGCCAGAAATCCTTCTGCTACTGCGACTATAGACCTTCCCTGGTAACGGCGCCAGGAATCCTGCTGCTACGTCTACGCCTTTAGTGACTTCCTTGGCAAATATGCAAAGGATTTCCCCGCGGCCTTGGAGCCTTGCTTTGGTGTTCGCTTGAAGATGAAAGGGTGATGTAGCACAGCGGCGGTAAGTATTTCCCTCAGTTTGAGAACCAAGGTATCGATCCAGTGGGAGGTTCGCACCAAATCACAAGTACCTGCACAAACACAAAGAGCTTGCACCCAATGCTATGAAGGGGTTGTCAATCACATATACATTGTTTGCAAACTGAGAACTGAAAGCAAAAAGGAAAACAAAGCAAAGTAAAAGTGAAAGTGGAGACGATAGTTGTGAATAGACCCGGGGCACGTAGTGTTCACTAGTGGCTTCTCTCATGAAGGCAAGTAGACAGTGGGTGAGCGAATTACTGTCGGGAAATTGATAGAACCGCGCAAAGTCGTGACGTTATCTAAGGAAATGATTATATCTATAGGCATCATGTCCAAAACAAGTAGACCGATACTTTCTGCATCTACTACTATTACTCCACACGTCAACCGCTATCCAGCATGCATCTAGTGTATTAAGTCCAAAAGAACAGAGTAACGCCTTAAGCAAGATGACATGATGTAGATGAACAATCTCAAATCTATGATGAAAGCCCATCTTGTTACCCTTGATGTCAACAACACGATGCGTGCCTTGCTGCCCCTTCTGTCACTGGGAAAGGTCACCACACGGTATGAACCCAAAACCAAGCACTTCTCCCTTTGCAAGAATCATAGATCTAGTTGGCCAAATAAAACCCAAGACTCAGAGAGACTTACAAGCATATCAAATCATGCATATAAGAAATCAACAAAGACTCAAATATAATTCATAGATCATCTGATCACAAATCCACAATTCATCGGATCTCGACAAACACACCGCCAAAGAGGATTACATCAGATAGATCTCCATGAAGATCATGGAGAACTTTATATTGAAGATCCAAGAGAGAGAAGAAGACATCTAGCTACTAACTACGGACCCGTAGGTCTGAAGTGGACTACTCACGAGTCATTGGAGAGGCGATGATGTTGTTGTAGAAGCCCTCCAACTCCAAAGTCCCCGCCGGCAGGGCACTGGGAAGGGTCTCCAGATGAGATCTCGCGGAAACGGAAGCTTGCGGCGGCGGATAAGTGTTTTCGTGGATACCCTGATTTTTCTGGGATTTTAGGGAATATATAGGCGAAAGAGCTAGGGCAGGGGAGCTCCAGGGGGGCCACAAGCCTCGTAGCCGCCAGCCCCCTGGTGGCGGTTAAAGGGCTTGTGGGCTCCATGTGGCTCTCCTGCCTTGGCCCTCAAGTCCCTCGATCTTCTTCTGTTCTAGAAAAAATTATTTCGGGGATTTTATTCCGTTTGGACTCCGTTCCAAAATCAGATCTGAAAAGAGTCAAAAACACAGAAAAAACAGGAACTGGCACTTGGCACTGAATTAATAAGTTAGTCCCAAAAAAGATATAAAAGGTATATAAAACATCCAAAGTTGACAAGATAACAACATGAAACCATCAAAAATTATAGATACGTTTGAGACGTATCAATAGTCTGTAGTAATCTGTACATTCACCATACTTATGTAACTCTAAAAATTCTGAACAATTAGGAATAAATAAAAAATTTGCATAGAAGTACGGTGTAACAATTTCAAAAACTTTTGACATTCCAGTAAAAAATGTAAATTCACGCACTACAACCAAAGTTTCTGTTTTTACACTTCACACACCAAACAAGCAATCTAATCATCCTAAAAGAAAATCTTGGCACATTATTTTTATAATACAATGGAAGTATACAAGGGGATAATTATTTTTGTTGAAAAGTTTTTGTAATTAAGATTCACAAGGTTTCCGTGGGCATGAACAAAGTTCAAGACATCCTCCGATTTTAACTATTCTCGTCTCTATCACTTTCACTTTTCTTTTTGAAAAAGTTTTAGGTTCCCTCGTTATTTTTTGTTTGTTTTTTAAACTAAATAAAAGCACACAATATATTTTATGCATATTAAGCTAGGCATAAAATTCTCAAGTAATTGATCCACCCAGATCCGAAGGTATATCAAAGCCAATTTTAATTAACAATGATTTGTAATTTAGTAGTGAGCACAAACTAACATATATCACACAACAACAAAGTTTAACTCTCTTCCTATGTATCGGCATGTCATAAAAGAACAATTGATGCACACAAAGTAAAGGCCAATGCATAGTATAAACAATTTCTTGCAATTTTATCGTATTGGAAACATAGAGAGGCGGAGATGTAGTTCTCTCTCATAATAATCGCAAGTAGGATCAGCAAGCACATGCATATTATATCTATCAAAATAATCACGTGTAATAGTAAAAGGCAACCCATCTATATAATCCTTAATAAGTGCAAACTTCTCCAATATAGTGTAGTCGGGAGAATTCAAAAAGATAATAGGACTATCATATGTGGGTGCAATAGCAACAATTTCATTCTTAACATAAGGTACTATAGCAAGTGCATCTCCATAATCATCATTCATATTGGCATCATGGCCACAAGCATAGAAAGCATCAAGTTCATCAAAAAGGGATATTTCAGACAAATCCAAGGGATCATAGCATTCATCCTTCGGTAAGCACGAAGGGAAATTAGACAATGTATGAGTTCAAGAGTTACTCTCATTAGAAGGTGGGCACGAGTATCTAGTCTGCTCTTCCTCCTTTTGTTCTTCGCTCTCCTCCTCATCTTTTTCATCTAATGAGCTCACAGTGTCATCAATTTCTTCTTCCATAGATTCCTGCAAAATATTAGTTTCCTCTTGGATAGCGGAGGAGTCCTCAATATATGGATTAACATAACCATTAGAAGCATAGTTTTCATAGCAATATTTAAGTATGCCAAATGTGGGGACCCTGTCTTACGATTCGAGATCGCCGAATGAACGTGCTCAGTGATCCCAGAGATCAATGCTCACCGAAGACACATATATTGAATATTAAGAGTCTTACATCCAAGTACCAAATTATTACATCACATGACCAAATGGTCAAGGTCACAAGGTAGGGCCTATAAGGCCGAACCACACTGATAAAACTAGTAGCGGAAATCTTAGGGCTAAGCGGGTGCCCATGCCATCAGCCTACACCAACAGGCATTCCGACTAGGAAGCGTCGTAGTTCGCAGGGCCGTCTCCGAAGACGTACTCTTCTCCAAACTCCGGTCCTTCCATGTCTGGTCAATAATATAACCAGTGGCAAGCCAATGAGTACTTTTGAATGTACTAGCAAACAACCCATGATATGAACAATGCAGTTGATTGGATAACAAGTAATATGCATCTTTGGTGGATAACATCTTGGTTGTAAATAAACATGATCATGGATGTGCAACATAAGCTACATGTTGATTTGAAGAACAAGTTACAAATATCAACATATCTGACAAGGGCTGAACACTCGGGTTCACCCGACATGACAATTCACCAAACTTGGTCATATCAACTGTTTTATATTAACATCATTACTACACACTCACACACACTTGGTTTATGCGGAAATGATTGGATGTAGTTTAAGTAGGATTACCCAACTGTTCTTGACCGTGGACACGACTATTCGAATAGTTTTACACTGTGTAGAGGTAGTACGCTGGACCCACGAGATCCGGGAAACTTCCGTGTCATCCATGACTCGTGGTATATAACATACCCGAGGTAAGTACCCGATCAATGCCTTTCCCCTGACGATACTAGACAAAGAGGTCCACTCAATTGGTACCCAACCCACATGATGTACGTCTTACGAGTACCAACTCTGGACAATATCATCCATGCGGGGACCAGCGGTGTGCCTGGAACACGTAAAAACGGCATAGTCACCCTACCTGGCACGACCCCATCACAAGAGTGACCACACATCACTTCCGGCACTAGTAATGTGGCTCTTTGCTAGCATCGGCCAGAGTAATTAAAAAAGCCCCGTCCCATAAAGGGGTAACGTGGTCGTACATGTAAGGTTGGGACGGTCGACACATCACAAATCTAATCCCATTTCCGAAACCACTCACACCAAAATACCCGGTGCACCACTTCTCCAAAAGTGGCCACCTAACTCATCATCACCCTCGCCCCTCGGGCATTAGTGGCACCCGACGGGGTTTTCATAAACCTTTGATTTATACCATCATTATGCTCATGCTACCGTTATGCTTAGCTCTACTTGTCAACATGATATCAGCGTGACCATCATAGGTGGTAGGACCATGCTCAAGATGCAAGTGCTCCAGAGGAGCCATCGGTAGCATCACTTCAATGATTTACCGATACTTATGATCACGTGCAACGAAAATATTTGCTACACTAGCATGCAATATAACATATGCTCAGACATGGTCAAAGGGCTGCTTGCCTTGGTCAGCTAAGTATCCGGGGTCTTCAAGGTCTTCAAGTCTAACTCAGTCGTCACACGGGTTTTCAAGTTTCGTAATAAATAAAAGCAATAAGTGGCTCACTCCAAAACAGATCACAAAGTTACTTTTATTTTTTTGTGAAATTCTGATAAATCTATATTGTTATTTAAAAAATATTTGCCTCTAGTTTTAGTGAAAGAATATTTTTAAAATCAATATAACAGAAGCAAAACTATTCCAAAATAATCCTTTTAATTATTATAAAACAGAATAGTTGTTACAAAAATTCATCCAAGGGTTCTGTTAAATACTACACATTTTATAAAAATAAGAGTGAAAGAATCATAATTTTTCACTAGCTAGATCCTTTTATAAAAATCATTTAAAATCAAATTTTAAATAAAAAGAAAAGGGAACAGCCCCGGCCTGGCTTGGCTTGGGACTGGGCCGGCCCAGTGGCCAGCGAACCAACCTGCCGAGGCGCGCGCGCCGTCAGGTTTAAACCTGACGCGCGGGCCCCTGCGGTCAGTGGCTGCACGCAGCGAGGGAGAGAGAGATGTGCCACCGACAGGTGGGGCACAACTGTCGGGGTAGTCTCCTACCTCCGTCCAAAAAGGAGGGGGAGCATGCCGGCGTTGCTACCGACGTCCTCAGGCTCTAACGACGACTGGAATGGGTCCGGCTCGTCGTCGCCTACCTGCTGGTGGTCGAGTCAAAGACGGAGGTCTCTTGTTCACCGGCGATGAGGTGGCCGCGGCGGAGTGGTTTCGGGTGACGGTGGAGGTGGCAGCTACGGGCACGGATTCGCTCGGGGATGAGAGGGGAAAGCTTCGTGGGGTCACGGGGAGTACGTAGGTGGGCAGTGGGACGCAAGAACCGACGTGTAGCCGGAGATCGACCAGAGCTCTGAGGCGGAGGGGCCTTTGTCGATCTCGAGCACTCGGGCTCTGCTTGCTCAATGTGGTGGTTAGGGAGGTGATTGAGGTCTCGGTGAAGTAGAGTGAGGGGTTCTGGAGCAAGGGGAGGGGCTATATGTAGGTCCATGATGGTGAGCCGACTCGGGTGCGCTGGTGATCCACCGTCGCATGCATGGGGGTGCAGAGAGAGGCTGGGGTTGAAACCATGGTCTCAGGACGTGGTTTTGGACCTCCAGGACTCACTTCGAGAGAGAGGGAGAGAGGAGTGGCGCGCTATCGTGGCCACGCTCGTCTGGCGCTTCTGGTGCGCGCGGGCACGCGTCGCACCCGCTCTTAGCGCGGGAGAGGAGGGGCCCTAAGGGCTGCCTGATGCAGAGAGGCTGTCGGGGGAGAGGAGAGACACCGCGGGGAGGCTGGAACTGGCCGAGGGAGTCTCCCCACCTCGGTTGTTCTCTCTAGCGCGCCCAGAGCGCAACTTTGGCATGACACGGTATGGTAGCACGCTCTAGGGTGCCTTGGACGTGTCTAGCATGTCCTGGGCACTGGCTTGGATATGCCTAGCCGTTGGAGTCCCGTGGGAGAACTTTGAACCAGAGAGGGGCCACTTGACTCGAGTTAGGCATTGATGTCATCCACCTAATCTATGAGTTTGAGAGAAAGGGATTGGGTTTAGCTGGTGTTAGGAGGGGTTTTACCCAACTGTCAGAAGGTACTCGACAGTGGTTTGGTGTGGTTTCACCCCACCACTAGCTATGCAACTTAACAGGGCTGGGTTTGGTGCTAAAACATGGGGCTACACCAAGTTTGAGCTCCATTGGACAAGTTTAGCTTTGTAAACTTGAAAACATCCCTAAATGACCAGATCTATTCCTTCCAAAGGAAGTGTGGTCAAATCAAGTCCCTCAAATCCCATTTTTAGCATGGAGTCCTCATTTGAGGTATTAGGCACTCCTGCAAGGTTTCGGCTCCATTGGATAAACTTTGATATGTAGAGTTGCTCTAGCTTCATACTGGACACAAGGGAGACCACTCGAATTTTCTAGGAATTTATGGAGAATATCTCCTTTGGATATATTTCAAAAGGTCAAAATAGAGAAAATAGGTTTTTAGGGCTTTACTCAAATATTTATAATATAAATAGGGTTTGAAAACCTTATGTATGGAAAATATATTTCCTTCTGAGTATCTCCAAATTTCCTCAGATTTTTCTAAGGCAGAAAAGTATTTTTCCATATAGGAATGTTATTTCTGGCCTCAGAAATGGACATGCAAATAAAATAGGAAAAAAAATCATAGAATAATTATTTTATGGTTTTGGTGAGCTATAATGGTTTTAGAACCAAATCACCAACTTTTGATAAGAGCACTTCTTGCCATCAAAGACTTGTAGTGCAACCCAAAGTAGGGTTTTGAATTAACCAGAAATAAGAAAAAGGTTTTTGAGCATAATTAAGTTATGAAAATATGGTTTTTGATATCACACAATCAAGCATACAATGTCAACCATGGCACTCACATCATTGATTTTGGAAAAGTTTTAACAAACCCAGAGTTTTGAATTCACAAGAAGTGGAGTGAAAACAGGGTGTGATAGCAAAACTTTGAGATTTGTAAAGAGAGCGTCATACTTTTCAATCAAAGAAGAAATTTCATAGGCACCCTTAAAAGCAACAAATTCTTCAATTCATTCAATATCAAAGTAATTATAAACACCCTTGGCATAAGAAGATAAGATTCCATTATCCTTAAACTCACATTGACAGGGAAGGTGTTTTTAGGGTCTTCAGAACAACAAGTAAAATCATAAATTTCGCATAATTCCAAGCATAGCATTGCAAAGTATTAATATGATGCCATAAAAGTTCCCCTTTTTTAGATAAGTGGCGTCGCACATAAAAAGCACGCTCATTTCGTGATTTACCCTCAACTAAGCTAGTTGGGGTTTCAGCACGAGCACAAATGGATCGAAGATGACCCAAGTAATATTCTTCGGTGGTACGGAACACTAGTGGTTCCTCAACTTTTGGAGCAGCAAGTACCACTATTTTTTTGGTATTTTTCGTCTCCTACCCACATGTAAAGATAAAAAACAAGCTAAACAGAAAATAAAATCTACTTAGTGATAAAGCAAACAAGCACACACGAGAATATTCACCACACGCTATTGCTCCCCGGCAACGGCGCGAGAAAAAGATCATGATAACCCACAAGTATAGGGGATCAATTGTAGCCTTTCTCTATAAGTAAGAGTCTCGAACCAAATGAGGAACTAAAGGTAGAACAAATATTCCCTCAAGTTCTATCGACCACATATACAACTCTAGGCACGCTTAACGTTCGCTTTACCTAAAAAAGGTATGAAACTAGGAGTACTTTCTAGGTGGTAAGATAGGTTTGCAAGAAAATAAAGAACACGTAAATAAAAACTAGGGGCTGCTTAGATAAAGAAACAACTAAGTTAGTCTTAGTAGAGATCTTTTTGTCAGAAGAAGGTTATTTGTCCCTAGGCAATCGATAACTAGACCGGTAATCATTATTGCAATTTCATATGAGGGAGAGGCATAAGCTAACATACTTTCTCTACTTGGATCATATGCACTTATGATTGGAACTCTAGCAAGCATCTGCAACTACTAAATATCATTAAGGTAAAACCCAACCATAGCATTATAAGGTATCAAGTCCTCTTTACTCCCATATGCAACAACCCGCCTACTTGGGTTTATGCTTCTGTCACTCAAGCAACCCACAATAGGCAAATCATGAACAAACTGCAACACCCTACAACAGGGATCCCACACGCTTGTGCGACACGGAGAGCACCATAGAACAACACCAATAATAAAACATGCAACTCAAACCAATCATGATCATCAATCAACCCATAGGACAAAATGGATCTACTCAAAGATCATAGGATATCCATACATCATTGGGAAACAATATATAGCTTTGAGCACCATGTTTAATTAGAGATTACATCGGTGAGAAGAGGTGTTGAACCGTTGCACAGAGGGGGAGAGAGTTGGTGATGACGGCGGCGAAGTTGTTGGCGTAGATCGTCGTCACGATGATGACCCCGGCGGCGTTCCGGTGCCACCGAGAGAGATGGGGAGAGAGCCCCCTCCTTCTTGTTCCTTGGCCTCCCCCTAAATGGGAGGAGGCTTTCCCCTATGGTCCCTGGCCTCCATGGAGGCGGAGGTGTCGGATTTCGGGCTCCGCAAAACCATAAAGATTCGAACTCAGGGGCATGAACGGGGATTTCTCTCGGGCTCGTCTTGCCTAACTCGCTACTCGCTGGGGATGGCACAAAACTCACTCGATGGTTAGGAAGACACAAAACACAGCGGTTTACCAAGGTTCGGGCCACTGAGAAGCGTAATACCCTACTCTTGTTTGGTGGATTGCCTCTCGTGGAGGTTGGTGGATGAACTAGTACAGTGTTCGGGGGCCTCTAGAGGATGGGTGGCCTTTGTGTGGTGTGGGTGTGTGAATGAATGAATCGTGGTCCTCCTCTACGAAGTAACCTATCCTCTATATATAGCGGCAGCCCAAGTCATGTTCCCTTATCGCAAGGGAGGGAAGGGATCCCACAATGGCCAATATTGAAGGGGAACAAGGGAAAATGCTCCCCTGCCCAAAGGTGGTCTTCGCCTGCAAAGTGGATGTCAGTGCAGCAGGGTTGGGTCCGGGGATGACGTCCGTCCTGCTGGCTGGCGGTGATGGTCTTCTTGCACCAGAATGGAAACCTTTGGAAGATTCCTTGGGAACCCACGTATGTCCTTCCCTCCTTTGCACGAAAGGGGAAACTACACCATGCTGCAATTCGCTGCTCGCCTGTCCTCTCCCCGCGTCATCCTTGACTCCTGAGGCCGGGTCTTACCTCGGAATCTCTGCCGCTCCGTGATACGTCTCAAACGTATCTATAACTTTTGATGGTTTCATGTTGTTATCTTGTCATCTTTGGATGTTTTATGTACCTTCTATATCTTTTTGGGACTAACTTATTAATTCAGTGCCAAGTGCCAGTACCTGTTTTTTTTCTGTGTTTTTGGCTCTTTTCAGATGTGATTTTGGAACGGAGTCCAAAAGGAATAAAATCCCTGAAATGATTTTTTTCCGAACGGAAGAAGATAACGGGGCCTGTGGGTCAAGCCAGGAGGGCTCCAGGGAGCCCACAAGCCCCCACTCCGCCACCAGGGGGGAGGCGGCGGTGGCAGGGCTTGTGGGCTCCCTCGCGCCCCCTGACCTAGATCTTTGGCCTATATATTCCCTAAAATACAACAAAAAACCAGGGGAGCCTCGAAAATACTTTTCCGCCACCGCAGGCTTCCGTTTCCGCGAGATCTCATCTGGAGACCCTTCTCGGTGCCCTGCCGGATGGGACTTTCGAGTTGGAGGGCTTCTTCATAATCATCATCGCCCCTCCAATGACTCGTGAGTAGTTCACTTCAGACCTACAGGTCCGTAGTTAGTAGCTAGATGGCTTCTTCTCTCTCTTGGATCTTCAATACAAAGTTCTCCATGATCTTCATGGAGATCTATCCGATGTAATCTTCTTTGGTGGTGTGTTTGTCGAGATCCGATGAATTGTGGATTTGTGATCGGATTATCTATGATATATATTTGAGTCTTTGCTGATTTCTTATATGCATGATTTGATATCCTTGTAAGTCTCTCCGAGTCTTGGGTTTTGTTTGGCCAACTAGATCTATGATTCTTGCAATGGGAGAAATGCTTGGTTTTGCGTTCTTACCAAGGCACACATTAAGTAGTTGCCATCAAGGGTAACAAGGTGAGCTCTGTCGTTGATATGAGATTGTCCATCTACATCATGTCATCTTGCTTAAGGCGTTACTCTGTTCTTTTGGACTTAATACACTAGATGCATGCTGGATAGTGGTCGATGTGTGGAGTAATAGTAGTAGATGCAGAAAGTATCGGTCTACTTGTTTTGGACGTGATGCCTATAGATATAATCATTGCCATAGATGACGTCACGACTTTGCGCGGTTCTATCAATTGCTCGAGAGTAATTTGTTCACCCACCGTCTACTTGCTTTCATGAGAGAAGCCACTAGTAAACACTACGGACCCTGGGTCTATTCACATCTATCGTTTACACCTCCGCTTTTACTTCGCTTTGTTACTTTGTTGCTTTCAGTTCTCACTTGGCGAACAATCTATAAGGGATTGACAACCCCTTCATAGCGTTGGGAGGAGGTTCTTTGTGTTTGTGCAGGCTCTTGTGATACTCCTTCACTGGATCGATACCTTGGTTCTTAAACTGAGGGAAATAGTTACCATCGCTGCGCTACATCATCCTTTCCGCTTTGAGGGAACACCAACGCAAGGCTCCAAGGCCACGGGGGAAATCCTTTGCATATTTGCCTAGGAAGTCCCTTAAGGCGTAGCCGTAGCAGAAGTATTCATGGTGCCGTCGACACACCTATTTCTGGCGCCATTGGAAGGTCTTTTGTTGCAGTAGCAGAAGTATTTCTGGCTCCGTTGCCGGGGGAGGAGAGATCAAGATCTATCCAAGTAGGTCTCACAAACTCATCTCATGCATTTACTTTTTTGCGAGTTGCCTCTCGTTTTCCTTTCCCCCACTTCACATTTGCCATTTTCATTTTCCTTTCTCCTTTGCCGTTTTCTTTTGCCTTTTGCCATTTCCCTTTGCTGGTTTTCTTGCTTGCTTGTGTGCTTGTTCGTTTGTTGAAGTCATCATGGCTGAAAACACCAAACTTTGAGACTTCTCGAGCACTAATAATAATGATTTTATTAGTACTCCGATTGCTCCCGCCACTAGTGCGAAATCGTATGAAATCAACCCAGCTTTGCTGAATCTTGTTATGAAAGATCAATTCTCTGGCCTTCCTAGTGAAGATGTCGCATCCCATCTCAATACCTTCATTGAGCTTTGTGATATGCAAAAGAAAAGAGATGTGGATAATGACGTGGTTAAGTTGAAACTTTTTCCTTTCTCGTTGCGAGATCGCGCAAAAACTTGGTTTTCTTCTTTGCCTAAAAATAGTATCGATTCTTGGGATAAGTGCAAGGATGCTTACATATCCAAGTATTTTCCGCCGGCTAAGATCATCTACTTACGTAACAATATCATGAAAGCAACTTGATCATGAACACGTTGCACAATCTTGGGAGAGGATGGAGCTTATGATTAGAAATTGTCCCGCTCATGGCTTGAGTTTGTGGATGATTATACAAATCTTTTACGCTGGCTTGAATTTCGCTTCTCGCAATATCTTGGACTCCGCCTCAGGTGGAACGTTCATGGAAATCACGTTAGGAGACGCTACAAAACTCCTAGACAATATCATGACCAACTACTCTGAGTGGCACACTGAAAGGTCGCCTGCTAGCAAAATGGTACACGCTATAGAAGAAATTAACTCGCTTAGTGCTAAGATGGACGAGTTGATGAATTTGGTTGCTAGTAGAAATGCTACCGTAGATCCTAATGACATGCCACTATCTTCTTTGATTGAGAGTAGCAACGCTAGTTTGGAAGTGAATTTTGTTGGTAGGAACAATTTTGGCAACAACAATGCTTTTAGAGGAAACTATGTTCCTAGGCCTTTTCCTATTAACTCCTCTAACAACTATGGCAATTCATACAACAACACTTACGGAAATCACAACAAATTACCCTCTGATCTACAGAGTAATATCAAAGAGTTCATCAACTCTCAAAAGATTTTCAATGCGTCCATAGAGGAAAAACTACTCAAAATAGACGATTTGGCTAAGAGCGCTGATAGGGTGTCTTGTGACATTGATGCTTTGAAAGTTAGATGCGCTCCTCCCAAGATAAACTTGGATGAAACTTTGAAAGCTAAGTGATGGGGTTATAATCCCAGGGTAGGGTCATAGGCCTGCCCTATAGGTCCTACCCAAGGACTACCCTTCATAGATGACAAGGCCCTTAGACAGTTCCGACTGAACTAAGGACTCCCCCATCATCTAGTCGGCGACGAGCACTCGGAGCATATTTAACGTACCGACTGGAATCCACTATGTACATCGTAACCTCCCAGGAGGGCAACGGTCATACGTTTTCATACACCATTATTAGCATTTAAGGCTTACATTACCTGTAACGTAGGCATTTATTCGCCACTATTCCACCCTTGTCCACCGGGCCATTATGAAGGGCAGCGCACTCTATATAAGCCGCCCTTCCCCACTGGTGCAAGGGTTGGCACTTGCTGTAATCCTATAATCCACTCGACACTAAGCTCCCAAGAGCACTGAGACGTAGGGCTTTTACCTCCACCACAGAGGGGCGTGAACTCATACATCCTCGCCGTAGCTAAGGCTCTGCCCATCCTTTCGTACCCCATACATCTACTGTCAGACTTATACCCATGACAGTTGGCGCCCACCGTGGGGCAGGCGTCTAAGCGACTTACGGCAAGTTTGCGATTTCATACTTCCGTCATGTCGTCCGGTGGAGATCTGTGCATGGGTCGTCAGATCCTTTTCGGTGCCCTCTCCTTCATCGCCGATGATTCGGCATGGCTTCGGGATGTGCCCCTCGACGTCGAGGTGCTTCCCAGTCGCGGGGCTACGCACTTCCGTGCCAGTTCCCGCGGTGTTCTTCTTCTCCAGCCATCGACCCCGGTGGCGATCTTCGCCCCCGTCACGCACCGCAACAAGCGATCCCGTCGTCCGTGGCTCCAGCGTTGGGTGCGGCACGCCCAGGCGCGACAGAGTGCGTCCTCTCAAGTGGCGGTGCTCGAATCGGTTGTGGTCCCGCCGCCATCCCAGTGCTTGAACTTAGTTTCGACTGAGCTACCTTCCGAGTACCCGGGTCGCGACCCTGCAGCCGAAGTTCTCATGTCCGATTCCCATGAAAGTCCCCTTCGGACTGGTCGGAACGAGCATGAGGTCGGAGAATCATCCGGCGCTCGTCGTCAACACCATCGTTCTGCCAGTCGACGCACTCGCCAAAGCAACGTCGAGGTGTTCCGCACACCCATCCTCAACCTGGCTGCGACTGCCAGGATAGCCGATTCTCTCCAGCCGTCTGATTCAGAGGCTGGTAGAGGGATCGAGCAGATCCGTGCCCTGTTGCATACGGTGCAGTAGAAAAATTCAGCGGTCTCCCAGTCGCACAACAGGATCCACAATAGTTCTGTTCACGCGAACACGCATCGGTCGGTTTTCAGTCCCGATTCTCATCAGCGGCGCAGAGGAGGCAGCCGTTCCAGGGACCCGAGTTGGAATCCGCTTCCCATTCGGTCTCATCCAGAAGATCGTCGCCGTTCGCGTACTCCTCCGTGGGGTGGGCCTTACGGGCCCCGGCATCACGATGATCGTCGTTCGGTCGGTGACGCGCATGATCCAAGGCCTGATGCAAGAGGGTACATCGCCCAGAAGAAGGTCGACAGAAGTCGAGCCCACCGTGATGGTCACGACAGGGATCGTCCGAGTGGAAGCAGGACCGTTGTTTCTGGCCCCGAGTGCTTCAGTCGGGCCATCCGCTCAGCTGACATCCCTCCCAACTTCCGATTGGCGACGGGAATCAGCAAGTTCACAGGAGAGTCCAAGCCAGAAACTTGGTTGGACGACTACAGAGTGGCGGTCCAGATCGGTGGCGGAGATGGCCATGTCGCCATGAAACATCTCCCCCTGATGCTCGACGGCTCGGCGCGAGCTTGGCTAAACCAAGTTAGCTCCGTCAAGCATCTACAGCTGGGCAGATCTGTCACGAGTCTTCATCAGGACCTTCGAGGGTACGTGCAAATGCCCTGCTGGTCTCGTAGAGCTCCAGCACTGTGTCCAGAAGCAGAACGAGCCCTTGCGCGATTTCATCCAGCGCTGGACGACCCTCTACCACATGGTGGAGAACGTCACAGAGCATCAAGCAGTCTGCGCCTTCAAGGCAGGCGTGCGGTACAAAGATCTGTATCTGAAGTTCGGTCAGACAGGCGACATCTCCATGAGCAAGATGATGGAGATAGCCGCACGCTATGCAAATGGCGAGGAAGAGGACCGCATACGTAGCGGCAAGCATAAGTCAGTCGCCGATGGAGATGGGAACAACAATCGGAAGCAGAAGCAGAAAGCTCAATCCACTCCGTAGGCAGAGGCAGCAGCCGTTACGAATGCCAAGTTCAAAGGCAAGGGGAGAGCTCAGTACACCCCCAAGAAGAAGCAGTCAGGAAATTTCATCCTAGATCAACCGTGTCCAATCCACACGAAGACGGATGAAGAAGGTAATGTCATATTGCCGAAGCATACCACTCGGCAGTGTCGCCTCCTGATCCAAGGATTCGGCGACGGACAACCGAGTGAGAAGGACACCGAGCAGGATGGCGAAGAGGAGGATCCGTTCCCCCAAGTCCATGCAACGTTGATGATTTTTGCTGATGTGGAAAGCAAAAGTCGACTGAAGCTGGTCAACACGGAGGTGAACATGGCAACCCCATCCACTCCCATGTTCCTCAAGTGGTCATAGACCGCGATCACCTTTGATCAGTCAGACCACCCAGCACACGTACCCACCCCAGGGAGGCAAGCTCTGGTCATCGACCCGGTGGTGGAAGGAGACAGGCTACGCAAAGTCCTCATGGACGGCGGCAGCAGCATGAACATCATGTACGCCGACACTCTCAAGGGAATGGGCATTCCGATGTCCAAACTTAGCAAGAGCAGTATGCAGTTCCACAGAGTCATCCAAGGAAAAAAGGCCAAATCACTCGGCCAGATTACGTTGGACGTCGTCTTCAGCTCCGACAAGAACTTCTGCAAGGAGAAGCTGACATTCGAGGTGGTGGACTTCCATAGTGCATACCATGCGATTCTGGACCGCCCGACATATGCGCGTTTCATGGCCCGTCCACGTTACGTCTATTTGAAGCTGAAGATGCCTGGCCCCAAAGGTGTGATTACGGTCACAGGCAATTGGCAACGGGCCGAGGAGTGTCTGCAGCAGGGGTCGAGGATTGCCGATCAGCAGATGGCTATTCTCGAGCTGGATGGGTACAAGAAGACCGCCGACCCCGCTGACCTGATGCGTTCAAAGAAGCCAGCTTCCGAGTCCGCATTCCAGTCGGCGGGAGACACGAAGAAAGTCAGCATCCACCCGACGGACGACGCCGCTGCCCCTACAAACATATCCACCACCCTTGATCCAAAATAGGAAGCCGAGCTCATCCAATTCCTCCGTGAGAACTGGGACATTTTTGCATGGAAGCCTGCTGACATGCCAGGTGTACCTAGGGAGTTGGTTGAGCACCGACTGCATGTGGATCCTGCTGCTCGGCCCGTCTGAGAACGCCTGCGTCGGTCCGCCGCGCACAAGAGGAAGGCAATCGGAGAGGAGGTGGCTAAACTTTTGGCAGCCAACTTCATTCGCGAGGTACACCACTCCGAGTGGCTCGCTAATGTTGTCATGGTGCCCAAGAAGGAGAAGTCTCTCCCTATGTGCATCGATTTCAAGAATCTCAATAAGGTCTGTCCGAAAGATCACTTCCCGCTCCCCCGCATCGATCAAATTGTTGATTCGACTACGGGTTGCGAGCGTTTATCCTTCCTTGATGCCTATTCGGGCTATCATCAGATCCGTCTGTATGGTCCGGATGAATTAAAAACAACCTTCATCACCCCATTCGGGTGTTTCTGTTACATCACTATGCCATTCGGTTTGAAGAATGCAGGAGCAACTTTTATGCGCATGATCCAAAAATGCCTCCTAGACCAGATCAGTCGAAATGTGGAGGCATATATGGACGATATCGTAGTCAAGTCACGCAAAGGTTCCGACCTGCTGACTGACTTGGTCGAAACATTCGCCAACCTACGTAGGTACGATATCAAGCTCAACCCAGCCAAGTGCTCATTCGGCGTTCCCAGCGGGAAGTTACTCGGTTTCTTCGTTTCCGAACAAGGGATCAATGTCAACCCCGAAAAGATCGGGACCATTGTCCAAATGGAGCGGCCGGTAAGAATACAAGATGTTCAAGGACTCACAGGTGGCCTAGCAGCTTTGAGCAGGTTTATCGCTCGACTCGGCGAGAAGGCGTTACCTCTGTACCGACTCATGAAGAAGTCAGATACATTCGAGTGGACAGACGAAGCCCAAATTGCGTTCGACGATCTCTCAGCCCTGCTTTCCACCCAGCCGGTTCTTACTGCCCCGCTCAGTAAACTACCCCTTCTTCTGTACATCGCGGCTACAAATCAAGTCGTCGGCACCATTCTAATAGTCGAACGCGAAGAAGAAGGCAAAGCGTACAAGGTTCAGCGACCAGTATATTATGTCTCCGAAGTCCTGACTCCTTCCAAGCAGAGGTATCCCCATTATGAGAAGCTTATTTATGGGATCTACATGACTGCAAAGAAGGTGGCTCATTATTTCCAAGACCACTCGGTGTCTGTCATATCTGATGCTCCATTGTCGGAAATTCTCCACAATCGGGATGCATCAGGCCGAGTGTCAAAGTGGGCAATGGAGATGCTATACCGCGACGTCAAGTTCGAAGCCAAGAAAGCTATAAAGTCTCCAGCTATGGCTGACTTCATAGTAGAATGGGTAGAACAACAGCAACCGACTCACATCTACTCGGCTCATTGGGCCATGTTCTTCGATGGGTGCAAGA